>NC_061109.1:87122374-87182374 GCF_015104395.2 Macrobrachium nipponense
CAGTTAAATGTAAGGATGCTTCGGTATCTGGACGATTGGCTAGTCCAGGCCGAATCTCTAGAGAAATGTCTCCGGTCGAGGGAGATAGTTCTGTCTCTTTGTGTCGAGTTGGGCATTCGTGTCAACTTCGACAAGTCCAATCTAATCCCTTGCCAGATCATGACTTATCTGGGGATTGTTTTGAATTCCCAGATTTTGAGGGCTTCTCCCGCTCAGAAACGGATAGACAAGCTTCTGAGTCTGATCGAAGAATTTTTGTCCTCCGTAACGCAGCCAGTTTCTCTTTGGAGGTCTCTCCTGGGCCATTTGTCATCCCTCATCCAACTGGTTCCCGGAGGTCGTCTCAGAATGAGGTCCCTTCAGTCGACACTTCGCCAGTCATGGGATTTCGTGTCCGAGGAGGCACGATAGTCGCCTCTTCTCCACAATGTCGGAAGGATCTCCGTTGGTGGATGCAAGTTCACCGCCTCAAGTCAGGGACATCTCTTCTTTCGGTTCCTCCGGACCTAATGTTTTGGTCAGACCCTCCCGGATCAGGGTTGGGGCCGCACACCTGGGCTCCGAAGCCGCTTCGGGCCTTTGGTTAGAGGAGGAGAGGATCATGTCAATAAATTGGCGGGAACTGAGGGCAGTGTACCTAGGCCTTCTTTCATTTCAGGAACACTGTTGGAGTCGGTTGTCGCGATCTTTGTCGACAACACCACAGCAGTCTCGTACTTGAGAAACCAAGGCGGCACACAGTCGGATCTTCTCACTCAAGAAGCCCGATCAATCCTGTGTTGGGCAGAAGACAGGGGGATTACGTTGGTCCCTCAGTTTTATCCTGGGCCATCACAACGTCTTAGCAGACGCCTTGTCGAGACCGAACGAAGTTCAAGGGTCGGAGTGGACACTTTGCCAGGAAGTCTTCGACAGCCTCAGGAAGAAATGGCCTGTCACAGTCGATCTGTTTGCCACCCCACTGAATTTTCGGTGCCAGATATTCTTCGCCCCTTACCAGACTCCTCAGAGTGCCGGGACAGACTCTCTTTTGCAGGACTGGGAGGGACTTCAAGCCTATGCTTTTCCTCCGTTCTCTCTGGTGAGGTCAGTCCTCAACAAAGTGAGGGCAACCAAGCGTCTGGATCTCACCTTGATCGCCCCCTTCTGGCCACAGAAGGAGTGGTTTCCCGACTTCTGGAAGCACTGGTGGAACCCCCCATTCGCCTGCCAGAGAGACCAGATCTTCTCAAACAACCCATTTTCATCGGTCCATCAGAGGCTCCACATGCTTCATCTTCATGCCTGGAGATTGTCAGGAGGTTCTCCAAGCACGAAGGGTTCTCCTCCAGAGTGGCGCGACAGTTGGCTCTTGCCAGACGGCAATCAACCAGAGTAAATTATCAGGCTAAATGGTCGGTTTACAGAGTTGGCGTGTGTAGTCTCAAGGACATTCAATTTCTAGACCTTCCTTACCGAAAGTAGCGGAGTTTTTAGTTCATTTACATCATGACAGGGCCCTGTCACCTTCGTGCATTAAGGGTTATAGGTCTATGCTTCCTATGTTTTTAAGGCAAGGCTCCCTGAGATCTCTTCATCTTATGTCATTAGATATTTCTTCGATCTTTTTCCCTATCTCGACCCAGGCCGCAGTGTTCGCCTCCGACATGGGACGTTAACAAGTCCTTCAAGCCTTAAGGTTCCCTCCGTTTGAGCCTCTGAATTCTGCCTGCCAAATTTAGGGACCTCTCTTCTAAGACACTCTTCCTTGTCTCACTGGCTACAGCCAGAGGGTGGGTGAACTGCAAGCACTCTCTTTTACTGGTTGCCAGATCTGGACAAGACATGATTTTGTCATACCTTCCTGAATTTGTCGCAAAGACTGAATCGTCTGATAATCCCATTCCCAGGTCTTTCGTACTGAAGTCGCTGGTCGACTTTGTTGGTAATTTAAATGAGGAATTAGTTCTTTGCCCTGTTAGGGCGCTCTCATGTTATTTACGCCGCACGAAGGACATTCATGGGTCGTCCCCGTCATCTGTTTTGTTTCACCCCGAAAGGTCAAGAGACCTATTTCAAAGAATGGGGTGTATCCTTTTTTTCTCAGAGATCTGATCGTTAAAACTGGTGGTTCGGCTGCTGGGGAAGACCAGACGCCGAGAGCACACAGTATTAGAGCAGTTGCTACATCAGTAGCTTTTCATGAAGAACGTCTCAGTCGCCAAGGTGCTTGAGGCGGCGACTTGGCGTTCTATTTCTGTTTTTGCCTCTTTTTTACTTGAGGGATATTTCTCTAGTTCTAGGCGACCTTCGTTCTTTGGGACCCGTTGGTGATGGCAGGACAGGTCGTCAGACAGGAGAATTAGGTAGTCTTCCTGTTTTTACGTTTGGTTGCTACCTTTATATTATTTATTAAATTTTGTTTTGTTGTATATATTTTTTGTTTTTGTATTATAACCCATGGCAGTTTTTTGATGTAGTTATAATGGGAATTAGACAGTTTGGTATTTAGGTGTTGTTGATGACAAGGACTTACTGCTTGGCAACTCATGCTGCTTCCATTGTCAGTGTGAAATGGTTCCAGCCACTGGGTTGTCGGCACTGGCGACTACGCTTCTCCCAGAGTCTATGCTGACCTAGGACTAGCCACTGGTTCGCTTGTCCTGACGACTCCTGCTTCTTCCACTGTCCTGGACAGGGAATTAGTCGATGGATCGTCTGCTGTCATCTGGTGACTCGCTCACCATCTACTTTTTGTCTCACCGGTGTTTTCTCGGAGTCAGACACTCGTGTGAGATCGCGACATTTAGTAGCCCTGAGTTTCTTGTTGACGAAGTCGGTTGCGTTGATTACAACCTGATGATCGTGTAACATGAGACCAGGTTGGACTGTCAGGCTTTCGTCCTTCGGGACTGAATCGCCTTTTTGCTCCGCGCTCCTTTCTCTTGGCACCAGAAAGCTCGAGTTAGGAGTTGCTCATGAGCCGATTCGTTGCTGGCGACTTCGGGTTGCGTTGATACACCCCCAAGGTTTGCTTAGCTTTGAATCGCCCAGACAGTCCAGACACTCATCCTTTAGGGAAAGAATAGTGCTTGATAGTCTTCAGGGTGCAGCCTTGCTGTCCGCAATTCGTCTGACTGGTCACCTGGTCGGTCACCTGACTTTAGTACAGACAGACTGGACTATGCACTTACTCCTTGTCCTGTGCTACCGCAGTTTGGTGGCATTATGGTAGGAGACTTTGAGTTGTTAGTATCTTTGACCTTGGGTTGAGTTTTGACTGCCTATGATATATATTTCTTTGTTTGTTTCTCTATTCTGTCCGAAGGGGAAATTGTATTCAGATTCCCTCCTCTTTTTTCATGTGGTTAATCGGGCTAGATAAATTATATTAAGGTAATGTTTATTAATATGGAATTTTTATTCTAAAATTAATATTAATAATACTTACCTGTATAATTTATCTAGTCCCACCCATCCTACCCCACGATCTGCCTATCACAACTGATTCGAGGGAAGGTTTTCGTATCTGTCAACGACAGTGTTGCCAACTGGCGTACAGAATAGGAGGTAACAGGGTTGCCAATGTGGTAAATTTTGGTGCGGTTTTTGGTGATTTAGGGCTAGATAAATTATACAGGTAAGTATTATTAATATTAATTTTAGAATAAAAATTCCATTTTATGGTTGTGGGGTGACCGCCTGGGGCGGGTCTCCCTTCCATTAGCTTAGTTAAGTGGGATACCTTTGGTAAACTAAGCCAGGTGGTTGTATTTTTGCCTCGTTGCTCTCATTAGTATGGTCCATGGTCTAGTCACGTCGTGGTCTCGCCCCTGTTGACAGATCATCTGGAGTGCACCAGCTACATAGGTCTCTACCTTGCTGGCAACTCTAGTAGCACAAGCAGACTTACGTGGCAGTAATCACGAAGCCAGCTATGCTAACAGGTAAGGAACCAAGATATCAAATATCTGCATATATGTGTTTCCTAAATCCTCTATTCTGTCTCTCCCACCACCAAAGGTGGGATTCAGCTATATATATATCTGACAGGTAAGTTGCATGAACAAATGATATTGTAATGATACAATTAAGTTTGTTCATACTTACCTGGCAGATATATATAATTAATTACCCGCCCACCTCCCCTCAGGAGACAGTGGAAATAAAAATTATGAATAGAAAATGGGAATGGTTCCTGATACCCACCTCCCAGCGGCGGGAATGGTACTAACCACCTGACTCCCACTACGTGTGTTGTAAGTTTTAAATTCTGTCGGTCGTCGGAATTATCAGCTATATATATCTGCCAGGTAAGTATGAACAAACTTAATTGTATCATTACAATATCATTTTTCTTAGGATTTTTGACAATGTTCCGGCTTACGACGATTTTCAGCTTACGACGCGTCTCAAGAATGGAACCCCTGTCGTAACCCGGGGACTGCCTGTATAAGATATAAGTGAATAAAGGGATTTTGACGTAGGAAAAATCTATTTCTGGGCGAGGAAGCCGTGTCGCCCAGTGAAATATGTCTGCTTTAGCACTATTTCTAGTAAAATATTGCTATAATACCAGAGAACTGCTAAATTGGACATGTCAGAAGCCTCTGACTCGCTCACCTATATAAAAGGTGTCGGTATAAAACTGGGCGAGTGTTAAACACTACCACAGCAACCCCTCCAATTAGCCTTTTCCTCATCAAAAGACCCTACAGTTTCTCTGGTATTATAGCAATATTTTACTAGAAATAGTGCTAAAGCAGACATATTTCACGGGAGCGACACGGCTGAGCCAGAAATATTAATGTTGTAACAGTATAACTCGTTTTTGAAAGTTGTACAAGTGTTGGTTTAATTAGTTGTGAATTTTTTTTTATCATGAGCACATATTTATAGGTTCCAGGGCCCTTTTGAAGATGCGTTTCAACTTGGTTTTTTTTTATATTGAATAATATTGAAGCATTAGTCAGTGTCATTCTGTGACAGGTCAGAAATGAAAGCTGAACATTTATCTCTATTTAGAAAATTAACCTCAGGTAGTTTTGCATATTAGGGTTTCTGCCTCATCTTCTTATATATATTAGAAAAACAGGTTCTGATGCTTTAGATCAATCCCAAGAAGCTTTGGGATGGGTCAAGAAGGTATCAATCAGCCATCTGGGGTTTGTAGCAGCTTGGTCCTTCTCTGACAGGTTGCACATTGTGCTAAGTAAAAGTAGTAATGGGATTGTAAAACCAAACTTAACTTTTTTAAAAGCAAAATTTGTCCATACAAACCCAGTACTTGCGATGTGAGTTTCCGCCTCGCAACACCACTGTTTCTGGCAGTTCATCGATCAGAGAACATGAATACTTGGCTGCTTGAAACCCTAGGATCTGCTCTTGAATGCGCAGTTCTACTTTTTTTTTTTTTTTTTTTTTTTTTTTTTTTTTTTTTTTTTGTTTTTTTTTTTTTTTTTTTTTTTTTTTTTTTTTTACAAGGGAGTAAAGCATATGAGTCCATTACTTGACCACAAAAAGGCCCTGTATATTTTAAATGATTGGTTTGTTTGAGAAAATTTTGCTTCCAAAAAATTACGTTTTCAGCTCGTATTTATAACTAAACTCATTTTTATAACTAGTTTACCAACCTTCATCCTCAGTGGATATAAGACTGGCAATTAACATCTGTGTCATTGAGATATTGTCATGACCCATCAATTTTTTGTCAAACAATGAATCAAGAATTAGATATTTTACAGAGGTTATGACTTAGAAATTAACACATGGATTTTTAAAAAATCTTACGTACTGCATGGTTGCAATTTAATGGTTTCACAGTTGTTTTAAGAAGTGATAATATCTTTAGTGAATGGACAAAAGGAAGACGATTATGGCAGTCTTACCAGTACAGTGGAGGGTTGTGTACTTATAAATCAGGTGTTTCCAGAGAAAAATGGAACAGAGGAAAGGTAGTGAATCATTCTTCTGAAATTCAGTAGCACATTTCTAATTACAGTACATATCAATGAGAGGTTCAACCAAGCAAATTGGTAGCAATATTTTTTAAATCGTGTAAAGTGCACAGTAAATGCTTCAGGTGAGGAATTATAGTAATAAAATCAATCGATCGGCGTTTGACCACTCTTCACCAGATCTACGCATGCATTGCCAGATATCACAAGATTCCTTGCTTTCATCTGCTTTGTAACCAGATCCAGCTAGGCACTAGAAATTATTCTATCCTATTGTTAAGACCTCAGGTTTGTAGCTATGAAAAATACAAATTGTCCTAGAAAATTTGTCATTTTGTGTGGATGATCAGCAGTTGAAGTTGATTATATAAATAGGTACAGTACTTAGCATTGATGTTAACCTTTTTAATTTACACTTCCTCTCCAGTAAGCTAGCATTAGCATGCGTAAGGCTTTTATTGCTAAGGACATCATTTTTCATTTAGCTTGTTTTAGCTAAAGTTATTTTCTTCATTCCTTAGGTGTGCATACCATGGTATCCATGCGGTCTCAAGTACTGCAAGGGCCGCGACAATTCTGGGAAAGCCGTATCCTATAGATGTGGCATCCGCACATGTCGGAAGTGTCGGAACTTCAGTTACTTTGTGCCTCAGAGGCATCTTTGTCTTTGGGATGACTAAAGAGTAGCAAATGAGTCTCAGTAGTGCCATATTTTGTCACAAAACATTGTAATAGTAATAACTCTGCATGTATTTTACATTATAGTAAATTTTTGTCATTGTTGTATTATTTGCCTTCCTGTTTCTGTTGTGACAGAGAGATTTCAATAGAACCTCTTAACTTTGAAGTGGAAATAAGGATAAAAAAAAAATCCACCTGAGAGTGTCAATTTCATAAAAGTTGCCAGGCAATTCATATGATAACATCAGAACATAAACTAAGAACATGCTTGACTACATTATGTAAACACTATTGTGTGGTATTGGTGATTTGTGGTAAATAAAAGTAAAAATGGCTTTCAGGATGTCAGAACTTAATACTATGCACATTTTCCCCTGCTTATTACTATTCATACATATATAACTGAAAAACATACTGTGGTATGTAATAATTAAGCATGAAGTCATTTTTGTATCGCCTAGCTGAATTCGCACTTGGGCACTCGAGAGAAAGAGAGAGAGCCCCTCAAGGTCTATTCTTGCTTGTAGAATGTCAATTCTCTCGCTCTTTCTCTCTCTCTAAAAAAAACCTATATCAGAATATATGCACAAAAGAAAAGCACCTTAAGTGGCATGGTTGGTATGGTTTTGGCGTCCCACCTTGGTGGTTGCGGGTTTGATTCTCGGCCATTCCAATGAGGAGCGAGAGATGTGTATTTCTGGTGATAGAAGTTCACTCGCAACGTGGTTTGGAAATCATGTAAAGTCGTTGGTCCCGTTGCTGAATAACCACTGCTTCCATGCAACGTAAAAGCACCATACAAACAAACAAAAACAAAAGAAATGGCTGTAGGTTTGTTGGCTATGAAAAATATAAATTAATAAAAAATTTGTCCTTAAGATATATTTTTCATTTCTATGCATGTCTGTATGTTAGACTGTAGTAGTATGTGCATTCCTTGTTTACAAGGTTACAGTTGAATGTATAGATGTTCAGATATTGTTATTTCAAGGTTTACTGAAAGTTAGGAATACTTAGAATGTCTATAGTACAGTGAGCTCTTAACTGGTTCCATGCAATGTAAAAACACCATGCAAACAAACAAACAAACTTAACTTACATGGAGTTCGACTACAGGATCCACACAAGTAAAAGATACGCAGGTTCACATCTTTGACGTAAAATATAGAGTACAGTATATGCTAATATACCTATAACCAATGTCCATTTTCCTCTTTAAATGCTAAGTAGACGCAGTTAATTTATCTGTGTCGTTTAAGGAATAATGGCCAACAAAACTTAGTTCCAGTGTAGTCTTAACTGTATTAATAACAACTCAACTTTTACTCTATATATTCTAGACATACATTTTGTTTTGATGTACATGCATAATATTGCAATGAAAGAGCAGAATAATATTTAAGAATAGAGAAAGTATAAATGTGTTCTATTAAACTGACCATTCCACATTGTTTGAACCTTCAAGTCAAATCTAAACAAACTAATGATCCATTTCTTTTTCAGCCTTGGGTAGATCTAAGAATAGAAGCTTGTGACTAGCAAAGTCCTAACCAAATTTACTAGATATTCCTGTAAGTCATATTTGCATTTTATTTGTACATTATAAATAATGCCAGAGTTTTGAAGATTCCCAGAATATCTTAGAAATGAAACAGGACTGATCTGATGCATTTTTTTACTCATGGTTATTAAACTCCAAAAATTAATAACAAAAAACTGGTTTTGGTTATCAGAGCTTTGTACCTAATCTTAGTTAATTATCAATATTGTGATTCAAATATTTGACTGTACTCCCAGGAGAGTACAAACCATTCTTTTACAAGTTGTGTTTCCACCTGTGTTGGCAGATCAGACCAGACCTTGAATAAGTGCACTTGTTTAAGAGATTAATTCTCCCAAGGAAGCATTCCTTCCCCTCAGTTGCTTCTTCTTGGTCTCCATTAAAGTGTATTTCTGTCCATCTCAGGGCTTCATCTTTTACAGCTGTTATGGGTATTTGATATTTGTCTATTTTTCATGTTTTGTTTTCAATCCTGTTATTTTTATGTTGTATGTACGTACATTGTTTCCTCTCTTCACAGAAATGGTGTGTAGAAGTGAGTGGTTTGTATATTTCTGTAAACCTTTGTATCATACGTAATAGATTTAGTTAAAGCAAAATTTGAAATTTGACTTTTAAAATCATTTTAAGATTTTGCAAATGTGTGAGAGTTACTAGATGTTTGGTAATTAAGGAAGTTGCACCATAGTTTGTATTTATATACCATGAGAACTTTACGTTGAAATTTTAGGCATTCCCCCTTAGTCAGCAGGAATTTCAGAAATACATATCATCGGTTTGTGCAAAAGTTTTATTTAAACGGCAAAATATATTTTTGCTAAAAACTACATGTTTATAGATTTTTATTAAAGTACATAAACTTCAGATTTCTCATCAGGTAACCTGAGTAATTCTGTGGAAATTTTTGCAGTAAAATATTCAGTCACTCAGTAAAAGTCTTCCTTATGTTTTATGTTGAATATCTTTTAAAGGATATTCTGGGACATCATCTGCTTCCCTGTAAAAGAAATTATGTTTAATTAACATTTTATACTGTAGAACAATGGAAGGTAAAGAGCCATTGTTCCCTGTGGAAATTTTTAAATATTGAAATTCAGGTTTAATTAAAAAAAAGATAAAATATGATCACACCCATTCCTTATAATTCACAGCATGACATCTATCCATACTGTTTCACTAAGCTTTTGCCTTGCATAATGAAGGTAATTACTATAAGTAAAATCATCTGACTTTGGCTACAAATTTGTGGCATTATGTCACTGAGATGCTGATTACAAGGTGTATGGTTGAGATTTTGAAAACTGTGGTGTCATTCTAGTCTTTGGAAAATGGGCCACTGCAGTTCATAAACTATAAGAAAGATAAATTATAAAACCAAAACAAAACTCCATCTATGTGGCTGCAATTTCAAATACAAAGTGGAGAAGAGGATAAACATACCCAAGGGTGGAGTAAAGCCCAATCTAAATACTATTCAACTAAGGTGGAGCATAAGACATAAGCAACTTGTACAGAGGCCAGATAAAGATAATGTATAGTAATGACAGCAAAAAGGATCAACAGATAAGAATATCGGTAATAAAGACAACCAAAGAGGATGACTTTATCGTTTGACTTGCTTGACAGCTTTGAATCCATCACATTAAATTACAGGCAATCCCCAATTATTGGCAATCCAGTTTCATGGGGCTTGTCTAATAGATTATTGGTGCTGACCCATGCCTAATAGAGGCACAATTAACCGGTTACTACCGATTTTCACTTAACATCAAGCCATTGTAACGAAACCCCCCCCCCCCACGATAACCTGGGACTGCTTACTCTATACTCTGTTTTTTTCCATCTGTCCATCCGCCTGTGGTGGTCGTGCATAGTAACACTGCGTCCCTGGCTTTGAATAGTTACGCTATGTGTAAGTTTTAGGTAAATAAAAGGATATCTGGGTGTACATTTGCAACTGAAAAGTGTTTTAATAATTTACTGTATTCGAATTACACCTTTAATATTCGAAATAGGATATTATTTAAAGCCCGGGATGCAGTGTTACCATGCGCAAACACCACAGGTGGATGGACAGATAGAAAAAAACAGAGTACGTATAGTCTACCAGCATCATCATTAAAAGCATACAGGCTTGCTACAGATCTGAGATACCTGTATAGATAGCTTTTGAGCTGGATCATATAACAGATTGATTTTGTTAAGGTATAGATTCTGTGGTAAATATTAGTCACAGAACAGTGCAGTTGTGGATCTCAATGATTCATCTCAAGATAGTGCCTAAGTGGCATCTAAAGGAAATGACTGAAAAATGATAGAAAATTTTTTACTTACATGGCAGGATTATCATACCCTTCCAGATGAGCAATGGTGTCTGGTAATGATGAATCCATTGTTTCCATCAAAGGAATGGCTGCCAGTCCAGCAATAATGGATGTTAGGCCAAACACAACTGGTGTAATCCATGGGTAAACTGCTCCCTATTTAGATGAAAAGATGCTTATAATTATATACGTTTTGCCTTGCATTGTTTAAGAGAATGAACTGGGCTGATCAAAAACATAGAATAAAAAGCAGTTTAGTTAAGTATGTACAGGTATAATGCATACTGTACTTTTAAATACCTATTGAGACTATAAATAGAATATGTAGAAATAGTAGATAAAAAATTATACTACATAAATAGAGTAGGGAAATAGGTTAAACCATCCAAAGTTGTGTTGATCACATCAAATAGAAGAGTACGTATAGCATAGGTGTCATAGAACATCAGAATCACTTACTATAAAACCCATGAGAAATGGTGAGACCATGGCACCAGCCCGTGAGGACATCATGGCTGTCCCCATCCCTCGTGTTCGCACCTCCGTAGGGAAGAGCTCAGAAGCATAAAGAAACAGGATCTGGAACGCTGTGCTAATAGCCAACTTTCCAATCATCACCATTGTTATCATGAGCCACGTTTGCTCTGTTGGTATTAGAAGTAGAATGTTTAATATTACTTTTAGTGCTTAGGAATTGCCTGGTAAGCAATGGCTAATTGACTGTCCACATCTATACAGTAACTGAAACTTCATGTTAACATTCAGGTTACATAAAATTACATATATTACCTTCAGGTATTGCTGCCTGTGTGAGCATTGACACTCCAGTAATGAAGTAACTTACAATCAGTGGAATTTTGCGCCCAAAATAAGAAACTATCGGAATAGTTACAGTATTTGAAGGAATTTCCACAATTCCTGAGATAACCATGAAGAGGAATGGATCAAAAGTAAAGGATCCACCACTCATATTCAGGCCAAAGTATACCATTGCCACCACAAAGTAATCCACATACATTGCCAGGGTAATTGACCTGAGTTTAGGTGTCCTGGTTGAGAAGAAAAAGAAAGGATTTAAAGTTCATATTACCTTGTCATTGAGTTTACTATACTCAGCAGGACACTAATTTTATCATCAGTTTTACTGAAAAAATATATATAGTGTAGGAAATTGGGAGAGCTTTCGTTACCTGAAAAGGATTGTGGCCTCTTTCAACCACCTCTTGAATTTAATCTTCATTGTAGTCTCATCTTCTTGAGCATTTTCACATCTTAGCTGAAAGGGATGAAATGATACACTTGAATTTATGAAAGTTGAAAAATTTTATACTATTTGGTTTCTAATCATGATAGGTCATTACGTATTGTGACTTGAGCTCTTCCCCATATGTCAACTGTACATAGGGCCACAACTTTACAGAATGTCAGAAGGGAATTTTGCCTGCTTGTTTTATATCGGAAGTGCAAGACACTTATTTTATGTTTTGTTTATGGTTGCTGAGGAAGTTAGGGGTGGGAAAGCAATCATTGGTAGTGTAGTAATTTGAAGAAATATCAATAACTGTCTTCATTGCCATATAGTGGTTGGCATTTTGCTTCAATGCATATTTGTTCCGATACGTAATACAAACCCTCGGTCCTTCAACAATAGGAAGGTAACTAGCGGCAGCTGGGACGGTCGTAAGCTTCGAACAAGGGGAGAACGGTAGTTAACTGCTTGTCCGATCGTGCGCGCGTCCGCGCGCCCGAGAGGTGAAGAATCACTTTTGCTTTCGGCCGCGGGTGTGAAGGACGTGTTCGTCATCGCTCTCTGCCCGCTTCATCGTCGTATGCTTTGTTTATATTGTGTTTTCTACTAATGGTTTGTTTGACTTGAAAATGAAACTGTAAGTACACTGTTTTCATTTTCATTACTTAATTATGAATCAACATGGAGCTATCGCCGTAGAGACGGCGATTTCCGCTCTTTTCATGAATTGAACCCTTGAATTATGTCTCAGTGCCGAGGGCGGGCGCACTCGCACCGAGTCATGTATTTTGGGCGAAAGTGTGTAATTGAAAGATGTAAGTACTCTTTTTCATTATATTTTTGCCCTGTGCGTTCGTTGCCGAGAGCTTGATTGCGTTCGGGCACGAGCCTCTTATTTTGTATGAATAGAATGCAATGAAAGTGGATTCGCAATGCAGTTTTCTTTTCATTTTCATTTATTAATTGCATCAAATTTAATTTTGGATCAATTTCCGCTCTTACCCGGGAATTAATCCTTACGATTTATTGCTGTGAAAGTGAAAATAGCAAGTGCAGTATTGTTCATTTTCATATATATTTTATGATACATCATATTATATGGATCAAGTTTCCGCTCTTACCCGGGAATTGATCTTTCCCCCTTTAAGTTCTATGAAGTGAATCGCAAGTGCAGTATTCTGTTTCATTTTCATATTACTTTTCACTGCTGTGCGGGGTAGGGGAAGCGAAGGTCTGCCAGGAAGTCGTCGGAAAGCTCTCCCGCGACTCCCTTGGTATCCGATTCTTCGTCTTCTTTCCTGCCCCCCCGCATCAGCTTCCTCGTAGTTTGTTTTTGGGGTCTTCCTTCCGTTTCGGGGTGGGGCATGTTCTCCCCCCCCGTGCGTGAGGGAACCCCTCTTACTAATCTGTCTGTGCTACCGCAGTGCTACATCCGTGGGAGACGACCTTGGACAGGTATGGGCCACTGCGGCTGCAGGGCGTGCCTAGCATCCACGATCTGCTGCAGCGTCTAGCGAGGTCTGGGGCAGTGACCTTGGAGTGGTCTCCACTACAACCTTCACGGCCGCTTATGCTGCTTCCCCCCGCTGGTCTACACTCCCCATGCTGTGTCGGTGACGCCGTCTGCCGCTTCTAGGGCCGGTCGCCGCCGTACCGAGGAGGGGTATGCCGCCGCCGCCTGTGTTTTCTTCGTGTTGCCTACCCCAGACTTCCGCTGTTCCAGCAGCTCGCCCTGGACCGGCCGCCAGTACCAGGTTCCCGCTGGCTGCCGATGATTCTACGAGGCGATGGCTGGGCCTGCCGTACCTGTCGCTGATGTGGTTCCCGCTACTGGCTTGGCTGTCCCTTCTGTGTTTACCGCTGCCGCTGTTCCTGCCGCTCCTGAGCTGGTTGCTGTTCCTGTCGCTCCTGGTTCCTGCGCCTGTCCATGCTGGTCCTGCCCATGGTGTGTCTTCCCCAGTCCCAGGTCCTTCCGGACAGGTGCAGTCGGGCCGTGTTGCTTCGGCAATAGGCCCGACTCTGGCCTGGATGGAGGACCTGACGACTGTCCTGCGTGAGCTGACGAAGAAGAGGAAAGGTGTCATCTTCGTCTTCGTCTGTTGCTGCCTCTTACCCCTTCGACTTCTAAGGCCCATAAGCCGAAGAAGAAGAAGGCTGCCTCCCCCCCCTAAGAAGTCTCCTTCGGGAACTTCTAAGGGCCCGTCCCACCTCGGTGGGACGGGGGGTCCTTCTGCTGGTCCTCCTGCTCCTTCGGGAGCGGGGCCCGTCTCCCCTTCCGTAAGGAAGAGATAGACGGGGACCAGAGGAGTATCGGTTACCTCTGGTACTTCCTCGCCTGGTGCTAGCGGCGATGCCGCTACGCCAGGTTCCGGCTCGGTCTCTCGTTCGCGGGAGTGTATGCTCTCCCTCGGGAGACCGTGCAGCCAAAGTTTCGGCGCCAGAGTTCGCTCGGCGCCAAGACCACGGCACGGAGCAGAAGGCTGGCGAGAACCGCTCAGGTGACTCTCGCCAGGCCAGCGGCCGCTCTCGCAGCGACCAGCTGGTAACCGGGTTTTGTTATATTCCCCCTAAGAAGACTCCTTCGAAGGGCTCGTCACACTCCGGTGTGACGGGGGGGTTCTTCTGCTGGTCCTCCTGTTCCTTCGGGAACGGGGCCCGTCTCCCCTTCTGAGAAGAAGAAGAAGACGGGGACCAACAAGGGTGTGCTGGCTACCGCTGGTACACCCCTCGCCTGGTCTTGGCAGCTCTGCTGCTAAGCCAGGTACCGGCTCGGTTTCTCGTCCGCGAGAAGTTCCGAGTGTACGGTCTCCTTCGGGTGACCGTGCAGCCAAAGTTAAGACGCCTGAGTTCGCTCAGCGTCATGACCGAGGCACGGAGCAGAAGACTGTCGAGAGCCGCTCAGGTGACTCTCGCCAGGCCAGCGGCCGCTCTCGTAGCGACCAGACCGGTACCTCGGGTGGTGGACGTGACGGTCTCTGACCGGCCACGGGTTGAGGCTGGGAAGAGGTCCCCCAGGTCCCCTCGACCGAACGGAACCAGCCTCGGCTGGTACCAGCGGTTTGATTGGAACGTGCCGCGAGGACGCTCACCGGGTCTCACCGCGAAAGTGAGCTCTGCAGGTCACCTGACCGCCGCTCCCACAGGGACCGGGCGGATACGGTGACCAGCAGCAGCTCGTCTGACGCACGGGACCGGGGTCGACGTGCTCAGTCGAGCCGCTCGCCACAGGTGAGCGGCACGGCCAGGCCTGCAGATCGATCCCCACCGCGGGTTGGTGATCGGCTGCAGCCCCCCACGTACGCTGGTCCTGCCAGCGAGCGGGGGGAGCGTCAGGTCTGTCTCTCCACTACCTTCAACTTCCTCGGGCTACACCGGGAAGAGCGAGGTAGCTAGGAGTGATCGTGAGAGGTGCGCCGCTCACGATCCCTTCACGATGCCGCACGTGCCACGTATGGTCTTAGGACCAACCAGGACGTAAGCGCAAGTGATTGGAGGCGACCGTCAGGGGGGGGGGGGGGGGGTAGCGTCAGTTCTGTCTCTCCGATACCTTCATCTTCCTCGGCATACGCCAGGAAGAGCGAGGTATATAGGAGTGATCGTGAGAGATGCGCCGCTCACGATCCCGTCACGACGCCGCACGTGCCAGGTATGGTCTTAGGACCAACCAGGACGTACGCGCAAGTGATGGAGGCAACCGTCAGGGATCTGTTGCTGGTCCTTCTTCTGAAGGAGGAGGGTCCTGGGAGCTGCTCTTGTTGGAGGGACTGAATGGTCCTACTCCTCAAGACGCTGTAACTTCCGAGATTCAGAGTAACTTTGCCCAGGTTATTGCACTGATTCGTCAGCACAACGACCTGGGGGAAGGATCGCCGCTCCCACCAGCAGAGCCCATGTCTCTGCTCGAGTCGTTTTGGGGCCCGAGAGGGAACCCAAACCGACGGTGGGTTTGCCGCGATCGGAGCTTTTGCCGATTCTGTCTTGAACCAGAGTCTCTCGTCTCCGGACAAGAAGGCTCTCTCAGTTCTGGCCGGTCGATCAAGCTACTTCCACCTCCTCTACTGCGACAGCGAGTTTCTACGTGTCTTTGGACACCGTATTTAAATACTCCTTCTTTCGGTCCTCCTGAGAGGTTTCGACCTCGACGAGGACTGGAATGAGTCGGAGGACGGTATCGGCTCTCTCATGTCAGGTGTCGATCAGCCCCACCCAGACGACGTTCACAGTGGCGGCAGACCCTTACCTACAGTGAGAGTTCGTAACCCTCCTCGGGAAAACGTTTTCTCCTGACGATACGTTTTCCCAGACTCTGAGGCCATCGCCCTGCTCCTACTCTTCTCCAACTGCTAGTTCCACTGGGAAGGCGAGCGAGTATCCAATTCCTCCCCCATTCCCTCTCTCCTTACGGCTACGAGGGAAAGGGGAGGGGATCCTACAGAGATTTCTCTGTAGGATTCCACGTTGGGGGACTGCGTCTTACCGGGGGGAGGGACCTTCGGGTCCTACCTGACGTAAGCCCCGGTCGTTGAGGAGGGATCCTGCCCCATTCTCGATTTCTACGGGAATCGAGAGGACCACCAGCCGATATCGTTTGACGAATTCGGTGGGGTTTCGCAGACTGCTTAGAATTTCTACGGAATTTCTAGCGCATTCAGAGTGTTAGAGTTCTTACGATCTCCAAACACTTAGGCGAGACCACGGTCCAAAGTGGACGAGACGGGAATCCCCGATATGTTACACGATAATCGGGAACCTCGCCTATGCTCGAATTCCTGGAATTTCTAGCATTAGGAAGAGACTGCTGCTGAAAGAAGACTATCTCACAGTAGGCGACCAACCTGGAATAGAGAAGAACGGACAATGGGAATATCCAGTTTGGCTTGAACTATCGTCTTAGTATTCTGTTCACCATTGAAGCTTTCCTTCGAGGAAGACTTCTTCACTCTCTTTGATAGAGACCGAAGGTGGTCGATCTCCAATCCTTATTTTGTTTTGTTTTCTTGAAGGAAAGAATTTAGGATGGAGATCGTTGTTCAGAATCCTACAAATATACTACGTATATTAACCTCGCGACATGATTTCTGCTAAGCAGTTGAATGGTCCGAGGGGTAGGCGCATATCCTGGTATTCTATCGGATTGCGACTTAGACGAAAAGTATTCTAATTGAACTGCAACTCGGGTTGCCTGCAACCTCCCAGGAGTTTCCAGTTTCAATTTTATATACTTATGGTGTTGTCACAACAACAACACCATTTAAGCTTTTATATTTACCGAAATTCGTTTTCGCATAAATATAATTGCTCGAGCATATCTTTTTATGCTCGGTGGTTCTAGCCGAACACATTCCTTCGTGAAAGGATTACTTGGGCAACTCAGGATGACGAGTCAGCGACAGCTACTGCGTATTGAATTGCCCGAGGCATTTCAGTACCAGCTGCCGCTTTGAGATGGACGGTTGGTTATGTCTTTTCTCACCTGCTTTGATTGAATACCAACCGTATCTCTGCCCAACAATCACGGACTTAAGTCTCTGATTAATGGGGATTCTCGCATACATGAATGACCATCTACTGCTGTGACGCTAGTATTCATCGTCTTCGGTATTGCGAGAATTTTAAACAGAGATATCTATTCGACTCTCATCTTTCTGTTTACCGCACGGTAACAGAATTCTGTAATAGTCTCTTGCTGCATCGTATATCGATAATGCGAATGATTTTTGCAGAATCTGAGTTTGTCCTCAAAATATCTTGTATTCGGAGGTGTGCAATTGTTCATTGTTCACCCCGGATTAGCAGATGTATTGAAAGACATCGCCTACTCCCACACCTGCCAGCTCTACTTCCAAACGTTCAGCCCATGAGAAGCAGTTCTTCAGGCGGCACTCCCCTGTGTTTCATTACTGAAGAACGCCCCGCTTTCATTGCACACCGGACAGCAATGAAATGTCGGTTAGCGTTTTCAGTCATTTGTAAGCACAGGTTTAGAATCTTGAGATTCCTTCTCTCGATTCAGCTGGAAGACGTAGGTTGCATTCATTGCCTACCTTCGTCTTCAACGTCACATAGTGTTGTTTCTCCTTAAGCTGAGATTCAACGTCTATGAGATTTTCTTGCCATCAGGGACCTCGGTCTTTTGAAGGCAATTGACTTTCGCCTTTTGAGCTTATGCATTAAGAGAATCATCGCCGCGCCGTCCGGCATCGGTCGTGACTAACAAATATTTTATTTGTTTGGTCTCTCAGCATAACTCTTTAAAGGGCGAAGGTCACGTGACTTACCCGGATGCTTGGACACTTGCCTCTACTGATTCCGAACCAGTCAGTTGGCAGCTGTCAGAGCGCCCGAGTCAGTTACGAACTATGCTGTGGACTTAGTTCGGTTGTTCCAGAGCAATCATTACTTCGTCTTAATAGCTTGTCAGTATGAGTACTGTACATAACCAAAGTCGGGAAGAGGGATAGGTCATATGACTATCCCCTTCTTTTCGTCTTAGGTAACTGCATGACTTCTCTTGAGAAGTCAAGCACAAAGGGATGGGGATTTGTGACGCTCGATTTCGTACCGATCTTCGTAGCGAAGACTCAGAACCCTTCGGTAACTGACGATTGGTTCGAGTCCTTCACAATACCCTCCCTAATGGACTTCACCGCCTCCGATACGAAGGCTATGCTGCTTTGTCCGGTGAAGGCGCGACGGAGCTGTGTGAGAAACTCGACACCAGGATGAGTGTGGACGCCTCTTCATCATTCTCTCGCGTTCCGCAAGAACTTCTCCGTGGCGCAGGTAATGAAGGCAGGCGCCTGGTCCAACCGGACCGCATGCACCTCCTTTCTACCTCGGGATATTGCCCACAGTCCCCTTGGATCTTTTTCCTTGGGAACCGTGGTGGTTGTTCAACACGTTGTGTAGTTAACCCAGACCCTCGCAGGCTGAACAGCATCGAGTCCTGGTGTGACCGTAAGAATGGATGAGGAATGAGAGTGTGACTGGCTCCTCTCATCTTTTCTTCCCTCTAACACTGGGTAGAGGACACGGTCGTCACCCTGCTGGGTAAGGACGAGATGCAGGTGAGCTACTCAATAGAGCACCATCCTATCCCTTTCATTAGGGATAGGAGTAAATATCCACCACTTCCTCCAACAAGGGGGAGGAAGTGGATGCCAATTTGAGACAAACCCATCATTTTATGATTGTCTCTTGCAAACAGGAACAAGTTCTTGCTTGCTGGTACGAAGAGATACGCTTGCCTCTCTCTTAGTACTTGGCCCAGAGGTCTGACCATTGATCCTGCGGTGCACACCCCGATCAATCGGACAGAGGTTTGGATCCCTCCCTTGCTCTTACGACCAGGGAGGCACTCCAGGGTTGGACGAACACCAGTCTGTTCACCAAAAAGACTCAGATTCCTCCCACCAAGAAGTGAGTCTTCCTATTGTTAAAGGACGAGGGTTTGGGTGTATTACGTATCGGAACAAATGACAATTTGTCGAAAATTGCATTTTTCCTAACTATACAAACCTGAGGTCCTTTACATATAGTCCACCTTCATGCCACCCCTCACTCTGCAACTTTTTTGCATGGGCCTAAAGCAAAAGTGATTCTTCACCTCTCGGGCGCCGCGCGCGCACGATCGGACAAGCAGTTAACTACCGTCTCCCTTGTTCGAAGCTTACGACCGTCCCAGCTGCCGCTAGTTACCTTCCTATTGTTAAAGGACCTCAGGTTTGTATAGTTAGGAAAAATGCAATTTTCGACAAATTGTCATTTTTTTGGAAGGCAAAAATTTTAAGTGTTGCTTTTTACCCACTGTGAGCAGTTTGTTCTGTGTTACTTACTTGTTCATGAATTTCTTTCATCATAACCAACAGCTTTCTCTCTTCTGGTAGCTCGACTTTGTTCCAGCGAGCAGCCTTCTGCAAGACTTTTAAAGCTTCCTTGTGACGACCTATCACTATAAGCCATCGAGGTGATTCATCCATAAACCTGTAAAAATATGCAGTATGTAAACTCCATCTTGGATAAAAGAGTAGGACTGTTGACACTGCATGTAGAGAATGAAGCTTTACTGAAATTTGCAAAAGACCTGGAAAGTGTCCTTTCGCATGGAGGACCCCACTTAGAAATAGTAATAGAAAGACCTTCAGAATCATCATGAGTGTTAGTTTTTAAATGAATGAATGACATGACTTCTCAATGAAGCTAAGTCTTGAATAGATGCCATTATAGTGAAGTGCCGTGACTCTCCCTGTTATTATAATTCCCCCTGTGTGACCAGCCAAAGGCTGTCATCCTCTCTGTTTGTCCTCTGAAAGGTGGCCATGTGTTTACCTTTTGAAATCTTCAAGACAACAGTGTGCCTGTTATTACTTATTATTGGAAGATTTTATTCACTAATATCACCAAAACACAATGTGCTTTAGTTTGGGTGAATTTGCAAGATGATTATCAGTAAATCTTGGTGAAATTGATACTACTTGCTTGGCAAGTGTTCCATTACTTTAATACAACGACTGTAGTGTTAGTGTTTCTGCATATAACGTAAGATATGCAGATATAAAAATAATTTTGTATATGTATATCTGTTATACAATCTGTGCGCATGTATCACGTGGTACGTACACGTGGCATGCTATGACGTTATCACAAGGAATGTCGGCCGTGAATGATTGGACCTGCGGCAGTCTACTATGAACAGCGAGTGAGTAACATTCAGCTGGATAGCTTTTTGCATTTAACACTGGTAGCAGAGCGTGGTTGAGAGATCATAATGGCGTCAAGCAAGTGGCCACCTAAGTTCAGTGATGAAAGCGCATATGAAAGCTGGAAAAAGGACATAGACATATGGTGTGAACTGACCGAACTGCCGAAGAGCAAACAAGCACTAGCTATACACCTGTCCTTGGAAGGGCGCACCAGAATGGCAACCTCGGAACTGGAGACAAACGATCTAAAAAAAGAAAATGGTGTGAAAACTATCATCGAAAAACTTGACAGTTTGTTTCTTGCTGAAAAGGGCGTCGGCAGTTTACGGCCTTTCAAGAGTTGTATAATCTCAGAAGATCAGAGAATACGAAAATAAGGAAGTTCGTTTCTGAGTTTGAGCACACATACTTTAAGTTCAAGAAACAAGAAATGGAACTACCTGATCCCGTAACAGCGTTTATGCTTCTTGCATCATGTGGTTTAAGTGACAGTGAGCAGCAACTAGTGATGTCAGCAATTGCAGAGGTATCGTATGATAATATGAAATCTACGTTAAACAGTGTTTTTATACATTCAACTTCCCTGCCAGATATATACTTAGCTATAGACTCCGTCGTCCCCGACAGAAATTCAAATTTCGCGGCACACGCTACAGGTAGGTCAGGTGATCTACCGCCCTGCCCTGGGTGGCAGGACTAGGAACCATTCCCGTTTTCTAATCAGATTTCTTCTGTCGCCCGGACCATCAACATTGTTTTTAGTTCCTCTTGACTGGATTTTCTTTTTTCATCGACAATTGATCTTCTTGACCGACTTTTGGTGACGTATCTGGATTGTTGGATTGGCATACGCTTTTGTGGACTGTTTTTGTGGACTTGCTTTGGAATTTTCTTAGAATGTCTGACGCCGGAATGGTGATGAGATATTGTGTGAATGTAGGCTGTAAGGTGAGGTTGCCGAAAGCTTCAGTAGATCCTCACACCGTATGTAAAGGTTGCAGAGAGTATGAATGTTCTTTTACTAATACTTGTAAGGAATGTGAGAATTTGAGTGAGAGAGAGTGGAAGAATCTAACTACTTATTTGAAGAAGTTAGAGAGAGAGAGAGTGAGGAAAGCTTCCTCTAGAAGTATGAGTGGTTCTAGATCTAATGAGTTAGTTCCTAGTTTGGGAACTTCTTCCCCTCTTGTAAGAATTGCCACTTCTCCTTCCTTTTCAGCCTCTTCACCTATTGCAGATCCTGCAGATTCGGCAAAAGAACTTGCGGATCTAATAGCAGCTTTCAAAATCATGGAAAACAAAATGGCTGCTCTGCAAGGTGCTAGTGATTGTACATTGGACAGTGATATGAGTGTCCCCAGTGTAGTGGAGGGGGCATCTGGTCGGCTCCACAATGCTCCCAGGTCTAGACCTCTTCCAAGCTCCCATGCCCAGAGGAGAAGGAATGTCAAAAACCGTAAGGAGGTTGTGGAGATTCCCCACCGATCAGGTGTCCCTTCGGCAGGCTCTGTGACACCCCAGACTGCCAGGGATCGCTATTGCAAAAGCGTCCTGCGTGAGTGTTTCTCGTCGTCGGGATCTTCGTCTCCTTGACGCAGTTGGAGGGATTCTGATCGCTCGCGACCATTGAAGAGGAGTTGGAAGGCGCCGACTCTTGACTCGAGCCCGGAACGCTTCCCTGAGGAGTCTCCTTCGGATGTTAAAGAGATCAAAGAGAGCCATATTGTCACCCGTAGTTGACGAGGAGCCCATAGACACCTCCCCTCCTCCTTCTCCCCCTCCCGAAGAGGAGAAAGAGGAGGCTACTAAGAGAATCCTCCTCTCTATGCAAGAGCAGATATCGTCGTTAGTGGGAGTGCTTTCAAAGGAACCTCCTCGAAGGAAAGATACTTCCCTTCCCATCAAGAGGTCCTCTAGACGTATGGAGGTCCCTGTCGCCAGGAGTGAGGCTCCTAACAAGAGCGAGGAGCCAACCAAACGCAAGGCTCCTGCTAGGAGTGAAGAGTCGTTCAGGCGCGTGGCACCTTCCAGGGGTGAGGAGTCAATCAGACGGGAGTCAACTAAACGCGTGACTCCTAACAGGAGTGAGGAGTCAACCAAGCGCACGACTCCAACCAGGTGTGAGGAGCCCAACAGGCGTGTGGCGCCAGCCAGGAGTGAGGAGTCACCCAGGCAGGAGGCAGGAGCCAGGAGCCAGGAGTGAGGAGTCAAGGCAGGAGTCAGGAGTCAGGAGTCAGGAGCAGGAGGCAGGAGTCAGGAGGCAGGAGGCAGGAGTCAGGAGGCAGGAGGCAGGAGTCAGGAGGCAGGAGTCAGGAGTCAGGAGTCAGGAGCCAGGAGTCAGGAGTCGGAAATCAACCATGAGGCAAGATTCGACTAGACTCGTGTCCGAATTTGGTGGCTCTTCCCCAGACAGAAGCACCTCTCCTTCGGATTGAAGGAGGTCTTGGAAAGACTCATCCTCCAAACGGGAATGTTCTCCCTCTTCCGATCGAGTTTTAGAAGAGGTGTCAGAAGACGAGCTCCCTACAAATGAGGGACTGTCTAACTATAAGACTTTAGCCTCCTTATTACTTCAAGAGTATGGAGACTCTCTTAGTCCAGCCGCTCCTCCTTCGCCTCGTTCGCTCTTCTCGAGCACTACGGCAGTAAAGTCCTCTGCTTTCCTTAAGATGAAACCAGCAATTTCTATGAAGAAGGCCCTCCAGTCTCTAGATTCATGGATGGGCACGAAGAAAGAGTTGGGCAAAACAGTGTTCTGCATGCCTCCTTCCAAACTCCTTGGAAGGAGAGGTATTTGGTACGGGACAGGAGAAGCTATGGGTCTTTCTCTCCCTGCATCAGCAGACGCAGACTTCTCGAATCTGGTTGATGCCTCCAGACGGCACTCTTTAGGGTCGGCCAGATCGACATGGAGCATTTTGAGTTGAACCACCTTCTTAAAGGACTATTCATCGTCTTAGAAGTGTTCAATTTCCTAGACTGGTCTCTCGGAGTACTTGCTAAGAAGTCTCAGGACTCGGAATTTCTTAATAACCCAGAAGTTCTTCATAGCGTCCTGGCATGTATGGACAAGGCAGTACAAGACGGTTCGGGAGAGGTTTCTTCCCTGTTTGGAGCAGGTTTGCTAAAGAAGAGATCGGTGTATGGATCCCTTTTGTCTAAGGCTGTTTCTCCTAGTCAGAGAACCGCGTTATTGTTCGCCACTTTGTCCGATCATCTGTTTCCTTCTCAGTTGGTGAAAGATATATCTCGCTCACTAACTGAGAAGGCGACACAAGACCTCCTTGTGCAGACAACGAAGAAGAGTCGCCCTGTAGTTTCAACGATTAAGAAGGACTCTCGTCCTCCTCAACAGCCCTTGTGTGGAGGTGCAACGGCTCGTCCCCCCTCCAGAAAGAAGAGCTCTGATAAGAGAGGAAGGTCTTCCTTCAGGCCCTTCAAGAAAGGAAAATGACTTGCAAATCCTCCAAACACCAGTAGGCGCCAGACTCCTGAACTTCGCAGGAGCCTGAGAGCGGAGAGGAGCCGACTCTTGGTCGGTTTCGGTTCTAAAGAAGGGATACATCATCCCCTTCGAAGACGTCATCCTCCCCTAACCTCTACTCCTCGGGAACTGTCAGCAAGATACAGAGACCCTATAATGAAAGATACGCTCCTTCAAATGGTGGATCAAATGTGGGAAAAGGAGGCCATCGAACTAGTACAGGATCCACTCTCCTCGGGATTTTACAATCGCCTTTTCCTAGTGCCAAAGGCCACGGGGGGGTGGAGACCGGTACTGGACGTAAGCGCGCTGAACCGATTTGTACAAAAGAAGAAGTTCCGAATGGAAACGTCCTCCTCGGTGATGTCAGCCCTACGTCCAGGAGATTGGATGGTCTCGCTGGACTTACAAGACGCGTATTTCCACGTCCCCATTCACCACTTGTCGAAGAAATATCTTCGGTTCATGATAGGGGGCAAGATTTTTCAATTCAGGGCTCTGTGTTTCGGCCTGTCTACAGCTCCTCAGGTCTTCACCAACCTGATGGCGAATGTAGCAAAATGGCTTCATCTAGAGGGAATCAACATCTCCCTCGACTTAGACGACTGGCTGATCAGGGCCAAGTCGGAGAGCCAGTGTTTGGAGGACCTGATGATAACACGAAATATGATACAGTCTCTGGGATTACTCGTAAACCTCGAGAAGTCGCAACTGATCCCCAGCCAGAACCTGGTTTATCTGGGGATTCAGATGGATTCTCGGGGTTTTCGGGTATTTCCTTCGCAGGGTATTTCCTTCGCAAGAGAGAATCCTCGAGGCTTGGTCAAGGATCTCGAACTCTTAATAAGAGAACACAGTTCAAAAGGCGAGGGCAATAGTTGAGCCTGTTAGGGACTCTGTCCTCGCTATAGAGTTCTTTCACTCTAGGGAGGCTTCACCTTCGCCCTTCGTCAGTTTTTCCTGAAAGGTATGGAGTTGGAAGTACGGGGCAACTCTCAGACTCTTTTCCCGATTCCACATGGGTGAGAATCACCTACAGTGGTGGATCAGTCTCTTAAAAAAGACGAAGGCCGTTACCCTTGCCCTTCAGAACCCCAACCAAGTGTTATTTTCCGACGCTTCAGAGTCGGGATGGGGACTGCAACGCTAGGAGCAAGGGAGGATGTCGGGCACCTGACAAAGGAACAGGTTCTTGCATATCAATTACAAGGGCTAGTGGCCATACACCTTGCCTTAAGATTCTTCGAGGAATGTAGTCAGCGGCGCGGGGTGGTTCAGATAAACCTCGGACAACACCACGGCTCTTGCTTACATCCGCAAACCAGGAGGGACTCATTCGTTCTCCCTCTATCTGCTAACGAGAGAGCCTGTTAACCTGACAGAGGGAAGAGTATAACTCTCCTACACAAGATTTGTACAAGGGATACGACATGTGAGAAGCAGACCAGCTAGCAGTGAGGAATCGGTCTTTCCCACAGATGGACTCTACAACGCAGACGTGTGTCGAAGCCTGTGGTCCCTGGGGGGAGGCCTCACATCGACCTATTTTTGCTACGTTTCCTCTCCAAAAGGGTAGAGATTTTTGTTTCGTTAGCAAAGATCCTAAGAGCTTTGCAATCGACGCGTTTTCTCCTAGATTGGTCGGGCTAGACGCCTTCGCCTTTCCCCATTTCAGATCCTGTGGGAAGTACTCAAGGAAATTCGTGGCTTCAAAGGGGACGAGGTTGACCCTCTAGCCCCATTTTGGCCATCCCAAGAATGGTTTTCACGAGGTACTGGAGTGGATAGTGGCTTCCCAGGTCCGTTGCCATGCAGACAATCTGACTCAGAAACCCCCACTTCGAGAGGTTTCACCAAACCTCCCTCCCCGGTCCCCTTCGCTCTGACTGCCTTTCGACGATTCGAAAGACTCGTCGAGCGAGGGGATTTTTCTCGCAAAGCTGCAAGGCGCTATCGCTAGAGCCCTCAGATCTTCACGAGACGAGTATACCAATCGAATTGGGAATCTTTAGGATAATGGTGTAGGACGAAGAAGCTGTCCCCTCCTCCAGTACCTTCTGTAACCGACAATTGCCGATTTCCCTCCTTTTTCTATAGAGGAATCGCAACTTTCCTGTGTCTACCACAGGGATACAGGGTATGCTGTCATCAGTATTCCGGAATCGAGGGCTTGGAGATTGCAGAAATAAGGATCTCCACGATTTTGGTTCGGTCTTTCGAGACTTCGAAATCAAGGACTTATTTCCTGAGAACACCTAGCTGGAATCTGACGTGGTCCTGAAATTCCTTGGCTCGGACAAATTCGAATCTCTACATCTTGGCCTCCTTCCGGGACATTACTAGGAAATGTTTTATTCCTATTGTCCCCTCGCGCGGCCAAGAGGAACAGCGAATTGCACGCTCTGGACTCTAAGTGGGGTTTAAGAGATTCGCTATCTGTTCGTTCAGACATTATTTCATGGCGAAAAATGAAACACATCAAACCTTGGCCCGGAGCTTTGAGGTAAAACAGGCTATCTAACCTGGTAGGTAGAGAGATAGAGAGGTCTTTGTCCCCCCCCCCCCTCTGCCGGTTAGGCTCTTAAATTTTATTTGGGAAAAAGAATCAGATGGGGCTTTGTCAACAGGGGCTTTGGTGTGCTTGAGGAAGAAACCCCAAAAGACCTCATAGTCTAAAAACCGCCTTAGCCTTCTTTGTGAAGAAGCGTAATACACTGAGGCGCACAGTTGCCCGGATGAAATCCTTCGGACTTCTAAGAGTTAAAACTCATGAAGTAAGGCGGTAGGAACGTCGCTGAGCGTTTCCAAAGAATGTCCTCTGAAGGAACTTCATAGAACTACATATTGGAGATGCAATTCAGTTTTTGCATCTCCTACCTGAGGGATGTAAGGGTGACCTAAATGAGAAATGCTTCTCTCTCAGTCCCATTTGTGTCAGCAGATACAGTACTGTGGACTTGGACAAGACTGATCCTAAAATCTTTATCTTAATGTCATAAACCCTCTTGTCAGAATATGTGCTTTGGTTTTCCTACTACAAGTGTGCTGATTTCCGCACGGCGGCTGGTTGTCTTGCTGGTATGGACCAGGGTATCTATGTCTAGTAGGGGGTACAATTTTTTTTTTTTTTTGTTAAAAGTGTAACTTGATTTATGTTTCGAGATATTGGTTTGTTTGTTCGGGGTTTGGGATAACTCCTGCAATCTTTAGACTAGACTTGATGTTAGGATCATGGTGATCGGATCGGTGTTTGTGGGCTCCTTGAACAGGTGTATTGTCATGTATGGAATAGCAACCCAATGACAAAAGGCCTTTAGGCCTCTGGCCGAGTAAGTTGGATAAGACCCCATTGGCAGACCCACAAGAACTCTTAGCCATAGATCAATATCTTCGCTTGAGGCTCTTGAGCGAAGCAGACTCCTGGGCATAGCCACGAAGTCTTCCGCCTAAATCAGTAGAACCAAGGTTTATTAAATCCTACAACATAGTTTGTTTACCTGTCTATTTCAGTAGTTTTGCTGTCTCTTTACCCACCACCAATGGGTGGGGGGGGGGGGGCTATCAGCTAAGTATATATCTGGCAGGGAGTGAATGTATAAAATGATATGTCTGATACAATAAAAAGTTTTTTATACATACGTACCTACAGATATATACGATTATGGCCCACCCCCAGCCTCCCCAGCAGGAGACAGGTGGAAGTAGAAAGAATCTGATTAGAAAACGTGAATTTTTCCTTAGTCCTGCCACCCGGCAGGTCGGTAGATCACCTGACCTACCCTGTAACGTGTGCCGCGAAATTTGAATTTCTGTTCGGGGACCACGGAGTCTATATGCTAAGTATATATCTGTCAGGTAACTATGCATAAAACTTTATTGTATCTGACAATATCATGTTCGGGCACACGAGAAAAAAGATAGTAGGGTGTGCATGATTACAAAACCAGTGACTGAGATAATTAGGGTGTGAGCCATCTGTCATGACTGAGGACGAGGGGGTGGCAGTGCAGAAACACCAGAGAGTGCTCTGTATGTTTTTCGGGGTAACCAGCGATGAAGAGCCAGACAACTGGTAGGGTGTGGCAGTGAAGAGGCCGTAGAGGATGGTCGGCGACATTCAGCAAGAGACACTCAGCAGAGAAACAAAATCCAATTGGTCCGAGGCAAGGTGTCAAGGTGTGGTAATAGTGATTCACGATTTCCATTGGGCCGTTACTGTCCAGAATGCGTACGAAAATTTCCGGAGGTTCCCGAAGGCAACGAAAAACGTGAAAAAAACTCTTTCAGAAACGAACATTGAACGTGTTCACCTGTCCCTTTTGTTGGGGTACACAGGAAATGGCGAATAAGGAAGGAAAACTTAACAAGCATTGGGAAATGGATGCCAGGGCTGTGCTTATTGTACCTCAGGTTGCTCAAACTACGGTGTGTGGAGTTACTGTTTGAGTAATTTTTGTTTTGGTTTAAGTGATTATGAAACCCCCCCGTAAAAAAAAGATTGTGGAAAATGAATCCTCATCCCTTCAACGTTTGCAGTGGTATACTGTTGTCTTCCATCAAACGGTGTTGTCGTTTCCTTGCTCTATTGGCGAGAATCAGTGCTACCTGGGGACTACAGACTGGTGAGTTGTAACATACCACTGTTGTTGAGTAAACCCTCAATGAAGAAGGCTAAAATTAATCATAAACTTTGGAACGATCCATGGTAAATTGTGTGTGGGGGTGGGAAAAAAAAAAAAAATTATTGATTTTAAGACCTCGTCATCGGGTCACTATTTAAGGCCGGTGTCAATCCTGAACTAGGACAGTGTTGCCCAAACAGAGCGCTGGCCACGCTGTGGGGGAAGCGATGTGAGAAAAGACTGCTTTGAAACTCACAAGCAGTTTGTCCTCCTGCCACTAAAGGTTAATTAAACTTGTGAAGATGCTGGCTTATAATTTGGAAATTAGAAAGCCATTTGAAAAGAGTTAAACTTGAGTGGGAAGTGTTCACCAAGCTAAAGAAGGCCAGACTCACGCCCTTTTGTGTGCATCCCCATGGCAAGTAAGTTTAATGAAGCTATTGCAATGGTTTAAAGATTTGGGGAAAGATATTTGTTGGTGATCATAGAACCTGCACCAGGTACTGGTGCTGCCACAGTCACCAGTGACACCAGTGTGGAACAACATTGTGAAGTGATTGTTTTATAAAAGTGGATTAGTTTTTTGGTGCACCGCAAAAAATTCTAACAGACAATGGCTGGGAATCAATAATGATGATATGAGGGTGCTAGGAGAAACATTTAATACATTCAAGGTGATGAACACCTCTGCCGAGAGTCCATGGAGCCATGGAGTGTGCGAGCGACAGAAGCTGTGAGTTTGCGACCCTGTCAGTAAAATCATGGCTGACAGTAAAGATGTAGCTTGGAATGGGCTTTGCATGGCAATATCTGCAAGACATGCGTATCCATCACATCAGGGTTCGCACACCAACCAGCTTGTTTCGGTCACAATCTGATTTACCCAGTGTGTACACGCTAACCCACCAGCTTTATAATTTGTACATCAGAAATTGTGAGAGACAATTTAAATGCACTACACTTGGCTAGACAGGAGTCATCAATCAGAATCAAGTGAAGTTTGAGGAGAGCTTTGCGACAACAACATACGTTCAAGTGATGTCAATGAAACTCGAAAAGGTGATGAGTTTTTTTATAAAGAAATGACCGCCCTGATGGCATGGCCCGGGTATCGTTATTGGCAATAGATGGGAGCAAGTTTTTGTGCCATGCCACATGGTGGTGTTTTACGTAAGAGTACACGAGTGTGGTTAGCGCGTCCTCCCGCTAATCAGTCCCCAATAGTGAAAGATATATGTAGTTTGCGCCAGAGACAGTGCAAGAGGAAAGAAAACAAGCGTCGCTTTTGCTCCAACCATGAGTTGTGTGAGGAAGACTCTGAGGATGAAGAGTCGGTGAATAAGTACACCCACAGAGTGGAGATCGAGGATATGGATGTGGTGTATGTATCTGAACCTGCAGAGAGGTGAAACATATGAGTAAGCGACCGAGCATCATCAAAGGATACATCAAGGCTTTTTCAGTTGGGAATTCAGGTCTGTAAAATTGTCTAGTCGAGGCCGGTATAAGCTACTGCAATACTACAAGAACTGTTATAATTTCAAGTGGGACTATATGGACGTATCTCTCGGGCAATAGTTTGAAGAAAGATAGATGATGGTTCTATAATTTGATCAAGTCTTGAGTGCCCAGGGAAACAGAAATTCGGAACTGGAAGGATAAGATGTCTATGAAAGAGGTGAATGATGTTTGGACGAAGCTGCACTATCAGTTCGATGGGTTATTACTGAAAAATAAAAGGGGAAAACCATGGTGAAAGCTCGTTTGTTGCGAGAGGTTTTTGAGAAGGAAGCACAGATTTGAAAAAGATTCTCTCTACGTGCTCCAAGGAGGCGGTGTGTTGGCTTTTGTCACTGCCGCTACACGTCACTGGGACTGCACAGCCATGGGATATAAAAGCAGCATACCTGCAGGGTGACAATATTGAAAGAATTGTAACACGCTGCGTCCCCCACCAGAGTTTGATGAGGGTAAGCTGTTGCAGTTTAAAGAAGAACTGTGTTACACGGCTTGTGTTATGCCCTTCGCCCAGTGGTATTTGAGTGTTTTAAAAATCTGCTGCTAAATCTGGGAGCTAAAGTGTGTACAACTTGGTTCCGGCGCTTTTTGGTTATGTGCCGGCAAAAGCTGAAGGAGTGGTGACATTCATGTTGATGATTTGTGGGCAGGAACACCAAGTTTTGAGCGACAATTGATTGATTCAGTTGAGAGAGACTTCACACATAGGGAGCTTCAGAGACTAAGGCCTTCAAGTACGTTGCAAATAAATGTTGAACCAAACAAGAATGGCAGCATAGCTCCTTGACCAGTTTTCAGTATGCACTGCCCTTGAAACAGTACCTGTGAGTAGACAACGGGCTGCGGTGAAGTCTGCAGAGCTGTCGATCTGAGAATCAGAGTAATAAGCTATGATTGGACAGTTAGCTGGATTGCTTACTCACACCAAGACCTGACATATTCATTTGACGTGTGTGAGTTAAGTGGGTACATAGCATGCAACCGTTGTCAAGAATTTTATGCGAACTCAACAAAGTCATAGAGAGAAGTAAAAGACTGATAATGTTAATTGTATATGCCAAGGATGAGGAAACTTGAAGAGTGTCACCTCGATGTTTTTCCGGATGCCTCTTTGCCAACTTAAAAGGAAATGGACTCACAAGGAGGATTCGTGATTTTTCTTACGGGAATACGGATATGGATAGATGTCCTCAGTCTTCCTGGAAACAAGAAAAATTCGAAGGAGTGTCAAGTCCACCCTATCAGTATGAAACAATGGCGCTTTTTGAATGTGCAGAGACTGCAGTATACCTGGCTAGAATTCTGTGCGAAATTTCTGGATGTAGGAGCATGAAAATAAATGTTTCGGTTGACAATAAAGCCGCCATTGACGCTCTTCTTCCTACAAGAATGTTGAAGATCAGAGATTTGAGAATTGCATAGCTGGTCTGCGAGACATGCTAAGAATGTGCTGAAATTACGGAAGGTGTCTGGGTAGATACATCACAGCCAACTGGCTGACTGTCTGAACAAAGAGAGGTGGCGTCGACCGATGTCGGCTACGTGCTGCGGTCAGCAGAGACATGAAATGGAGACGACAGTAGTTTAAAACTCTCCTTCCAAGACAAAGACAGAATGAGGAGAGTGTTAGTGTTTCTGCATATAACGTAAGATATGCCAGATAGAAAAAATTTTGTTCCCGACACAGCATACAACCTTCGGCCCTTTTACAATAGGAAGGTAGCTATCGGCAGCTGGATAGGTCTAAGCTTTCGAACAAGGGGTTCGGGTAGTTACTGCTTGCGCGACAGGCCGCGCGCGCGCGACTGGTAGGTAAACAATCACTTTTGCTTTCGGCCCTGCTGGGCGTGTGGACGTGTATCATCGCTCTCTGCCCGCTTCAATCGCGTTTGCTTTCGGCATGATTGTGGGTTTTTCTTTTTCTATGTATCTAGTGAAAACTGAATTTGTAAGTAACAATCATTTCATTGAATTCAATTGTGATTAAAGGATCTTGGTTCCAACTGCCTCCTATTATCGAGTGCGGGAGCTGAAGGGCGTAATTGCTGCATTCATTTTCCCAGAATGATCCTCGTATTGTGTATGCGCGGTGCCGCAGGGCGGGAGCGCTCGCGTCCGGCCGTATATTGTGTTGGAGAAATGTGTAATGAAATCGTAAGTAAGTGCTCTTTTCATTTATAATTTTTTTTGACCTGTATGCCCGTTCGAACGGATGCGCTCGGACACGGAAATTATTCGTATGAAAGTGAATCGCAAGTACAGTATTCTTTTCTTTTTCCTATATTATTTTTTATGTAGCAATACTCCTTTTGGATCAGTTTCCGAGCTTGCCCGTAGATTGACCTTCCCCCTTTTTAATTATTTGAATGAAAAGTTGTCTGGGAAAAAAAAATCGCAGTGCAGTTTCTTTTTGTTCATTTTCATTTTTTATTGAGATTGCACTTGTGACTGGGATCATGTTCCGCTATTAACGGTAATTGATTCCTTCCCCTTTTATTGTGTATGAAGTGAACTCGCATAGCCGCAGTAGTCCTTTTCATTTTCATATAATTTGTTGATTGCATCATTCATTATGGATCAAGGTTTCCAGAAACCTTGATCCATAAATAAGGAATGAAACCTTTTCACCCTTGCGCTCGGCTACCGAGGGCGCAAATATGCGCTCGATCCGAGCCCTTATTCATTGTGCAGTGATCTTTTTGCAGATGCTTTCATTTGTTCCTTATTATTGATTGCATCGATTTTATTTGGTTCGTTCCGCTCAGTCCGGAATATGATCCTTATGCCTTGTATTCGTTCCGATGGCACGATTGCTCTAGTGCTCTTATTTTGTTGTTGGGTACATGGGACCGTGGCGGGGCGGGGGTGGGTAAGAGCCCCCCCCGCTCAGTTTTCCCACAGATGACCCTTCCCCTTGGGGGGGGGAGGTTATCGTCGTTCTTCTCCTGTGCTCGCCGATCCGTCGAGCGCGGGGGGGGCGCTCGGTGCCCGATGTCAATTGTATTAGTCTTCCACTCTTCGGAGGGATCAAACCCCCGCACGAGGGATTTCCCCCCCATTAATCGCTACTACTATTATTTCCGCAGGTGCTACTGCACGAGGGTGGACCTTGGTGGGTATGGTCGTCTTTCCAATTGCAGAGCGGGCTGGTGTTCAGGGGCTGCGTTCTATTCTGGGCCCTACTCTGCGGTCACGCCCTGAAGACGCCCATGGAGTGGTGACCACGCAACCAGGTGACGACTCCCTCCTCACCTGGTGTACTCCGCCTCAACGTGAGTAACAGTCTTTGCCTACCAGCCGCTGTGAAGCCGTTCGCCGTGCCGAGAGGGGGGCGTGCCGCCGCGCTCGTGGTTGCCCACGTCTCTTGCAGCGACCACACTTTCCGCTGCCCTAGAACCTGCCGCCCCTGGACCTGCCGCCGTACCTATGATGTTGCTGGCTGGCTCGCTTCCCCTTCCTGTGGTTTCCGTGCTTGCTGCCGACCTGGGCGCGTGAGTTCTGGGCTGACTGTACCATGCTTGCGCTGCGCTGGCTGGCCCTGCCGTTGCTGCGCTGGCTGTTCTCTGCCGTTGCTCGCGCTGGCTGTCCTACCGAGATGTGCTGGGCCGTTTGCCTGCTGTCCGGATGCCCATCCTGCTGATGTCGCCCCCTGTTCGTGGTGGTACTACCCCAGACTTTTGGTCTGTCGTACGGTGCGTCGCGGGCCTGGTGCTTCGGCTTACACACCCCGGTCCGCCCTGATAGCAGAATCTTACGTCTGTCCTGAAGGAGCTGACGAAGAGAGGAGGAAGTGTCGTGGTCGTCGTCTTCATCTTCTTCATCGTCGTCGTTCCGCCCGCCTCTTCCCCTTCGACTTCTAGAAGGCTTTAAACAAGCCGAGGAAGAGAAGGCGCCTCCTCCCTGTCCTAAAAGTCTCCCTCGGGAGCTTCTCGGACCCGTCTCACTCGGTGGGACGGTAGGTTTCCTTCCGCTGGTCTCCTGCTCCTTCGGGACGGGGCCCGTCTCTTCTCCGCAAGGCAGAGACTACGGGGACCGAGGGGTACCGGCTAACACATTACTTCCTCGCCCTGGTGTCAGTGGGTTTCTGCACTGCATCAGGGTCCTGTCTCGGCCGCTCGTTCGCGGGGAGTACCGAGTGTACGGTGCCTACAGCGACCGTGCAGCCAGGAACCAGAACCTCTGAGTCCGCTCAGGTCAGGTTTCACGGCACGGGCGAAGACTGGTGACATAGCCGCTCATGCGACTCTCACCCAGACCAGCTCTCACTCTCGCGGTTAACAGCTTGGCTACCCGGGACGTGACGGTCCACGACCGACCACGGGCTGAGGCTGGGAAGAGGTGTCCTCCCGTTCGCACGGTGCTAGCCACGGCTGGAACCAGCGACGTGACTGCGTGAGGACAAGCACCGTCTCACTGGCGGCAGTGGAGCCTGCAGGTCGCCTGACCGCGCTCTCTACAGAGAGCTGATCGGGAACGGCAACCAGCACCAGCTCTTCTGAACATCGTCGAGATCGGGGCCGCTGTGCTCCATCCAGCCGTTCTCCACAGCGAGACGGTTCGACCATGCCTGCAGCTCGATCGTCCACCGGCGGGTTGACCATCGGCTGCGTCCCTCCAAAGCCTGCCTGGTTCTGCCAGCGAGCGACGAGGGAGCGTCAGGTCTGCTCTCCCGTACCTTCAACCTCCTCGGGTTACCACGGGAGGAGTCGAGGTATTGAAGGGTGATCGTGAGGGGTGGCCCGCTCATGATTCCCACACCACGACGCCCTACGTGCCAGGCTCGGTTCTTGACCTCCAAAACGTATGGAGCAGTTGAATGGGGAGACCGAGAGGGCTGTCGCTGTTCCCCTTCTTAGGAGGAAGGTTTCTCGGAATATGCTCTGTTCGAAGGGCTTAACGGTCCACTCTGCAAGATGGCTGTGACTTCCGATATCCAGAGGAACTTTGCCGAAGGTACGGCGCTGATTATCGTCAGCACAATGCACCTCGGGGAAGGATCGCCGCTCCCACCTAGCAGAGCCACGTCTCGGCTCGAGTCGTTTTTGGGGCCCGAGAGGGAACCCAGATCGACGGTGGTCGGCCGCGATCGGAGCTTGCCGACTGTGTTGAAACAGGTAGTCTCTCGTCTCTTGACAAGAAGGCTCTCTCAGTTCTGACGGTCGGACACAAGCTACTTCACCTCCTCTAACTGCGACAGCGGCTTTAATAACGTGTCTTCGGCCACACGATTTAAATACCCCTTCGGTCCTCCTGGGTTTCGACCCTCGACAGGACTGGAATGAGTCGGAGCGTATCGGCTCTCTACTGTCAGGTTGTCGATCAGCCCCACCAACGACGTTCACGAGTGTCGGCCGACACTTACCCTACCGTCTGATTTACGTAAGACCCTCCTCGGGAAAACGTTTTCTCCTGGACGATACGTTTTCCCAGGCTCTGAGAGGCCATCGCCGTAATGCGATTGCTGCTCGCTTTTCTTCTCCACTGCGTAGAATCCGCTGGGAAGGCGAGCCAGTATCCAATTCCTCCCCCATTCCCTCTCCCCTTATACGGCTACGAGGGAAAGGGGAGGGATCCTACAGGATTTCTCTGTAGATACCCACGTTATGGGCTGCGCTACGCGGGGGACCTTCGGGTCCTACCCTGACGTAAGCCCCGTCATTGAGGAGGGATCCTGCCTCCTTTTCCGTTTCTACGGGAATCGAGAGGACCACCAGCCGATCTCGTCTGACGAATTCGGTGGGGGGTTTTCGCAGAGTGCTTAGAATTCTACGGATTTCTAGCGCACTCAGAGTGTTCGAGTTTTTTTACGTCTCCAAACACTCAGGCGAGACACGGTCCAAGTGAGCGAGAATCCCCGATAATTGTTACACTTAATCGGGAAACCTCGCTTATGCTTCGAATTCCTGTAATTTCTAGCATTTGGAAGAATACCGCTGCTGAAAGAAGAGTATCTCACAGTAGGGCCTTACCTGGAATAGAGAAGAACGGAGGAACTTCCAGTTTGGCTTAACTATTCGTCTTCCGTATTCTGTTCACCATTGAAGCTTTCCTTTGGAAGACTTCTCCTTCACTCTCTTGAATTAAGAGAACGAAGGCGTCGATCTCCAATCCTATTCCTCATTCCTCGAGGGGACAAGAATTTAGGATTAGGTTCGTGTACAGACCCTACAAATATAATCTTACGTTATTACCCTCGCGACATTATTTCTTACAGTTTGAATTGTCCGTGGGGTAGTCCCAACCGTAGTTAACTCTACGGTTTGTGACCGAGACGAATTGTATCTTACTTGACTGCCACCTCGGTGTTTGCCTGCACCTCCCAGCAGTTTCAGTTTCGATTTTAGATACTTGGTATTGTCATTACAACCCAAATCAGCTTTTTGATATTTACGCAATCCCCTTTCGGTTCAATATAATTGCTCGTCGCGTATTCTTTATGCTCGCATGGTTCTAGCCGAACGTATTCCTTTCGTGAATAATGGTTACCTGGCAACGTCAGATGACGAGTCACCGAGAGCTACTGCGTATGAACTGCCTGAAAGCGCTCAGTATCAGCTGAGGTCTCGGATATGCCACGGTCGGTTTTACGTCTCTCTCTCCCCTGGTTGGATTGACTACCGAACCGTATCTCTGCCCAACAATCATGGACTTAGGTCTCTGATTAACGGGGATTCGCGCAATATGAGGACCATCTACTGCTAGTGGACGTCCGATTCATCGCTTCGACATTGCGAGAATTTTCAACGAGATAATCTCTTGACTATCTTCATCTTCTTTACCGCACGTACAGAAGTCTGTACTAGTCACCGCTGCGTCGCACTGCGATAATTCGAATGATTTTTGCAGACATCTAGGTTTCGCCTTTCAACATATCCCTCGTAATTCGTAGGTGTGCAATTTCATTGCTCGCCCCCGAATTAACCGATATGTAGAAGACATCGCCTACTCTCCGACCTGACAGCTCTACTTCCAAAATGTTTCAGCCCTTGAAGCGTTCTTCAGGCATAGTTCCCTGTCTTCATTACTGGAGATCGCTTCCGCTTTTTATTGCAACTAAACTACGATCCTCACCGGCAGCAATCATAGCGGTTACGTTCTCGAGTCTTTGTAGCACAGGTTCAGATCTTGAGAAATCTTCCCTCGGTTCAGCTGTGAAAAGTAGGTTGTCAGTTTTCTGTTACACCTTCGTCTTCAACGTCACATGTGTTGTTTTCTCCTTACCCGGAATCACTATCTATGCAGATATCTTGCGCACCATACCTCGGTCTCTAGAATGCACTTGAACTTTCGCCTTTGGCACATGGCCTTAAGATAGTCATCACCATTGCCTTCTGGCATCGTGACGGAACAAATTATTTGTTTAGTCCTTGGCATAACCTGTTAAGGCGAAGTCACGTGACTTGCTCGGGTGCTTGGACAACTTGCTCTACCGAACGCAGTCCGTAGGCAGCTGTCGAGCGCCCAAGGCTGTTACGACTTCGCTGGTGGACTTGTTCGGATTGTTCCATAACCTCTTTTCTTGCGTCGTCCTAACGGCTTGTCACATACCCTACCATCGACACCCACCCAGTGAGTGTCGGTTGGCCTATCCACTACCGGAACAACTTAGCTGCAGAACGGATGACAGTTGGGTACAGGACATCCCCGAAGTCGAGAAGAGGGATAGGTCCATTACGACATTCCCTTCTTTTCTCTGAGGTAATTGGCTGACTTGCCTGGAAGTCAGCATCCCCCAGGGATGGGGATTCGTGAACGCTCGATTTCGTACCCGTAATTCGTAGCGAAGACTCTGAACCGCTTCGGTTCTGACGATCGGTAGAAAAGAGTCCTTCACAAATCCACTCCCTAATGGGCTTTTCAAACGCCTTCGATGCGAAGGAGATGCTGCTTTGTCCTGTGAAGCTCGACGCTGAGCTTTCTGAGAAACTCGACATCCCAGGCGAGTGTTGAATTACTCTTCGTCAGCACCAAGGATGACCTATAAGTCACTCCCTCTAGAGTTACACAAGAACTCTCCGGGCGCAGGCTGAAGGCAAGGGGGTCTGGTACAACCAGACCACTGTCAACCTCCTTCTGATACCTTTGATATTTGCCCACCGAGGTCTTGATCGTTTTCCTTAGGACCCGTGTGGCTGCTCAACACGTTGTCTACTAACCAGACCCTAAGCATGCTGAACAGCTCGAGTCCTGGTGTGACTGTAAGAATGATAAGTGAATGAGAGAGTGACTGCTTCTCTTTCCTATCTTTTTCTACCCCTCTACCTGTGGGTAGAGGGATAACGGTCCTCACCTTGCTGGATAAGGACGAATGCCCGGTGATCACTTACTCGACAGAGCCCCATCCTATCCTTTCACTAGGGATGGAGCGAATATCCACCACTTCCATCCTACAAGGGGGGGGAGGAAGCCAACAAGAAGACAAACCATAACATTTTTGCCTCTTGCAAATAGGAACTTGTTCTTGTTTGCTGGTACGATAGATACGCTTGCCTCTCTCTTATACTTCCGGTCTCAGAGTTCTGACCATTGATTCCTGCGGTGCACACTACCCCCGATCATCGACAGAGGCTTGGATCCCTCCCTCGCTCTTTAGACGCCCCAGGGAGACTTCCAGGTTGGGCGAGACACCAGTCTGTTTCACAAAAGACTCAGATTCCACCAACCAGAAGTAGTCTTCCTATTGTAAAAGGACCGAGGTTTGTTGTATGCCGTGTCGGAACAAATGACAATTTGTCCACAATTGCATTTTTCCTAACTATATCAAACCTGAGGTCCTTTACAAACGATAGCCCCCCTCATGCCACCCCTCACTCTGTGCAGTTTTTTGCTTGGGCCCAAAAGCAAAAGTGATTTGTATTTGTTACTCTACCAGTCGCGCGCGGGCGCGCCTGTCGGACAAGCAGTTAACTACCGAACCCCTTGTTCGGGGAAGCTTACGACCTATCCCTCTGCCGCTAGTACCTCCTATTGTAAAAGGACCTCAGGTTTGTATAGTTAGGTAAAATGCAATTTTGGACAAATTGTCATTTTGTTTATGTTATATCCGTTATACATCTGCGCATGCTATCACGTGGTACATACCCTTTGGCATGCTATGACGTCATCACAGGATGTTGGCCGTGAATGATTGGACCTGCGGCAGTCTACTATGAACAGCGTGTGAGTAACATTCAGCTGGATAGCTTTTTGCGTTTAACATGTAGTATTTTGCTTGACCTGTAATTTCAAAGGTATTCTCTAGCAATCATTAGCCCCCAAATGTGAAGAAACCATGTAGTATACCTATCATTCAGCATTGCTTTCCAATCTTGAAAGGTGGTAGGTAAGCAGTAAGTTCCTGGCCATTGTCCAGGCTGATTCAAAACAGTACAAAGAGAATATACATATCAAGAGTGCATTTATTTGTGGATACAACTCTATCATATCATAATGAAAAAGTAACATATGAATACATACTGATAAAGGGTAGAGACTGAGAGTGTCACCAAGCCTTCTGGTCAAAGTCATTAACTGATGTATTACTATATTATTTAAAACAAAACTCATCAAATAGAAATGACTGAGTTACCAAACCGGTAATTGCCTTGATTTGAGCAACACACTTACCACAATGTTGGCAGAAAAAAGAAGCACGGCAAAGAGACCGCTGTTTGGAGCCATCTCCAGTCTCTGATGAGGTAAGCCCAGCCACCCCAGCACATCGTTCCCACTGCCCAAGACAGGAATTGCAGCATTCCAATAGCTGATCTCATGCTGGGTTTTGTCACTTCCATACCTTATGGTGCAAATTGATACAGGACCTGGTTAGCTGGTTTTCCATCGCTATGATATATTTAGCTAAGAGTTTATGGCATTTTATGGGAGGTTGCAAGATTTCATACATGAAGTAAATCATATATGTAATGAAACATGCAAATCAGCAGCAGTCGTTCCTAATTAATTTTTATCTTGGGTCATCTGGAAGGTCACTGCTCATGGTTGTCATTGAAAATCTGAGATCAGCAACCTTACGCATCAGCAAGAAACCTGAGATTGATCCCACAAGGGAATGTCTTATGCTCTTTTTGACTTAAGCAGTCAATTAGGTACCTGATGGTTATTTGATTGTGGTGGGTTGCATTTAGAGTAGAGAAGGGCTTAGGACTAGTCTATATTTAGGCTTTTCATTTTAATATGTTTAATATGCTTCCTAAGTGTGTGTGTATGTGCATGAGTGTGTGTTTTTCTTTTGTTGTTTAAGGACATACTTATTAATTTTCATTGTTTCAATGAATGTGTCAAAACTGAGCTGCTTGAATATTCACTCAAATAGCAGAGGTTTGTCATGACTACTATCTATTATATTATCCATTACATCCGATTCCACTCCTTTTTTAGAGTGGCTGTAACATATATAAATAAATCACAAGTAAATGACATACTTTTTAACATTTAAACAAAATGTATGGTGACTGAATTAAGACTACAGTAAGAGAAACATTTATGAATGGTTTCTGAAGATTGATTAATACTTCTTAGAACAACAAATACGTACTGAATCAATTTACCTAAAATATATCCAGTTTGCAGAGACGTTGGATGCATAGTCCCCAACATGAATCTAGCTGCGATAATGGTTGAGATATTGGGCAGCCATGCAGAAATCACAGCAATGAGAGAATATAAGGTAGCTCCAATGGTTATCATCCTTTTTCTACCATACCTATGGAAAAGAGTAATTAATATATGTGTTTGTAATAAATTTTAATATATAGTATAGTATATAATATATATATATATATAACTATATATATATATATATATATAATATATATATCTTATATATACAGGCGGCCCCGGGTTACCGACGGGGGTTCCGTTCTTGAGACGCGTCGTAAGCCGAAAATCGTCGTAAGCCGGAACGACGCTTGGAAATATGTCTTAAACTAATAAAAGTTATTATAAAAACCTTACTTGTAATCCTTTGGTTACACTACATGTGTTTCCTGTAGTTTATGTACAACCTGGAGTATTTTCATAAAAGAATGCTGGTTCTTGAAGGTAAAAACTATTGTAATCCTCTGGTGACACTACATTCTTGAAGTTTTATGTACAACCTGGAGTGATTTTGCAAAATCTTGAGGGCTACAAGAACAGCTGATTACTATTTACGTATCATATAGACTAATTAAAGTAAATGTATCTTTAAATAGGCTTATATATTAGTATCAACAAAAACATTTCTGCCATGAGTCAGAGGCCGTTTAATGAAACGAACACTTCTCTGTCCTATCTGTTCAGAAAATAAACGTTACGTCAATCCCCACGAGACCATTGTTGCCAAAGCGTCTCTCTCTCTCTCTCTCTCTCTCTCTCTCTCTCTCTCTCATCTCTCTCTCTCTCTCTCTCTCTGATCAAAATTACATTGGAAACTTGACATACGATTGCCCTAATATACAAATGTTTTGAGAATATAACAGAAAATTTGCGAAAATACAAGCTTTGATATACAACGAAATATTTGAGATACGATTTGCGATGAGTGTTAGTTGTATAGGCGACCGATAAATGGCGTTTCAGTCTGTTTGTTTGTGGTGCTGCATGTTAACACGTCTGTTGTTTAGTTCGTTGTATTTGCGCCTATTTTTCGTGTTATTTTGTCTATTTTATTATTAACCATGGGTCTCAAAGCTCGGAAAGACAAAGCAGGTGATAAGAAAAAACCCAAGAAAATTATTTCGATGGAAGCAAAACATGAAATTATAGCAAAGCATGAACGTGGATTCGTATCGTCGATTTGGCAAACGAGTATGGTCGAAATTCCTTCTACAATATCCACGATCATCAAGCAGAAGGAAGCTATAAAAACCCCCGAGACCATTGTTGCCAAAGCGTCTCTCTCTCTCTCTCTCTCTCCCTGATCAAATTACGTACTGGATAATGTCTCTCTTTGGATACTTCGATTTTGCCAAATATTGAGGGCTACAAGAACAGTTGATTACTATTTACGTATCATATAGACTAATTAAAATAAACGTATCTTTAAATAGGCTTATATTATTAGTATCAACAAAACATTTATCGGCATGAGTCAGAGGCCGTTTAACGAAACGAACACTTCTCTGTCCTTAACTCGGAGCGTCGGAAGACGTCTCTCTCTCTCTCTCTCTCTCTCTCTCTCTCTCTCTCTCTCTCTCTCTGATCAAATTACTGGATAATGTCTCTCTTTGGATACTTGGAATTTGCGTTGTAATCTAACCAGAAACTTCGTTTTGTTATTATTACTGGAAACAAGCAATGATTTTTTCATTATTTGCGCTTTGGACTGTTTATATGTAAACTAGTATGTATTCATTCGCTCGGAAACTAGTTCCGCATATGAGGCGTCACTAAAAAACATAGAAAAATACAAACATAAAAAGTGTCGAAAATCATCATAATCTCAAAATTTTTGTTGTAATCTAACCAGAAACTTATTTTTATTAATATACTGTGCTAAACTATAAAGGATTTTTATCATAGTATGCGTTTTTTAAAAGCGTCGTTAACTTCGGAGCTCTGAAGCGTCAGCGTCGTAACCTCGGAACAAGCGTCGTAACCCAGGACGGATTTTTTCCATTGAATATTTAAGAAAAAAGCGTCGTAACCTCGGAACGTCGTAAGCCGGAACCGTCGTAACCCGGGGGACCGCCTGTATAGTATATATATATATATATATATATATATATATATATATATATATATTATATATATATATATAGAATTTAGAATTAACCAACACTGTCATTCATGTTTGCAATAGAAACCCAGGTCTTTCAGTAGAAAGGCACGGCTACTACCAACTGACCCATACAGGTCATCTATCAGTTGAAAGACACGGGGGTCAGTTAGTAGTGCCTTTGCCTTTATGTTGTAAAACCTTGGTTTGATCCTGGTGTGATTTTGAAATTTATTACATATAATATGTAAAACATTCCCTTTTACACCCTAGTACATATCCTTTGCACAAATCTTGCAGACGAGACCTTGTGCAAAGATGAATGTGATTGAGTCATGTGCTCATTATCTGTAAAGGAGGAAAAAGAATTCATGTTTTAATAAAATTATCTTGTTTCAGAAGTGCTATATTTAAAATGTAAGTGATGAAAGGGTATAAAAAGGGATTTTGACGAAGGAAAAATCTATTTCTGGGGGAAGACCTGTGTCGCCCGGTGAAATGTCCCTGTAGCACACATTTCTAGGTATAAATAGATGCTAAATATACCAGAGAATAAAGCTAAATGGAATGCTGAAGTTACTACCTTCAGCTCGCTCACCCCATAGGGTGTCGGTATAAACACAAGGGCGAGTGGAAGCCACTACCACAGATATTCTGCCAATTAGAAGACTCCTCTCAAAACCCCTCTCTAGATAGGTGCCGTTACAACGTCTACTTTATATCTACCTTCCGCTCACTAATACTACAACTTCTGCCCGAAGGCTTCATTCCTGAATTACGCACCCAAGCTTGGGCCAGCTAAAGGGTGGGGGAACAGGAAAAGAGAGGGATGGGTTCACCGGGCGACACAGGTCTTCCCCCAGAAATATATTTTTCCTTCGTCAAAACCCCTTTTCTGGGTTTGACCTGTGTCGGCCGGCGAAATAGTATCAGAGAATTGGCCATACAAGCTTGGTAAATAACAAAATTTTATAGATATATAAGGGAAAATAAACATTTTCTTAAGATTAAGTTTTAATAACCAATGTAAGAATAGCAAGTTACAAATGGTAAAAAATGGGATCAAATATGACCAAATCCATACTCTCCTGGGAAAAACAACAGGAGAGGAATACAAAACAAACAAATATGAACTATGTGCATGTCCAGAAGTGGGTTGATGAGCAAACCAGACCGGAACATAAGGGAGACAGGCAGGGATTATGAGCGAGGCAGGTAGGAGAGTGAGTATCAAAGGAAAATTGATAGCAGAATAAAGGAATAGGAACTAGAGTTATAAGACTAGGCCATATCAGGGGAGACAATGCTCCCTGCAGCCACTGCCGAATATTTAAGGGCCTCTAAATTCTTTAGATAGTGGCGTTTAAATACTGTCTGGGATTTCCAACCTGTATATTTTTTAAGATCCTCGAAGTTCATATTATGAAAATAATTAACTGAGGTAGCCACTGCCCAGATATCATGGACATGAGGGACTGAATCCGGATTGGCTTGTTTAATAAAATAAAGAATTTGTTGTCTAATTCCTTTCAAGGAAATGGTTCCGCCTTTTTCTCTAATAAAAAGAGGACCTGAAGACTTTTCAGAAGTTCTGTCCAGATAAGATTTTAATGTGACAATAGGACACAATGATGGGTCCTGTGTGAGAGGTATAATCTTCCATGGAGCCCACCTGTTTTGTGGGTCTTCATTCTTTGGTAAGAATTTCCGATCTGGGGAGAGCAGAACTTCACCTGACGGGAGGAAATCAATGTGATTTGGTTTTCTAGAAAGAGCCGACAGTTCTGATATTCTGGCGCCTAAGGCCAGACTCATTAAAAATAATGTTTTCCTGAGAAGGGTTATATATGAGCATGATTCATTATCAGTGTCTGAAGCCAACTTGAGTACATAGTTTAAAAACCAGGAGACCGTGTGGGGACAGTCCACCGGTCTCAGACGAGTACATGCTTGAGGGATAGACAAGAAGTACGAATCTGTCAAATCAATATTAAAGCCAAACTGAAATATCTTCCTTTAGTCGTAGTAATGGTACTAGCAGCTAGGCCTTTTTTGAACAGGGTTCTAAAGAATGAAATTGCCAGATTCGTAGTCATCTTCTGGACATCTGATTCTTTTAGAAAGATGGCCAACTTCTTAACTGCTGAATCATACTGTCTGAGTGTTGATTCTCTTTTGTCTGACTCCACGAACAGGATGTTTAGTGGATCAATACTAGCATCCTTCTGTGCCGCAAACTTCATGAAATCCATAAAGTTAGGGCACTCAGAATTCTTGAGGAAGCTGACACAGTCCGAGTTTGTACTATTTGAGTCAGTTCTGGGTTGGGAATCCGTCTGGGATGGAGATTCAACTCTAGTAGAAGAGGAAACCAATTGCTCTTCGGCCAGTTGGGTGCTACCAATGCTACCTGCCCTGTGAAAGATCTGAGTTTGTGGAGGACTTTCATCAGGAGGTTTACTGGCGGAAATAGGTAAATCTTCTGCCAGTTGTTCCAGTCTATGGACATTGCATCTGTGGCGTGAGCTAGAGGGTCCAGATTGGGAGCCACATAACACAGAAGTTTGTGATTGGACTCTGTGGCGAACAGGTCTACCTGAAGGCCCGGGATTTGTTGGCAAATCCAACGGAATGATTTTGTGTCCAAGGACCACTCTGACTCCAGCGGAGTTGTTCTGGATAGTGAGTCTGCAATGACATTTCGTACTCCTGCCAGGTGAGTAGCTGACAGGTGCCAATGATTTTTTGTTGCTGACAAAAAAATTGCAATCATTACATGATTTACTTTGCTCGACTTGGAGCCCCCTCTGTTTATGCAATGAACTATCACTGAGCTGTCCGAGACTAGTCTTACATGACTGTTCTTGACTGGAGCTAGACGTTTCAAGGTCAGAAAAATGGCCATTGCTTCTAGGATGTTGATGTGGAACTGGCGGAATGTATTCGACCACGTTCCTTAAACCTTCTTGTACTGGAGTAGCCCCTCCAACCGCTCAGAGAGGCATCTGTGTGGACTGTCAGAGACGGCGGGGGAAATTGTAGGGGGAAATTGTAGTGGCACTGATTTGGAGAGACTCCAGACTTCCATCCATGGACGGAGTCTTTTCTTTAATATCGGCGGAATCAGAGAGATTTTGTCTCTGAAGTTGTTGTTGGCTCTTTTCCGCCAGACTCGATTGATATCCTTCAGTCTGGCTTTCAATAGAACATCTGTTATTGAGGCAAACTGAAGAGAACCTAGAATTCTCTCTTGGGTACGACGAGAACCCCTTTTGTTCTTGAGGAACTGTCTCATAGCCTTCGCTATCTCTCTGCACTTTTTTGGTAGGAGAGATAGTTTGTGTGCAGTCAGGTCCCATTGAATTCCCAACCATTGAAAGCGGGACGCCGGAATGAGATGGGACTTTTCCTTTGTTTTATCTGGAAACCCAAGATAGTTTCTCAGGGGAAATTTTTTCTATTAAACCCGTTTTTTTTTTGGGGCTTTTGTTCTGCCCCTTTTGGGCGGGGGGACCCCATTTTTTTCCCCTTTCATCGTTGGGTTGCCCAAATAAGCCAGTCGTCTAGGTAAGCTACTAACATTACACCCTGAGCTCTTAGTTCTTGGACTACTGTCTCTCCTAGCTTGGTGAATATTCTTGGCGCTATGTTGAACCCGAATGGCATGACTGAATGAGTAAGCTTGTTTTCCTAGTTTGAAGCCTAGGTATGGAGAGAAGTTTCTTGCCATCGGTACATGATAGTAAGCGTCTGTAAGATCGATAGAGGTGGTGACGACCCCACGGGGAAGTAAGGTCCGCACCTGCTTGACGGTCAGCATGCAGAACTTGTCGCATTGAATGTATGAGTTGAGACGGGACAGGTCCAGAATCACTCTTCGTTTGTCCGAGTCTTTCTTCGGTACACTGAACAGACGTCCTTGAAATTTCAGGCGACTGACTTTCTTTACTGCCTTCTTTTGAAGAAGATCTTTGGCATAGTCTAGTAGGTCTGTCGTTGGAATCTATTGAAAACTGACTGGTGGAGGAGGCCCATTTCATATCCATTTCCCCACCCCAGACCCTTTCGATTTACAATACTGTGGGCACCCATGAACTGAAGGTCCAATGGTCCTGGGAGAGATATAGTCTCCCGCCCACCTGCGGAGCCCCACTGATTGGTTGAGGTCTTACTTCCTCTGCCTCCTCTGAAGCCTCTGCCTCTACAGCCAGCTCTCTGTCGGAAGGCACCTCTGGCTCTGCTACTCCTTGCGTGCCTATTGAAGCCTCGAAACGCTCCTTGTGATTCAAAGGAGGCGTTGAAAGCTGGGGAAGTTACCAGGGTGGTCGAACTCGAAGGCTGTTGAGTCTGTTAACTCTGCAGCAGGACAAACTGTTGTTATGGCTATGCCTTAGATGTTGAAGGTTTGCCGATCTGGGAGACAGGAACAGCTTGTACTACTGTCTGAGGTTGAGAGGACTGGAAAGGTTGGTACTTCCTCGGCCTCTTCCTACCTTTGGATTGTGGTCCGGGGGTCTCAAACTTCCTTTTGAAGGGAAGTCCCCAACGGACACGAAGGTTCTGGTTAGCTCTAGCTGCCTCGCTGAGGACGCTGTTAACCATGTCCTCAGGAAAGAGGTTGGCACCCCAGATCGATGCCTTTATGAGTCTGTTCGGTTCGTGTCTGATGGAAGCATTAGCAAAAACATGCTTCCTGCAGGCTCGTCTAGCCACTATAAAGTCATACAGGTCTGATTGAAAAGCCTGTAATAGTGACTTTGTGAGGACCCGAAATAGAGGCTCCTCTGCAAAGGTTGTAGCAGTCAACTCCACCATGGTGACTGAGTTAATTGACCTACTCAGCCTGCATCTTGCTTCGAATTCCGCCTTGACCATAGGGTCCGGAATTCTAGGCAAACGTTCACTGAATTGTGTGGAGGCACACTCCGGGTCAAGTTTGCCCACCGTGAACGTTGCCGGAGCATCAGCCCAACACTCTAGCTAAAGGGGGAAGAGCAATGAGGTAGCCTACGTCTCTTTTAGCTGAGGCAAAGGTTTTTCCTCCATTGTGGCTTGCAGTGTCAATTCTGCAACCTTCGACGTACAAGGAGTCGGAACTTCGTGTGGCGCCACAAACATAGTATAGCAACCTTTATGGGGTGTCAACTTGGTGTTGACACACTCCCATTCCGTGAGGGTGCGGACCCATGCAGACTGAGCCTGGTCCCTAGGGTAGATAACCGTCTCTTTCGGGACTTTGTCTACCCTGACTAGCGCATCCTCAGCTAGTCTAGCGTAGCCCGGGAAGGGAAATTGTAGGCCTGCCGGGAAGAACTCAAAGTCTTCCACCGGTCGGGTTCCGCAACCTTCAATGGTAAGCTTGCCCTCTGAGAACGGGGCGTGCAGAGCCAACTGCCACGGGTTGCTATTTTCGAATGGTGGAAGCTTGGATGCATCCAGCACCATCAAGGACTGCGGTGTGGTTCCGGGCTGGAGGAATCCGGTCACCAATTCCTCCTGGCCCTGTAACCTCTGGGTCAGAGAAATGATGGACTGAACCAAAGTCTCTAGGCCTGAGGCGAGTTGAGTGGACATCGATTCAAGCCTCGAGTCCACTACCTCGCTCATCTTCCGCCTGAGAAGATTCGCGAAAGCCTCCTGGTCGAAGCCACACTCCGCCGGTCTGGCTTTGGAAGACTTAGCTCTCGACCCCTTGGATGGGGGTGTAGCTCTAGCCGAGGAAGTCGAAGGCTTGGAAGCCGATGACGACCTTGCGGAGCCTGCCGGGGAAGGCTTGGATGGTTTAACCACCTTCGGCAGGGATCTAGTCTTCCAGGCCTTGACCTTGGGGATTACTGAGGCCCATCTATCCCAAGTGGGGGCGGACTTCGTAGGGAAGCCCTGGAAGGAAGGAGGAGAAGGAGTAGGACTAAAAGGAAACTACCTGCCTCACTTACCTCCCTACCTACCTCCTGTTCCTCCATGGCCATAGGCTCTCGGTGAAGACTGATGGCTGCCACTTCCTCCGTGACAATGCCACACAAGCCCTCTTGGTCCTCCGGGGGGCGTTGAGTCTCCTGGTGGATGCCCTCGATAATGGGAGCCGCCACTGCTGCCGAAAATGGAGCATTGGGATAAAGGAGAGAACAGCATTATCGTCAGATAATGCTGCCGGAGTTAATTCCGGCGGGATGAGTACACTTCAACTAGATACTTAACCAGTTAAAGGCAAAATCGGGTATAATTTTCAACTTACTTGTTATTAATAAAGCACTGGATGTCTCCGCCTGCTCCGGAATCCATACTTGGGATCGGCAAAGGTATGACAAGCGGAGAGGGCCTGATACGAGCAGAACAGAGGAATAAAGTAAAACCTGAGCCCGAGTCTGATCACATCGAAGTAGAGCAATGCAACGTAACCAATTGTAGGCGCATTCTCTGAGCCCCGTGTAAGGACAACGCTTTTTCCCTATTTTCATTGTAACCAATCATCAAGTCGCGTTGTTCTTACTTCCATCCGATAGAGCGTTCCGCGGCCTTTCCGCCGATGTATAACACATGCAATTCCATTATTTGTACGCTTTATTATATCTAAATGAATGTCTGTAAGAAAACACAAATTTACCGTCTCAGAGTCATTTCTGTTTGCGGTGCGAGACTGCACTACATATCCGTCCGCACCTGTCTATGTCAACTCAGTTTGTCTGTAAATAAATTATCAGTACCCAGCTACCTGTCTTAATCTCTGGTGCTCACACCCGTTCTGCCCCCACCGGAGTGGGGAGCAGCGATAGTATAGAAGATGGAAAACAGAGCGGCGCGAACAATGGTACGATAAACTCCGGTGTATACTTTCTGGTGTGTGTGATGGTAGACCACACTACATTGGAACAAATACGGTCCGGAGACATACCAACAGATGCTAAATAAAACATTCTCTAACATAATCTCTCAAAGACTTCACCTACTCCATCCGGAATCTATAACCTCGTTATCATAACGGTAAAAGCCGGCGGGGACAGGCTGATACGAGCAGAACAGGGAAAATAGGTAAAACCTAGGCCTGAGTCTGATCGCACCGGGGAAGAGAAGCAATTCTAAGGTAATTAGAAACGCAGCTCTAAGCCCAGTTCCGCCCCCACATGAGTGGGGAGGCAGTGACAATATAGAGGAGAATAGACAACAGAGCGGCGGAGCAGTGGCACGTACAATCCGGTGTACAGCCTACTGGCTGGTGTGATGGTAGACCCCACCTGGCCAGAGGACCCACAGGCCCGGAGACATGCCAAAAGAGATTACAAAATTTACTAATCACCCAATCTCCTCCGACTAATCCCCTAGATAAGCTATACGCTCTAGCTGTCGTTCATCGGTAGGATTACTTGAGCAGCGAGCTAGCTAGGCAGCGCCAGAACGAGACTGGGGCAGTGTGGGGGTGGGGGGGGGGGTAAGTGTCTGGAGGAGAGTGGACGAGTCGTGATCACCTGGCCACAGCAACCGATCAGTGACCAACCACCTCTCGAGAGTCGTAACTAGCCTACCACTAAAGGGGGCAGAAGACGGTAGGCCAACTGACACCCTAAAGGGGGCAAAGGGCCAGGCTACACACAACAAGACAATCATAAAATAATTGATGAGGAATTACTGGAAGAACTGCGAAAGGAGGGAGGGGAACGCACCCAGCTGAGAACCCAGTCTAACCCTCCGAGATCGGTACAGATCCAGTCAGGTAGGCAAGCATGGCCTCCAAAGGACGTCATGAAGCAGACGGATAGAACCTAACTAAACCCTCCAAAATCGAATGTTCTGATCTGGTCAGGTATGATAGGTCTAGGCCCTACAAACATGACACGAGAGACTCTGTCCTGGACCACTCTCCCAGCAAACATAACTGCCTGGTCAGGAGGTGGTAAGGGTGGGGCCGAAAGGGTGGAGGGGCATAAGACTGCCTGGCCTACCTTCCAAAACCTAGCCTAGGTCTGGTTGGGTAGGCCAGGGAAGGGCATCGCGAAGAACTTCCAACCTCAACAAAAGAAAAACAAATATTTGAATAGTTTATCACAAAGGTGCATATAATTGAGTGCATTACTGACTAACATCGAAAAACACACTAAAAGAATGCATGCATGAGTACCGCGCGAGAGAGAGAGGAATCGCCCTCTCTGCAAAAACTGGCGTACTGCTAGGCTAGCCTAGAAACCAAAAACACACTACTCGCGCATAACATATGAAGAATAAAATCGTACGTACGAAGGGAAACCAACACGCTCCTGAGGAGCTGAGGACAACAAGGGAGCCACAAAAGGCTAAAAATGAAAGATAAACGTAAAAGAAGAGGCCTCAGAGTACGTCAGGAGCGAGTTAGGCTCTACAATGTAAGGATAAAACTCGTAAAACTAATGCTTCAGAAAACGACAGGAGCGAGAAAAAATGAAAAGGCATACGAAAATAGTAGTCTAAATAGTGAAATGCTAAACGGTGATGTAAAATTTATCCTAAGATAACAACTGGGAAAAAACGCACGCCGCAAATGATGTACCCAAAATGGCGGATACAAAAGGAGCGTCACCCCGGTTCGTGAGAACAAAGGGACCTAATAAAGGCTCAAAAAGGGATTTATCGTGCCCTCACGAGATTCAAAAACGAAAAATGGAATACTCAACTTAGATGAAGAAGCTTGGGGCTCTGGGGCGCAGGGCCGTTTCTAGGCACAGGCAACTCAGGCGGTCGCCTGGGGCGCCATTTGCTTGGGGGGCGCCAAATTGCCATCCAAAATTAATATATAAATAAATGAGAGAAGTATTATTTTTATGTGAATAATTCAAATAAATAAATACAAGTATAAATGCGAAAATAAATGAATAATGCCCAGACATCTGCCAAAGAGATATGTGAGGAGATGAATGTGGAAGCTGCTCTAAAGCAGAAAAGACTCAGAACTACTAAAAGGCAGTTTTCCTATGAGGCCCCTGATGAACCTATTACCGATGCCTTGAAAAAAGTGGAGTTTTCATTTTTCAATGTAGTTGTGGATATGGCCATTGAATCTCTGAGAGAGAGAACTGGAATGATGAGTGATGTTGCAAAGAAATTCAGTGTTCTCATAAACTTCTCTGACCTGACATCTAGTGAGCTAGAAAAGCAGGCAAAAGATTTGTGTAATACACTCACATCTGGGGATCATTCTGATTTAAATTATGATGAACTGATTGTAGAGATGCAGTCATTTCCAAAACAAAATATGACAACATTTGACCTTCTTGTTTTTCTGGAGGAGAAAGGCCTGAAAGAGATCTATCCAAACATGTGGGTGGCATTAAGAATTGCTGTCACTACACCTGTGACTGTGGCATCTGCAGAGAGAAGCTTCTCTAAACTTAAAACATATTTAAGGTCTACTATGTCACAGGAGCGCCTAAATGGGCTGGCAATAATTAGTATTAATAGAGAAATATCCAAACAGATTTCGTATGATGACACTATAGATGATTTTGCTGCAAGAAAGTCAAGAAGAGTCAGGTTTTAAATATGAAAAATCAGTGAAGAAAACTTGTATATAATAGTTTTAACATAGCCCTCAACATATATGCATTGAGTTCTATGGTTTTAGATTGGCAAGATTACCTTTTTCAATTTATCTTAGGTAGGATTTGCAATAAAAATGTATAATGGTGTTATTCAATTAAAATTTACAAAAATAGTTTGTATACTTTTGAGTCTATACTTTTCCTTGTTGTGTATACATATACGTGAAGATGATTTATTAATAAAGTATGTTGTTTTGTTGTGGAACTTGAGATGCTAGTTGTGTTCGAAATTGTTTATGTTATTATTTCCAGCCTGGAGGGAAGGGGGGCGCCATAACGAGTTCTTTCCTGATCGCATAATGAACTAGAAACGGCCCTGCTGGGGCAGACATGCTTCACCAAAAAACACTTGTAGAGGACAGCGAAAAAAGTGCGTGCGGACACTAAGGCTAAGGCTAAGGCCCCACCGAATCCGGCGCGTCGCGTGCGTCCAACACGGCTACGCGTTTTGTGCGTTTCGATCAACTGTCATAGTTCAAACACGAGTGGCCCCACACGGCGCATGAGCGTGCGTGGCGTCAGGTGCATTACCAGACTAGACGCACAAGGAACAAAACATTTTGTTTTTAGCCGCGCGTGGACGTGCGTCTCCGAGCTGGGGTCCGCATGAAGGAAGAAATTGTGGTAGACCTACAACACCTGCATTTGAACCAACCTGCCCAACTTTGAGTTATAATCAAATGTGATGATTTGTGGTTATGATAAAGGATTAAAGTATTTTTTTATTATATTCTAATGGACACATTTATGTAAATATCTTTGTTTCAGAAGTTCCTGTATCAAAGTGTTCAGTTCACACACAATTCTACGTATCTTAATTTTTGTATAAAATAAAATAAAGTGCAACTCTAATTTCGAAATCAGTAATTCTTCCCTCTGAGTTACTACAAGTTTCTTACGTTGATACGGATCTTCTGTAATTGGTATCAAATTTTGATATTCGAGATATAATGCCCTCGTGAATTAAGTCAAAAGGTTTTCCGCGGCATCCGACAATATTTAAAAAAAACTTGTCTGGACGCTATCGTAACTTATGAAAGAGTTTTGCATATTCACTCTTTCCTCATCTAAAGTTATGTCATAAGTCCAGATTTTCCTACTGTTCAACGCCTCTAATTTGGTTGACAGCACCGAGTCAGAGGAAAACCTCGCGCTCTCCCTTCATAACGGCAAGTACTGCTGAAGTTTGAATTGTCCGTCTTATAACTGTCACTCGTGTGTCTGGTTGGGGCCGTTGGGCCACACGCGCAGAAGACGGAGACGCTTGTAGACGGATAGCCGTATTGGACGCACGCGACGCGTCGCGACGGATTCGGTGGGGCCTTAGCCGCGTGCTAATACAGGAATGACGCCTTCGGGCAGAAGTTGTGGTTGTAGCAAGCGGAAGGTAGACGTAAAGTAGACGTTGTAACGGCACCTATCTAGAGAGGGGTTTTGAGAGGAGTCTTCTAATTGGCAGAATATCTGTGGTAGTGGCTTCCACTCGCCCTTGTGTTTATACCGACACCCTTTGGGGTGAGCGAGCTGAAAGTAGTAACTTCAGCATTCCATTTAGCTTTTTTCTGTGGTATATTTAGCATCTATTTATACCTAGAAATGTGTGCTACAGAGACATTTCACCGGCCGACACAGGTCGAACCCAGAAAACACTTTAATACAATGGAGTAGTATACAATAAAAGTGTATGCTCAGAAATTTTGGCCTGCAACCATTTTTTAAACTATTGCATCATCAAAATACACGATCAAGTCATAACATTTATCCTCGGAATTCTTGAGAGGCATTAAAGCTTCATTTTATGTTTTATTTTTATTTCTATTTAGGCACAATTGTATGATAAAATAGTAATTATTGGCTGTCTGGGACTTAGGTTTTTCATTCGTACCTCCTATTCTCCTGGACCATCAAGGCTTTTAGCACAAGGTGAAATGGGTATCACATCTAGACAAAAGATCTAGATATAATTAATTTCATGCCCAGAAGTTTAGTAATTCCATACCTAAGGTAACTTATCTGACTAATTCTCAGTTTTCTTACTTGTCGGCCATGTAGCCATTGACCCCTGCGCCTACCAAAATCCCAAACATGTAGACGCTCTGATACGTTGCACGGAGGAATTTCCAATCGCACACGAGGTCAAACTGTCAATCCAAAAAAAAAAGAAATATATATATATATATATATATATATATATATATATATATATATATATATATATATATATATATTATTGTTATTATTATTATTATTTGGAAGATACGCCCTATTCACATGGAACAAGCTTACAGGGACCATTGACTTGAAATTCAAACTTCCAAAGAATATGGCATTCATTTGGATATTAAATGATAGTACTACTTGCATCTGGTACTACAGAAGTTTAAAAGGATTCATATGATCTTTGACTCGAAAATTAAGCATTCACATAATGTCCATATAATCTAGTTGTATCGTTTCTCATGATATTTACGTTTGTTCATCTGATTTCATCTCCCGTTCTGCTTTCTCTCACCTCAGATGTCACCGTTGATTCAAATGTGCTTTTGTCGAAGTCCCACGAAGTGCACTGCTCCTCGGTAAGGTTTCCAGTCGTGACATTCTGAACGAGGTAAGTACACGGAGACCTTGAAAGAACATGGCAATTACTGTAGACCTAAGTTTTGAAATGAACTGTCATGCTATCATTCAATTATGCACACAGGATTAGAGCTGAATTAGTAAACTGGTATTCGAATTGTCCCATCATTGTTGGCTGAATTTTAAAATGAGGAGTAATGACTGTTACTCAATTCAGTTTCATGTGAACGACAGAATCAATAAACTTTCAAATTGGACCACCCATTGCTGCCTGAAGATGAAAGTGAATTGTGAAGCGTATAGATTGTTGCTAAATTCAGTTTCTTGTAAATCTTGCTGTGTGCGTAATTTTTAGAAAATTAATTATCTCCTGTATGTTATCCTTAATTGTAGTTTTTCTTCTGTGTGTGTGTGTCTATCCTACTTGGATCTATATATGCATCCTAGGAAGATTAGCGTTTATATAGAGTTAGACCTATACTGAAGCCATCATGATAAACATACGAAGATATCAATTTAGACAATTACTGACTTCTGATACTTACCCCTCACTCTCATTCCCGTCCTTGGCAGTATACGATCCGTTATTAAGAGCAGCATCCTCTGTTCTCTCAAAATCACTTTGAAAGGACACTTTTGGTACGATCGCCGAGTCAGGTGCACGACAAGTGTAATCAACGTCAGGTGCCAAGAATGCTCCTCCTAACGTGTGGTAGCTAACGCATGCATACCCTTTTTTTGGTGGGGGGAAATTTAAACAATATTAGATAATCAGCGAGACATCCTAGGTAAGGGGATGCTTACACTGAAGAACAGAACTTCTGAGGTGTGTGGAACTTTAGACTAATTGGACTTCTTAGATATTTGCAGGTCTAGACCGAAGATTTAATAGGACTTTTTGGATATGTGGAAATATAGACTAAAGCATCAATAAGACTTCTTAGATATATATAAGTCTACATCAAAGATTTAATAGGACTTCTTGGATATGGGGAAGTATAGACTAGAGAAGCATTAGGACTTTTTAGATATATGGAAGTCTAGACCGAAGATTTAATAGGACTTCCTAGATATGTGGAAGTTATGGACTAGAGAATCAATGGGACTTCTTAGATATATGGAAGTCTAGACCAAAGAGTTAATAGGACTGCTTGGATATGCCGCAGTTAATACTAAAGAATCAATAGGACTTCTTAGATATAGGACTTCTTGGATATGTGGAAATTTAGATTAATAATCCGTAGAACTTACGAGATGTGTGAAAGTTTCGTCTGAAGAATCAGATGGACTCCCTATAGGATGTTGAAGCTTTGATTAAGATATAAATAGGACTTCTTAGGAATGAGGAACGCTAGACTAAAGAGGCATGATATAGTTCGTATATACGATAGAATTTAGTCTACATAACTAGTAAAATCAGTTAAATATCCTAGACTAAATCAGTCAAGTTCATAGGCTAGAAATTCGCTAATATAATATATATATATATATATATATATATATATATATAGATATATAGATATATATATATATATTATAGTATAATGATTTTCGTTTATGGAGAGGTCTACAAAATAGTAAGCAAAGTATACATGGAAAAAACAATTGATAAATACTCACAGTATGATAACGTGATATAGTAGAATAAATTCCATTTCCCAGTGCCCAACTGCGTAAGGATTGAATCGAAGTTATCGTCCATCGTATGTTAGATTTGCCTGACGTAAAAAAGAAAAAGAAATGTAGTTATTTTTTAGATATAACTGTACTTAATTGTTCATTGATTTGATATTTAAAAAATACTAGCGTTGCGGCCACCGAAGTCATGTTCTTCAGATAATCCATCGGTAATGAGGAAAAAAGAAAAAAATTATAAATTTACGACTAATGCTTTGTCAACATGGAATATTCAGCTGTTGATCTTGACATGCGACTGAATTTCGTTCAGCCCAATATAGATATTTTATTTGATAGCTGTGTTGTAACAGAACTACAAAGATTTTGGTGTCTTAACTGTTTTTGTATCATTAATGTTATTTGTTAAAACTACAGAATCATATACTGAATTGCGACTAGTCACTAGGCGTATGTTACGTAACCGTTATAGTTGAACTCTCTCCGCTGCAGTCAAACTAGCTATGTACGAACCGGGTTAATGCTGTTAATTCCTTGATTTTTTTTATCCAACACTGCCCACCTACCCCCTTCGTCAAGTCGTCAAATCATTGTTTGATTTTAGGATGTATCCGCTGACTTGCGTCTTCGAGGTGCGTCAAGTTAACGTGAATGACTAAGTAGCCGGTATCGTACTTAGCCAGTCGAACCGGTGACCTCTTGCGTTGGAACAAATTTTCGAAGATTCATGTTTTCTACCAATGCTAGTTTTAAGTAAACAAACAGTCTAATAAAAAAAATTCGCAACACCGGAAATTCATTAACCTGGAGATGTAGGGCTATATAGTTTAGCCATCATTACTACTCTTAAACCATTTGCTATATGTATGCTATGCAACACCATCGTAATAAAGTATAAGGGCTGCAACTATTGATTTATGAATAAATTATAGACATAGTTTATTCTGAAGTAAGAATAAAAAATATACAATGAGAGTAAATCGTAAAACTCATAAACTTATGCAAATTGCATTTCCGGGAAAAATATAATTAACAAGGGTCGTCTCCCATGTATAGTATACGTCATCCCTATACGTATACACCCATGGATATCTATGTATACATCCTGTTGCAACATTCACTGATATATTGCGAGCGCAGAAAACATGATATTAACATTATATTATCTTCAGGAATTCATCCGCTCAGTTGACTTTTATCAGAGAGGGTACTGTTGGTGGCATTTACCGCTAATATATAGTACATACTAGGTTTGCTTATGGAAATCGTTTAACTTCGTCAACCCTTCTTTGAAATGAAGGTTATTTATACCTTTATCATTTTTAGCCTGTGGATATCTACGGACATATCTTGAGTTTAGTTGTTGTGGAGCCAGTCCATAGAAAACATTAAAATAATAATAAAAAAAAAATGATCAAGCACTAAAATATTGTGGATCATCATGACTCAGAGTTTGAAAATATTTTTTTTTCCGTGTTTTGTTGTTGTCCTGTGTGACTTTTATCTTGATCAGATTATTCTCTCACGATCTCTGTTATGCCTTCATACGTCCATGTGTGCGCTGAAATCAGCGATCACCCAAGATCATTAGATTGGTCTTAGGATCCACAATAACGGAAATGGTATCCTAAGATCTAAAATCAAAATCTGCAGTAGCTACTTCAGATCTAACAGAATATAGTTCAACAAGCCTACTTTAAAAAAAAATGATTATAGTGGTACCATGTATTATACTTACATTCACAAAGCAAAGTAAATAATATATTCTTTCATGCATTATCCTTTCCTTTATATGCCAACACTCGTAAAAAAATAAATAAATAAACAAATTATGGCGATCACAAGTCGCAAAAGAAATATGGCTACTTTGTATTTCATAGGAGTTATAAGATCATATAACTTATAATTGAATGGGGGGAGTACATACATTGTTTTAAAAAAAATAATTTAAAAAGAAAATCATTTAATCATATTCACATAACAAAATGAACAAGGCAAATTTCCCCAGTTGTTTATTGTAAGGTTTATAATACTAGTGTCAAATGAATTTTTCAAGGTGATTTTCGCCGCAACAATGAAATCATTTAAGATTTAGGCTTATAAATTACATTTTTCCCGGACAGAATGCATGATATGTTTCATTTAGAGACCTAATAATAATAATAATAATAATAATAATAATAAATAATAATAATAATAATAATAATAATAATAATAATAATCTTATATTAGATACGTTAAACCATTTTTAATCGTAGTCATAATCGGTTTGGTTTAAATAGTATTTAATGTGAGCTATAGACATATTGAGGCAGAAATATTCAGAGTGCTATATATATATATATATATATATATATATATATATGTATATATATATATATATATACACACATATATATATATTATTATATATATATGTATATATATATATATATATATATATATATATATATATATATATATATATATATATATATAGTATATGTATAAGCCAATTTCACAGAAAATTGATAAAGCAGAAATTCCAAGCTCTTTCGTCTTTACTGAGACATTGTCAAGGATTTCTGCCTATCATTTTCCCGTGGTATTCGCTTATTTAATGGAGTCATGCATCTACTGTGATATTTTTAAGCACACACACACACACACACACACACACACGCACACACACACACACACACATATATATATATATATATAATATATATATATATATCTATGTGAACTGCATGAAAATATATGCATAATATGCAAGACACACAAGCTTCTAAAGCCAGTCATAAGGATTGCTTCTATACCTTTTATAGTGTTGGCTAATGAAAGCTTAAAGCCAGCAAAAATGAAAAGACACCTGCAGTGCAAGCACCAGTCATTCACAAATAAACCAATAGATTTTTTACGACGCAAGAAAATGGAGTTACAAGGTCAAAAATAAGTGATAACAAAAAATGGTGCATTGCCTGCCTGTCAAAGCTCAAAGGGCATCACATGAGATTGCATATCTTATTGCTCAGAGAAAAAAAAGCCACACACAACAGGGGAAGAGCTTATCAAACCTCCTGCACTGGCAATGTGTAGAGCTCTTCATGGAGAAAAGATGGCTCGCGAACTTGAATCCATACCCTTGTCAAAAAATACGGTTGGTAGGCGAATTCATGAGATTGCAAGTGACATACTGATTCAGTTGATGGAGAGAGTTAAGAATGTAAATTGTTTTACAATTAGGTGAATCAACCGACATTTCTAGTTCCTCTCAATTATACTTGCATTTATAAGATATAGCTTCAATGGAAAATTGAATGAAGATATGTTGTTTTGTCTTGCGCTAGAAGGAAAGTGTACTGGAGATGATATTTAAATGGCATTAGATAAAAAACTTCATAAGCTTGGACTTTCTTGGGATCGGGGCAATGTTAGATAAAGAGAAAGAACTAAGAGCAAAGGTACA
>NC_061109.1:87187374-87208834 GCF_015104395.2 Macrobrachium nipponense
CCAAAATCTACGACTAGGCCTACTAGTTTCTCTTACTTGAGTGGTTTGCAATCACAAATCATTAGGCCTAGTTTCTGAATAATATACATTAATATACATTGCATATATATATATATAATATATATATATATATATATATATATATTATATATATATAGATATATATAATTTATATATATGAGTATATATATGTGATATTATTTACGTAATTGATGTCCAGAGTTACTGCGACCTTAATTATATCCGTCTCAGAGCTTTAAAAACGCAATGCATTTTCATACTACATCTAGCTTGTATTTGCCGATGTGTGAATCCGCAATGTGAATTATATGCTATCACTGTTAGAATTCAAGAATTAATTATTATTAACAAGATATTACAAGTATGCAATCTTGGTGATGAGAGAGAGAGAGAGGAAAGAGAGGAGAGAGGAGAGACGAGAGAGAGAGAGAGAGAGAGAGAGAGAGAGTACCGAACTTGAGTAATTCCAAGAACATATTTTATTTTCCCGCCATAGTAGACTTATTATGGACCTCTTGTTTTACTTAACAGAAATTCTGATTGGGATTTTGAAACGGGTTTCCCGCCGAGGATCTGTCGACAGTCTCCTGCACTGCAAGCATTATACTATATTTGTTATATCTTTCGTGTGTCTGCCTTAACCCGAACCCGCCGCCCACACTCACACACAAACACAACTGCAACCTTGAAGACCTCCACATGAATTACTCCATGTAAAGGGGAAACAAGCATCTAAGAAATGTGAGAAGATTATCACTTCTCTTTACCAAACCCTCAATGAAGTCTGTCCATAACCCAGTATCATGTCTTCCAGGATTCTTCCAGGTGGCCAAATCTATTATAATATCCTAATTTGCACCTGGAAAGGTCTTTGTACCGGTTAAATTGTGTATACTCATTCCTCCCGACCAATTCGCTATGGGCACCGCTTCCGTTTACCATTAATATATTATATAATATATTCTAATTTCTCACGTAGATCGAGGCTGACAGAGTTTATATTCCCGCGTAGGATTATTAAAAGAAAATTGTGACTACATATTCCATCTGGCCATATGTAACTATGCATGTGAAGACCTAGGCCTATATGTGTGTGTAAACATGGCATTGAAATATACGCCTCTTTGTGTGTGTATCTGCAAACGGTATTGATGTATAGGTCTATATATAGGTGTGTGTTGCGTATGTGAGTGTGTAAACAAGGCATTTATATAAAGGCCTATATGTATGTGTGGACACAGAATTTATATATAGGCCCATATACTTAGCGGCCAATATGTGTGTATGAACGGTATTAATATATAGGCCTATTTAAATATGTGTAAACGTGGTACATATGCTTATTTGTTTATGTATGTGTCAACGGAATTGACGTATAGGCCTATATATAAGTGCGCATGTTTGTGTAATTACGGTATTTGTATAGAGGCCTATACACGTATATGTATATTGTGTGTGTGTGTAAACACGACATTGATATATAGGACTAAATATGTGTGTAAACATGGTTTTGATATATAGGCCTTTGTATGTGTGAGTGTAAACACGGCATTGATACATAAGCCTACACATGTATATGTGTAAACGGACATTTACTTGCATAACGCATCTCACAAAGAACCATTTCTCTCTTTCTTCGCGATCTTGAAAATACCTATATAATGCTGCTGTGGATTAAAAGAAAAAATGAAATAAAAAAAAGGATTAGCTACGCCTCACCCCATCCTTCCCTGGTACGTCGAACTTGCAGAACCAGTTGCAAGTCTTGCCCTGGGGGCTGAACTAATAAATATACGAAGTGGACTCCTACTCTAGGAAAATTTTTCCTCCAATCATCGGACTCTTGCAGATCAGGCGTCCTGTTCTTAACATACCTTACCTGCTGAGTCTAGTCTTATAGTCGTATCAGCTTCCTAGACTAAAACGGTCATAATAATAATAATAATAATAATAATAATAATAATAATAATAATAATAATAATAATAATAATAATAATAATAATATAATAATAATAAATATAATAATAATAATCAATAATAATAATAATAATAATAATAATAATAATAATAATAATAATAATAATAATAATAATAATAATAATAATAATAATAACTTGCACTTGCACAGAACCAGTACAAAAAGAGGCATGATTCAGTGGCAAAAACCCTCCACTGGAGCCTATGCAAGAAACATCATCTACCTTGCAGTAATAAGTGGTACGAGCACCAACCTGAAGGAGTGATAGAAAACGATCTGGCAAAGATCCTCTGGGACTATGGTATCAGAACAGATGGGGTGATACGTGCAAATAGACCAGACGTGACGTTGATTGACAAAATCAAGAAGAAAGTATCACTCATTGATGTCGCAATACCATGGGACACCAGAGTTGAAGAGAAAGAGAGGGAACAAATGGATAAGTATCAAGATCTGAAAATAGAAATAAGAAGGATATGGGATATGCCAGTGGAAATTGTACCCATAATCATAGGAACACTAGGCACGATCCCAAGATCCCTGAAAAGGAATCTAGAAAAACTAGAGGCTGAAGTAGCTCCAGGGCTCATGCAGAAGAGTTGTGATCCTAGAAACGGCGCACATAGTAAGAAAAGTGATGGACTTCTAAGGAGGCAGGATGCAACCTGGAACCCCACACTATAAATACCACCCAGTCGAATTGGAGGACTGATAGAGCAAAAAAAAAAAAAATAAATAATATTAATAATCTATCCGTAACAGCTTCCTAGGCTAAAACAGTCTTATCAGTAATAATGTTAATAATAACATTAAAAATATTAATTATATTTCCACCTTTATATGATATGTTCATCTATCCTTTAAAAATTATCATAATACGTGTAATTATTTTTTTTTCAAAACATTGATATAGTATTTATTCGTAGTATATACGTAGCGGGTAATATATTAATGACAACAGGGATGATAATGATAATAATATAGGGGCAATACTCATTGCCATAACGATTATGAATATAATAATAATATTGGTAATGTTTGTGACCTATAACAGTTAATGCTTAGACTAAGTAATAATACTCAATATATATACAACATTCAATAATCGAAAATAATTATTTACGGGCAGATTATCGTATACAAGCTGTCTTATAGGAAGTATAATTTCTACAGAAATACTTACAGTCAGTCTATATTTATTATAAAATATTATTCGGGGCTATTCAATAAAAAAAAATCCCGTGAACTTATATTTTTTCCACTATTAATATTCATTGTGATATTTCAGGTCATCTGAAAGTTTACATGTACCCTTGTATTATACGGCGAAAAAAAAAATAGAAAGTAGTTTTGATATTTGTTGTAATACCTTCCTGATGGTTCTCTTAAATGTCAAATGGTTTCAGTTTACTTTCTGCTGTTCAGGATTATGACAATTTGAATATCGCCTGTCGTCATTCAAGTTCAATTACAGAATAAGACGTGAAACGTATAGAGGCAGTTATTCCCCATTGAGACTTCGAAAAGAGAGAGAGAGAGAGAGAGAGAGAGAGAGAGAGAGAGAGAGAGAGAGAGAGAGAGAGAGAGAGAGAGAGAGAGAGAGTTATGAGCCGAAGACTAAAGTTATTCAGGAAAACAAGCAGCCTGGAATATAAATGGGGTCTTCCTGGAAAACTAAATATTGGTTGCTGGGAGGTCTTTTAAAAACAGGCAAGACTGATGACAATAACCGGTGACGTTTAGTGAAGATGGCCTGTGGACGCTCTGGAGACAGTCCTCCTGTTCTTGAAGGTCTCATGGACTGGAATTGTTGATCTATGTCTGCTGGGGCCTTGTGTGGGTATTCCTCTGCTTGAACGGTCAACCTACTACTTCTCTTTTGCGAGGGCATCCCTTACCCCATCTCTCTCTCTCTCTCTCTCTCTCCAACGCTGAAGATTCAAGTTAATCTTTCTTAGAATTTCACGAAACCGCATCGTTTGTGATTTGTTCTCTGGAGGATCCCTGAAATGAACATGGACAGTTCACCTTTTGCACGAAATCGGTATGTTGATGATCCTCTAATGGTTTCTCTCTCTTTTTTCCTGGTCTTCTTCTGTCTCTATCTCTGAATATTTCTTATTTTTATCAATGTTCCTTCTATCCTTCCGTTTGACTGTTCTGGGATCTTTCTTGCTTTCCTCCAGTGCCTCTCATTTCAAGTTTCTGGTCTCCTTCCTGTGTCCAGTACTTCCTCTGGGCCCTCGTCTCCTTGTAGTGTCTATGTTCCTAGCAGGTCTTCCTGCATCATTTCTCCGCTTTCTCTCTCAGCCGAATTCTTCCATCTGGATTTCTGCTTTGTGCTTAGAAGAGATTTCTTTTGGCATCTTGTCCTTCCTGGAGCCTTGTGCCCTGTCTTTTCTTAAGCGAGGAATTATGCCCATGTTTGGCATTCCCAGGAATGTTTTTTCAGCACCCTCTACAGAAGAAGCCCGTCTCCTTTGTCTGCTTCTGAAGTTGTTCTTAGTTCTCTCTCTCTCTCTCTTGCGCTTTTACCGGCATCAATGATGCCTCGCTGCTGGGGTGTCATCATGGGACCAAATCATCGCAGAAGGGTTTTGTTTAACCAGCAGTGAGCGCCTTCCCTCTGCTCCTTGGCACCGCTCACCAAAAAGGTAGCACTGCTTCTTGGTTTCTTGCATCGTTCCAACTCTGAATTTATATATATTCAGAATTTCTGAATGTATATATACTCAGAAATTAGCCTTACTGGAAACATGTTGGGTATTGTTTCTTGTACGTGGTCTGTATAGGATCCCAAAGGATTTCCAAGTTCGTTTTGAACAATGACGTGTTGGTGGAGGGTCCTCTGATAGTTTGTAACTGTGTTTTGTGCTCATTTGGACGTCCCTTATGTGAACCAGACATTCGGTTTACTCCAGGAGCTTGGGGTTTTACTCCTTGTTGCGTTTGAAGCTATAAAGGTTGGTCTGCGAATCTGACGGAATTTATATATATTCAGAATTTCTGAATGTATATATACTCAGAAATTAGGCTTTCTGGAAACAGGGTACTGTGTCTTGCACGCGGTCTGTATAGGACCCAAAGGATTTCCAAGTTCGTTTTGGACAATAATAACGCGTTGGGGGTGGTTTTTCTCTGATAGCTTTTATGTTTCCTTCGCATTTGGGCGTCCCGTATGAACCAGACATTCGGTTTCCTCCAGGAGCTTGGGGTTTTACTCCTCGTTGTGTCTGATGGCGGACTGCCTTACCGAGTCTTAATCAAAGACCCTTAAAGCTAAAGGTTGGTCTGAGAACCTGACAGAAGCTTCGATTCTTCGCTTTTAGAATTCGATGACTTCCTCCTTCCTTGGAGACAGACGGAGACTCCGTGTTCGTTCGTCCTCTTCCCCGTGTGTTGGTGGACTGTCTTGCCGAGGTTGAGTCAAAGACTCTTGGAGCTGAAGGTTGGTTTGAGAATCTGACGGAAGCTTCGAGTCTTCTCCTTTTGAATTCGAAGTCTTCCTCCTTTCTTGGAGACAGACGTAGACAATGCGTTCGTTCGTTCGTTCGTCCTCCTCCCTTTATGTCTTGACTCTTGAAGGGCGCTTTCCGTTGGGATTCTTGAGGATTTGGGAAGCGTTTTTCTTCTGTTCTTTTTGTACTTATTAGTTTTTTTCGACCAAGGGTCCCTTCAGATTTTGCGTGAGGATCTGAGCGGTTGACTTTGGCTTCCTGCTCGTGATCGTCCCTTGTTTGATCTCTCTCTCTCTCTCTCTCTCTCTCTCTTACTCCGTCTCCCTCCACTCGTTGAGCGAATATACTCCAATGTCACCTACTTCAGTATCAAATGCCTGTATTACCCTCACCTGTCTCCTCACTATTCAAACATCATCAGAACTTCTCTGGATCTAGATGCACCTCGTCCACAACTACGCCAGGGGGGACGTACACTAGTTAGTACTGTCTGTTCAAGCATTCGGGGGCTTGACATCAACATCGTGGCAGAGAACGTGGATCATGGCCTTGCACCCTGGCAGACTCCTGTGCCAGCAATCTCTTACACTCCAGTCTCTAAGACTGACTTGCCTCAACTTCAACAACAACGTGCATTGGAGACCATCGACAGACTATCCTCATCCCTCAGTGTAGCCCATCACCTCTACACAGACGGCTCCCTACAGCAGGATGGCAGTGCTGGATGTGCTGTTTTCTCCCCCACTTTGGAACCCCCGCCAGGGGGCTGGACAGGCCGTCGCCTCCCAGAGTCATCAAGCTCCACGTATTGTGAACTACATGGACTTCTAGATGCAGTTATTTTAATCACACGGACCAGAAACAACGGCTTGATCATCTGCGACTCGCAACCAGCAACTCCAAGCCCTTTCATCATATAAGCCAGCATACAGCCCCTGGTTACACAAATACATAGGCACTGACATGGCCAACATGAGCTCACTGGTAGTGCACTTCCTATGGATTCCCTCTCACGTGGGTCTTCTGGTGCTAACAACACCGTTGACCATCTCGCAAAGGCTGCCTGTCAGCTGGATCCTCCAGATGCTGATGCTCCCGTCCATCTCTCCTGTTCTGCAGAAAAAATGGTGCGCCAAGCTGCTCGCTCACCTACTCATCATCGTAGTAATGCCGAGAGAGCCACCAGTGTATCAATACAGCATTATGATCACTTCTTTCCTCACCAACACAAGTATCGCCGCAGAGGACTCATGGTTCGTCAAAATAACGTTGTTTGTGCGCGTCTTCGGCTGGACTGGCGACCAGTTCGGCAGGTGGCTGAGCAAGATGAGTTCCTCACGCTTCTCCTCCTGTAGGTTATGTGACGCACCCAACGCCAACACCCTGGAACACTATTGCCTGGAATGTCCACTTGTTAGTGACATATTACCCCAAAGACTCACAGTAGTTGATATATGTAAAAAATTATTGACAGATAATAATTTGCTCGATGAGATCCTCATGCGCCATCCTCACTTTGGTGGATACTGAATAATCAGCTGTTATGTAATACTGATTAAAGATAGGTACAACCTACCTACGAAATCAAACTAAATTTATTTGTATTCCATATGAATTCATTTGTATAACCATTAATATATAGAAATGAGCAATATTATTTTATATGAACTAATATCTGTCTATACTGTATTTTGTATTCCTTTGTGTAACCCTCATTATGTGCTGTAGATGTAAACAATACTGTGTTGATATGTACTTAAATTGTCTGTATATACTTTATTTTTTTACTATTTTTTTTTATTTTTTTTTTCTTTAGGCATAACTTATTACAATGTAGATGTAAACAATATTACTGTATTACCATGTATCAAATGTCTGACCTTCAATGGGCGCAATAAATTGTTATTAAAACAAAAAATATCCCTCTCTTATTATTATTATTATTATTATTATTATTATTATTATTATTATTATTATTATATTATTTATTACTATTATATGTATTTAATTATTATATTGTTATGTTTCTGTTTGGATAACGATTGATTTCTCTGGTTTTTATTCACATTTTCAAAACTGCACACACACAAATTTTATATATATATATATATGTATATATATATATATATATATATATATATATATATATATATATATATATATATATATGTATATATATATATATATATATATATATATATCTTTTACTATACGACGATTTACGCCGACCTTGGCGTCCTCTTAGCAATATGGCGGACCTAACGACTTGTACTTATTGTCAAAAGTAGCCAATCTAAAGTTTACTTGAAAACGTCATTAATTCACCTTCGCCGATCAAAACAATCTTAGACTTAGGTATACAACGGGTCCTCGTTGTGTGCAAGTGCAACTAATGGCAACTGGATTAATGACCGTGTCACAGTGGAGGTAATTATTGAAGGATAAAGGATATCTAATTTAATGTTTATTTTGCTTGTCAGGAGACCTACTTCTAATAGGTACTAGGCCTAGTTTTTCGGTTAACCGGTATTCACAGGTCTAGGGTAGATTCAAGGGTTCCATTACGATGATACTAGATTCTAATTTATGGAAATTTATATTTTAGGTATTTTTTAGGTACTAATACCTATTAAAGATATAACATCTAAAATACCTTTTAAAATATCAGACCAACTACCTACCTACTACCTACCTAGCTACTAAGTAGGCCTAGCCTGTAATTTTGCCTGCATCCGTTACATAGGGTAAAACATCACGGAAGGCCAACCCTCATCACGGTGGACGGGTCTTATTCACTCGATATTTAATTGGTGAAACAAGAATACAATTGCAACTCTAAGCATACCATTCAAAAGACTGAAGTTTCGTCAACATAATGTGATATCTGAAAGCCCCTATACGAGCTAAATAAGCATGTGAACTCTTCGTAAAATATGTTTTCAAGGCAGTTTTGAAATCCAATATGGCGGCTACGTTTAGCATGGAAGGTTCTGATCAGTGACGGCCACCATCTTTCCAGCCTTCCCAGCACTCATTTGAAACAATGTTTAGCGTATACTATATGTAACGTTTATTGATCTTACTCAAGATTGCAGTTGTAATCAGCACAATAAAACAACATTTGTTCCGATACGTAATACAAACCAATCGGTCCTTTAACAATAGGAAGTAGCTAGCGGCAGCTGGAACGGTCGTAAGCTTCGAACAAGGGGGGGGAGAACGGTAGTTAACTGCTTGTACCGATCGTCGCGCGCCGCGCGACTGGGAGGTAAACAAATCATTTTTTGCTTTCGGCCGTGTGTGGGAAGGACGTGTTCGCCATCGCTCTGCCCGCTTGTCGTTTGCTTCATCTTTGAGTAGTTGTTTTCTCTTTCTGTATATCAGAGTGATTGTAAGTACTTTTTTCTTTCTCTATTCAATTGATGTGCAATGAGTGATTAGAGGAGATTGAGATTTCACCGCGCCCTCCAGTCGCCCGTAGTGTGTCCCGGGCTGGAGGGACGTAAATGTGGGGGGTTCAGGTCTTTTTTTTTGTGAGGTGGACGAGGTTTGTTCTCGTGTTCGAGGCTGAGAGTGCTCTCGCAACGAGCCATGTATGGTTTGTATGAATTGGTCCGAGGCGCAGTGGGTGCTGTACGAGGGCAGGAAGAGACTTAGGCCGGCCAAGAAGTCATCGGAAAGTCCAGTGACTCCTTTGGTGACGGACACTTCGTCCTCTTTCTTTTTTTTTTTTCCTGCCTCCCGCCAGCCCCCACGTTTGCGCCTTCCCCTGCGGTAGCGAGTCCCCCTTTTCTCTCGATCCGTCGAGTGTGGAGGAGGGCGCCCGCTACCCCCCCGGACGTACAGTGTATTCGGGGTCTTCTGTCCGCTCTGGGGGGGGGTATTTCTTTCGCCCCCCAGGCGCGGGAGCCCCTCCTATTAACCCGACTGTTGCTTCCGCAGGTGTGCCAGCAGCGAAGGACGACTGGGACGGGTGTGGGAGTCGCGGGACTGCAGGGAGTGCCCAGCATCCAGGGGTTGATACAGCGGTTGGCGGGGTCGGCCGTGGTCACTCATGGTGCGGTGACCACCACGACGACCACATTAAACTACCCCTGCGTATGAGATGCCACCACATCTTGTATATACGCCTCATATATCGCGGTGACACCCACGGTGGCAGTACAAAAAACAAATTGCCCGCCGTTCCAAAGAGGACGATGCCACACCACCTGGATTTTTCCTTGTTTGCCGACCCCGGACTTCCGCTGCCCCAAGAGTACCCCCCCCTGGACCTGCCGCCAGTGCCACGGATGACGATGACTGTCGACAGGACGCCTGGCTCTCCCGTAGTACCTGCCGTGCCTGCCGTACCTGTGGCCGCTCCAGCGACTCTTTCCCTTTCAGGTACACATTACCTTCAGATGTTCCTGCTGTTCCTGCTGTTCCGGACCTGTTCCTGCCGTTCCCGCTGCTGGTGTTGCTGTAACAGTCTCAGGTCCTTCCGGACAGGTGCAGTCGGGCCCTGTTGCTTCGGCAACTGCCCCGGCTCCCTCCTGGATGGAAGACCTGACGTCTGTCCTGCGGAGCCTGGCGAAGAAGAAGAGGAAGAGGAAGAAGGTGTCGTCATCGTCTTCATCGTCTTTCTTCGTCGTCTGCTGCCTCTCCTTCCCATCGAACTCTAAGGCCAAACAGCCGAAGAAGAAGAAGGTTTGCCTCCTCCCCCCCTAATAAGACTCCTTCTTGGGATCTTCTAAGGGCCCGGCTCGCTCAGGCGAGTCTGGGGAGTCTCTTCTGCTGGTCCTCCTGTTCCTTCGGGTTGCGGGGCCCGTCGCTTCTTCTCTGCAAAGAAGAAGTCGACGGGACCAGAGGTGCATCAGCCTCGCTGGTGCGTCCTCACTGGTGCTAGTGGTTCTGGCCGCTAAACCAGGTTTCCGTCTCGGCTGCTTCTCGTTCTTGCGAGAAGCACCGAGTGGACGCTCTTCTAAAGAGGGACCGTCCAGCCAAAGTTTTCGACGACCGAGCTCGCTCGCCGTCAAGACAGCGGCACGGAGCAGAAGACTGGCGAGAGTCGTGCACACGACTCTCGCCAGGCCAGTGGACGCTCTCGCAGCGACCAACCGGCTGCTCGGGCTGACGTGACGGTCACTGACCGGCCACGGGTTGAGGCGAGGAAGGAGTCCCCACGGCCGCCGGTACCAGCCACGGCTGGTACCAGCGGTTTGACGCGCCGAGAGGACGCTGGCCGGTCTCGACGCGAAAGGGAGCCTAGCAGTTCACCCGTCCGCCGCTCCCGATGGGACCGGGCGGAGACGGTGACCAGCGGCAGCTCGCCTGACGCTAGAGAGCGGTCCTCGACGTTCTCGAGCCGAGCCAATCGCCCCATGCGAACGGCGACGCTAGGCCTACTGCTAGAGCGTCACCGCGGGGTTGACGATCGGCAGCAGCCCTCTACGCACGCTGGTCCTGCCAGCGAGCGTGGGGGAGCGTCAGGTCTGCCTCTCCTATACCTTCAACCTCCTCGGGCTATACCGGGAGGAGCGAGGTACCAAGGAGCGATCACGAGAGGTGCGCCGCTCGTGACCCGGCTATGACGCCGTAACGGCTCAGGACACGGTCTTAGGACCGACCAGGACGTACGCGCAAGTAGTTGGAGCGACCGTCAGGGGTCTGTCGCTGCCTTCCTCTTCTGAAGGAGGAGTATCGAGGGATATGCTCTTGTTGAGGGACTGGACGGTCCTACTCCACAAGACCGCTGTGACGCCCGAGATACAGAGGAACTTCGCGGAAGTCATTAAGCTGATGCGTCTGCATAATGTGGCCTCTGCGGAAGGATCGCCGCTACCACCATCGGAGCCCACGTCCCGGCTCGATGTCATTTTGGGGTCCCAAGAGGGAGCCCAAAATGATGATGGGGTTGCCACGATCAGAGCTTGCGGACTCAGTCCTGGATCAGGTGGAGAATCTCGTCTCAGGACGGGAGGACTCGCTAAAATCCGGACGGTCCTCTAAGCTGCTTCCTCCTCCTCTACAGCGCAGAGGCGTTTCTACACGTGCCATCAGAAGACCCGATACTGCCGAAACAGGTTAACCCGAGTTAGCGAGGCTGACTCCAGGTGTGTCCCTGCAGCAGCTCCTGTCGGAGAACCTATGGTTCTCGCAGCAGGAGGCACTTGCCTGGAATCTACCGCTATGGCAGCATTCCAGGCAGTTTCCTGGTTTTGGATTTGTGGTCCCTCACAATATCCAAGGTAGCGGCCGGCTCCGGGAGTTCTGCTCTCGAAGACGACGCTTCTTTTAGGAGACTGTTGCCAGTCCTGGAGGAAGAGCAATCTCTTACCTCGCCCATCAGACTGCTAACCTGTGGGGCCAACTTGTTTCTTCGGCGTAGGGGGACGCAGTCCTTACCCGAGTGACCAAGGGGCTGGGCGTGAGGCGGCACTCGGGCTAAGAAATGGACCTCTTAGAGTTCCCCAGCTTCTCTTTCCTGGAGAGATGGTGGACTGCTGTGGTGGAACGGCGGCGCACTGACGAGAGTGACCGCTTAGTTCACCAGGCAGTCTCGAAGGTTTCTGGGCAACCTCGAGTAACTGCGGCCAAACCAAGAGCTTGGCTAGCGCTTCCACGGCGGCGAAGACGGTTTGCACCGTCCAAACCCCGTGTGAAGACTCCAGTTGTTTCGACTTCTGCGAGAGGAGGCCGCAACCAGCCCTCCTCCTCCCAGCCCTCCTTTCCCCGAGGAGGTGTTGGGAAGAAGTCGAAACGAGGAGGGAAACGCTAGGGACGGCGTTCCCCCTCACCTGCTGCCGGAAGTGGGGGGGTGCCTGGCGAGCCATTGGGCGACTTGGCAGCGCTACGGCGCCGAGAACTGGATAGTAGACGTCCTTCGGGAGGGATATCTACTACCCTTCGAGTCTCGGCCCCCCCTCATCTCCAAACCGGTCCATCTACAGACCTATGTCCGGGGATCAGCAAAGGACAACGCTCTTCGACAGGAGATCAAGACCATGCTGGCGAAAACGAGCTGTAGAAATCGTGGAGGACCAGTCACCAGGACTTCTACAGCCGCCTCTTCCTAGTGGAGAAGGCATCGGGGGCTGGCGCCCGGTGATAGACCTCTCTCCCCTGAACCGCTTCGTTCGCACGACGCGGTTCACGATGGAGTCGGCACGCTCAGTGCTCGACTCAATCAGGGGGAACGATTTCATGCTTTCGGTGGACTTGAAGGACGCGTATTTTCAAATACCCCCATCATCAGTCCTCCAGAAAGTACCTCCGCTTCATCTTCGACGGGACGGTGTACCAATTCAGGGCACTTTGTTTCGGTCTCTCAACCGCCCCACAGGTGTTCACTCGAGTGTTCACTCTGGTGTCGGCTTGGGCCCATTCGAAACGGGATACGTCTTCTGAGGTATCTCGACGATTGGCTGGTCCTGGCGAGCTCCCGCTCGCAGTTGCTACAGGACAGAGATCGACTCCTCAAGTTTTGTCGCGATCTGGGGATCGTGATAAACTACGAGAAGTTCCGATCTCGAACCCAAGCAGAAGATGAAGTACCTGGGTATGCTGATAGATACGGTAGCAGGGTCAAGTCTTTCCCGCAGACTTGCGTATCAGCAAATTCAGGAGGCAGCCCGCCGGTTCCTGTCGCGGCAGGAACAGGCAGCACAGCAATGGCAAGTCGTGATCGGCCATCTGTCGTCACTCGAGAAGTTAGTCCCTCACGGGCGTCTTCACCTGCGGTCTCTCCAGTGGAGGCTAATGGGAGAGTTGGTCTCAGGCCAAGGATCCTCCTTACTTTCCCGTGGCTATCACGGACAAGGTGATGGCAGGACCTAGCCTGGTGGCTCGACGACAAGAACCTCTTAAGAGGAGTGCCCATACGCACTCCCCCCCCGGAGATGCTTCTGTTCTCAGACGCATCGACCGAGGGATGGGGCGCACACCTGGAGGAGTTGCTGACTGCAGGTGTGTGGGACCATCACGAGAAGCACCTTCACATCAATGTCCTGGAACTCAAGGCGGCGTTCAACGCTCTCCAAGAGTTTCGGGACCGCTTGGTGGGACACTCAGTGGTGTTGATGTGCGACAACACACAGTAGTGGCATATGTCAACAAGCAGGGGGGGCTAGTGTCTCTTCCGCTCCATCAGTTGACGGTGCAGGTGCACGAGTGGGCCACGGCTCACTCGATAGAGCTGTCAGCACGCTACATTCCAGGCAAGAGGAATAGTAGTAGCGGACAAGCTCAGCCGTCGGGATCAGTGATAGGGACCGAATGGTCTCTACACCAAGATGTGGCGGAAAGGCTCTTCAACCTGTGGGGGGCGACCGGTCGTAGACCTGTTCGCCACCCGGCACAACAGGAAGATCCAGGTGTTCTTCTCGGCCGTGCCGGACCCATGGGCAGCTGCAGAGGACGCTCTCCAACACCCCTGGGACAACCTCTTCGCTTACGCCTTTCCTCCCTTCTGTCTGATTCGGAAAGTGATCAGTCGAGCGCTGTCACTCCCAATCTCAGAATGATCCTGTGGCTCCCAAACGGCTCAAGCCGTTTGGTATCCGGACCTGTTGGCTCTTCTTGCAGACGCACCGAGAGAGCTACCCAACTGGCACAACCTTCTAGCCCAGCCACACGTAGAACGGTAATACCACCAGCGCAGTCCAGTCCCTTCAACTTCACGGCTGGCTGTTATCCACCATCTCTTGCGAACGAGAGGCTTTTCTCGTAGCGCAGCAACAGAGATGGCTGGACACGTCAGACAGTCCTCTGCAGCTGTGTACCAGGGGAAGTGGGCCGTCTTCTGTGGTTGGTGTCGTAGACAGGGTTTGTCTCCTCTCAGAGCCACTCTTCAGCAGGTAGCGGATTTCCTCGTGTTTCTTCGCCGAGAGAAGCTCCTCTCAGTACCCACAGTTAAGGATATAGAGCCGCTCTGGCTCTCGTCCTAAAACTGAGGGGACTGGATATCACAAATTCGTTCGAGATATCCTTGCTAATGAGGAGCTTCGAAAGGTCTTGCCCACCCAGGGAACTCAGGCCCCCTGCGTGGGACGTGACTCTCGTCCTTAGGAGTCTGACTCGAGCACCGTTCGAGCCACTCCGAGAGTCGTCAGACAGGGATCTGACCCTCAAGACCCCTCTTCTTGCTGGCCCTGGCATCGGCGAAGAGAGTAGGGGAACTACATGGCCTTTCTTATGATGTTAAACATACCAGAGGCTGGGGATCTGTGACGCTCGATTTCGTCCCGAACTTCGTAGCTAAGACTCAGATCCGTCGATCCCTGACGCACGGTTCGAGTCTTTCACGATCCCCTCCCTGCTGGACTTTACAGATAACGATGCGGATGAGATGCTGCTTTGTCCTGTGAGGGCTCTACGGCGCTATCTGAAGAGAACTCGACATCTCAGGCCTGAGTGTCGACGCCTCTTCGTTAGCACTGGGGTCACCAAGAAAGAAGTCTCCAAGAACAAACGCTTTCTTTCTGGCTACGTGAGGTGATCAGGAGAGCGTACGAAGCTGATGGTAGCGACGACATCCGTACGCTCCGTCCGAGAGCCCCCACGAAGTCAGAGGTATCGGACCCTCCTTAGCGTTCCGTAAGAACTTCTCCGTGGCGCAGGTCCTGAAGGCAGGTGTCTGGGCCAACCAGACCACCTTCACGTCCTTCTACCTTCGGGATATTGCCCACAAGTCCTTGGATACTTTTTCCTTGGGACCTGTGGTGGCTGCTCAACACGTTGTGTAAGCTTACCCAGCACCCGAGCAGGCAGAACAGCATCGATTCCTGGTATGACTGGGAGAATGAATGCGTGAATGAGAGAGTGACTGGCTTCTCTTCACCATCTTTTTCTACCTCTACCTGTGGGCAGAGGGATACGGTCGTTACCTTGCTGGATAGGAGTCCGATGCAGGTGAAGCTATTCAACAGAGCTCCATCCTATCTCTTTAACTAGAGATAGGAGTAAATATCCACCACTTTCCCCAACAAGGGGGAGAGAAAGTGGAGGCCAACATGAGACAAACCATTACTTTACATTTGCTCATGTAAGGAAAAAGTTCTTACAATGCTGGTACGAAGAGATACCGCTTGCCTCTCTCTTAGTACTCGGCCCAGAGGTCTGACCATTGATCCTGCGGTGCACACCCCGATCAATCGGACAGAGGCTTGGATCCCTCCCTCGCTCTTACGACCAGGGAGGCAGGTTCCAGGGATGGACGAACACCAGTCTGTTCATCAAAAGACTCAGATTCCACCCACCAAGAAGTGAGTCTTCCTATTGTTAAAGGACCGATGGTTTGTATTACGTATCGGAACAAATGACAATTTGTCGAAAATTGCATTTTTCCTAACTATACAAACCTGAGGTCCTTTAACATAAAGTCCCTCCTCATGCCACCCCTCACTCTGCGTATTTTGCATGGGCCAAAAGCAAAAGTGATTTGTTTACCTCCCAGCGATCGGACAAGCAGTTAACTACCGTTCTCCCCTTGTTCGAAGCTTACGACCGTTCCAGCTGCCGCTAGCTACTTCCTATTGTTTAAAGGACCTCAGGTTTGTATAGTTAGGAAAAATGCAATTTTCGACAAATTGTCATTTTGTTGCCTATATTAGTGAAAGTATGAAACTTGATATTCCTGGGGTTATGGTTTGAACTGAATTCATTCTTACCTTGTAATCGGTGGTTTTTATCCTTACTGCCATCGCAACTGAAACTCCACAGTGCTTATTTGATTGTTATTATACACATTTTGGTCTCAGTTCACTCCACATTGCACTTTAAACCCGTTGCTGTTCCTGGTTTCTAAGCGTGCGCGCCACAAAACACAGTTACGAACAGCAGACGACGACAGACGACGAAACTGCAAAGTTTTATTGCCTAAATTGTTTACTTTACTCGTTATTTATTTTAAATTTACTTTGTTATTTAAAAATTTTGATTTAATTCATGTAGGTATATTATCCCTTTTTTGCAACCAACCCTTACCCCAGAAAAATTACAGATATTTCTAAGTAGATACAATCAAATGTTTCTACGTTTTCGTACATCTGGCTGCCGAAAACCATAGAGGAACTACTACGGATAAGTGCATAGAGGAACGACTACGGATAACTGAATTATATACATATTTTTTTTTTTTTGCTTTTTTGTTTTTGCTAGCACTTTTCATTGATTTCAGTCTATATTAGTATTTTGAATTTCTTTAATAATCATATGCCAGAAATAAATGTAACCGTTAATGTTTGCATGCTTTAATGTTTGCATGCTATGAATGGCAAAATCATCGTTGCCTCATTAGTGGAGGCTTCACACATACGCTGTTTCATTATTATAAACTGTTTCAATGAATTCTAGTTGTCATAGTAATGCAATAATGATAAAATTGCTTTAATATTTATGTATATATACTTCCAACACATAGCCTAATTTCACCAATTTCAACGATTTGTGTATAGTCTTATACCCAGTTTGGAGGGTCAATACAAACCGAATGGCAACAGAGAGAGAGAGAGAGAGAGAAAGGAAGGCACAGGAACAGAGAAGGAAAGGGGTAGCGATGGAAGGGGTTGGTGGTGAGGTGGAGCTTTTTACGCGTGTTCATATCCCTTTCTGCATAATGGAGTTTTTGTCTCTTGTACAAGGACAAGTGTCGTTATTCTTTACGATTAGTGATTCACGATACCCTTATAAATTACGGCACTGGGTGTAATGCACTATAGCAAAATCTCGTTCTGTTACGAGTCTTCGTTACAAAAACGTGCTTGCACTGTCTCTGAAACCCATAGTAGAACATGCTGCTTAGTTGTCAATCAAGTTTTTATAACCAAGTATTTTTTACAAGCTAGCTATTGAATAAATTTGTATTCTCAGTCAAAACATATGCCCCTCATGCTAACTTTCCTCTTTTAACGACTTTCTGGTCATTGCAAATTCGGCCCCATAATTTCTTATGGTGCAAAAACAGACAGAGGCCCAGGGACCGAAAACGATTGCGTCACACTACGGCGGTAATACGGCAGTAAAACATCTTCATATATCCAAAAAGTAAATAATAAAGATATATATGTGCATTAAATTATAACAATTACATGAAGTAGCTGATAACAATCTGCATGAATAACTGGTTAAACTGTTCTGCAAGACCAGTTGAGTATAGCAATATTTACAATAGAATACGGAAAGAAATCAAGATGTCGTGACGTCACAATACAGAACTAAAAGAACGTTCTAATTCAGAAAAATAATTACTTAAATTTGAGTCAGAGTCGAGTTACTTTTTTTCAATAACGAATATTTTCAATTAATCATCATAAATATGTAAAATATTAATGTTTTACTATTTATTTTAAAAATTAGCTAAGAGCACGCTTCTCGTCATCTTCTACCAAAAGCAGTTGTGTACTCGTAACTTGTTTTGCTGGTGAGAAACCGTGTTTGTTCGATAACGTAATACAAACCCTCTGTCCCTTTAACAATAGGAAGGTAACTAGCGGCAGCTGGGACGGTCGTAAGCTTCGAACAAGGGGAGAACGGTAGTTAAACTGCTTGTCCGATCGTGCGCGCGCCCGCGCGCCCGAGAGGTGAAGAATCACTTTTGCTTTCGGCCGCGGGTGTGAAGGACGTGTTCGTCATCGCTCTCTGCCCGCTTCATCGTCAGTTATTGCTTTGTTTATATTGTGTTTTCTACTAATGGTTTGTTTGACTTGAAAATGAAACTGTAAGTACACTGTTTTCATTTTCATTATTAAACTGAATTATGAATCAACATGGAGCTATCGCCGTAGAGACGGCGATTTCCGCTCTTTTCATGAATTGAACCCTTGAATTATGTCTCGGTGCCGAGGGCGGGCGCACTCGCGCCGAGTTCATGTATTTTGGGCGAAAGTGTGTAATTGAAAGATGTAAGTACTCTTTTTCATTATATTTTTGCCCTCCGTGCGTTGTTGCCAAGAGCTTGATTGCGCTCGCACGAACCTCGTATGTGTATGAATAGAATGCAATGAAAGTGGATTTCGCAATGCAGTTTTCTTTTCATTTTCATTTTATTAATTGCATCAAATTTAATTTTGGGATCAATTTCCGCTCTACCCGGGAATTAATCCTTACGAATTTAGTTGCTGTGAAAGTTGAAAATAGCAAGTGCAGTATTGTTTCATTTTGCATATATATTTATGATAGCATCATATTATTATGGATCAAGTTTCCGCTCTTACCCGGGAATTGATCTTTCCCCCTTTAAGTTCTATGAAGTGAATCGCAAGTGCAGTATTCTGTTTCATTTCATATTACTTTTCACTGCTGTGACGTAGGGGAAGCGAAGGTTCTGCCAGGAAGTCGTCGGAAAGCTCTCCCGCGACTCCCTTGGTATCCGATTCTTCGTCTTCTTTCCTGCCCCCCTTCCGCTCAGCTTCCTCGTATTTTGTTTTTTGGGTTCTTCCTTCCTTCCGTTCGGGGTGGGGCATGTCTCCCCCCCCGTGCGTGAGGGAACCCCTCTTACTAATCTGTCTGTGCTACCGCAGGTGCTACATCCGTGGGAGACGACCTTGGACAGGTTATGGGCCACTGCGGCTGCAGGCGTGCCTAGCATCCACGATCTGCTGCAGCGTCTAGCGAGGTCTGGGGCGGTGACATTGGAGTGGTCTCCACTACAACCTTCACGGCCGCTTATGCTGCCTTCCCCCTGCTGGTCTACACTCCCCATGCTGTGTCGGTGACGCCGTCTGCCGCTTCTAGGGCCGGTCGCCGCCGTACCGAGGAGGGGTATGCCGCCGCCGCCTGTGTTTTCTTCGTGTTGCCTGCCCCAGACTTCCGCTGTTCCAGCAGCTCGCCCCACCTGACCGGCCTCCAGTACCAGGTTCCCGCTGGCTGCCGATGATTCTACGAGGCGATGGCTGGGCCTGCCGTACCTGTCTCTGATGTGGTTCCCGCTACTTGGCTTGGCTTGTTCCCTTCTGTGTTTACCGCTGCCGCTGTTCCTGCCGCTCCTGAGCTGGTTGCTGTTACCTGTCGCTCCTGGTTCCTGCGCCTGTCCATGCTGGTCCTGCCCATGGTGTGTCTTCCCCAGTCCCAGGTCCTTCCGGGACAGGTGCAGTCGGGCCGTGTTGCTTCGGCAATAGGCCCGACTCCGGCCTGGATGGAGGGACCTGACGTACTGTCCTGGCGTGAGCTGACGAAGAAGAGGAAGGTGTCATCTTCCGTCTTCGTCTGTTGTCTGCCTCTTCCCCTTCCCCTTCGACTTCTAGGCCCCATAAGCCGAAGAAGAAGAAGGCTGCCTCCCCCCCCCTAAGAAGTCTCCTTCGGGAACTTCTAAGGGCCCGTCCCACGAGGTGGGACGGGGGGTCCTTCTGCTGGTCCTCCTGCTCCTTCGGGACGCGGGGCCCGTCTCCCCTTCCGTAAGGAAGAGATAGACGGGGACCAGAGGAGTATCGGTTAGCTCTGGTACTTCCTCGCCTGGTGCTAGCGGCGATGCCGCTACGCCAGGTTCCGGCTGGCGGTCCTCTCGTTCGCGGGAGATCCCGAGGTGTACGCTCTCCCTCGGGTGGGAGACCGTGCAGCCAAAGTTTCGGCGCCAGAGTTTCGCTCGGCGCCAAGACCACGGCACGGAGCAGAATGGCTGGCGAGAACCGCTCAGGGGGTGACTCTCGCCAGGCCAGCGGCCGCTCTCGCAGCGACCAGCTGGTAAAAACCGGGTTTTTTGGTCTATTCCCCCTGAAGAAGACTCCTTCGGGAACTTCGAAGGGCTCGTCACACTCCGGTGTGACGGGAGGGGTTCTTCTGCTGGTCCTCCTGTTCCTTCGGGAACGGGGCCCGTCTCCCCTTCTGAGAAGAAGAAGAAGACGGGGACCAAGGGTGGTGTGGCTACCGCTGGTACACCCTCGACCTGGTCTTGGCAGCTCATGCTACGCTAAGCCAGGTACCGGCTCGGCTTTCTCGTCCGCGAGAAGTTCCGAGTGTACGGTCTCCTTCGGGTGACCGTGCAGCCAAAAGTTAAGACGCCTGAGTTCGCTCAGCGTCATGACCGAGGCACGGAGCAGAAGACTGTCGAGAGCCGCTCAGGTGACTCTCGCCAGGCCAGCAGCGGCCGCTCTCGTAGCGACCAGCCGGTACCTAGGTCGTGGACGTGACGGTCTCTGACCGGCCACAGGTTGAGGCTGGGAAGGGGTCCCCCAGGTTCCCCTCGACCGACGGTACCAGCCTCGGCTGGTACCAGCGGTTTTGACGTGCCGCGAGGACGCTCACCGTCTCACCGCGAAAGTGAGCTCTGCAGATCACCTGACCGCCGCTCCCACAGGGACCGGGGGGGGGCGGATACGGTGACCAGCAGCAGCTCGTCTGACGCACGGGGACCGGGGTCGACGTGCTCAGTCAGCCGCTCGCCACAGGTGAGTGGCACGGCCAGGCCTGCAGATCGATCCCCACCGCGGGAGTTGGTGATCGGCTGCAGCCCCCCCACGTACGCTGGTCCTGCCAGCGAGCGGGGGGGGTGGGGGGAGCGTCAGGTCTGTCTCTCCACTACCTTCAACTTCCTCGGGCTACACCGGGAAGAGCGAGGTAGCTAGGAGTGATCGTGAGAGGCGCCGCTCACGATCCCTTCACGACGCCGCACGTGCCACGTATGGTCTTAGGACCAACCAGGACGTACGCGCAAGTGATTGGAGGCGACAGTCAGAGGGGGGAGGGGGGTGGGGAGTGTACTGTTACTCTTCGTCTCCGATACCTTTCAACTTCCTCGGCATACGCCAGGAAGAGCGAGGTATATAGGAGTGATCGTGAGAGATGCGCCGCTCATGATCCCGTCACGACGCCGCACGTGCCAGGTATGGTCTTAGGACCAACCAGGACGTACGCGCAAGTGATTGGAGGAGGCAACTGTCGGGGATCTGTTGCTGGTCCTTCTCTGCATGGAAGGCAGGAGGGTCCTGGGAGCTGCTCTTGTTGGAGGACTGGATGGTCCTACTCCTCAAGACGCTGTAACTTCCGAGATTCAGAGTAACTTTGCCCAGGTATTGCACTGATTCGTCAG
>NC_061109.1:87209334-87232184 GCF_015104395.2 Macrobrachium nipponense
ATCTGGCAGGGAAGTTCATGTACAAAAATATGTTTTCAAGGCAATTTTGAAATCCAATATGGTGGCAATCGTGAGGCTGGCCGGTCTAACCACGGACAATCCACCATCTTTCCCAGCACTCATTTGAACAATGTTAGCATTTATATGTAACATTTATTGATCTTACTCAAGATTGCAGTTGTAATTAGCTCAATAAAACAACATTTTGCTGCCTATATTAGTGAAAGGATGAAACTTTTTATTCCTGGGGTCATGGTTTGAACTGAATTCATTTTTACTTTGTAATCGGTGGTTTTATCCTTACTGCCATCACAACTGAAACTCCACAGTGCTTATTTGATTGTAATTATACACATTTTGGTCTTAATTCACTCCACATTGTACTTGAACCACGTTGCTGTTCCTGGTTCCTAAGTACTCAATCTGCAAACACAGTTACGAGCAGCAGACGACAACACTGATTATGGGTGCAAAGCTTTATTTCCTTAATTGTTTTTACATCATTATTTAGTTTACTTTACTCAAAATATTGTTATTAACTTCAAAATGTCTATCAGTCCCTGTCATCCTTTTTTTGCAACCAAATTAACCCCAAAAAATTACAAATATTTCGGATGTATACTTACGTTTCCATAAAAGGGATTTTGACGAAGGAAAAATCTATTTCTGGGCAACGACCTGTGTCGCCCTGTGAAATGGTTCCTTTGATACTATTTCTGAAGAATAAATATTGCTATTCATCCTAGAGAAAAAAGAAACAATATAATGCCAAGATAAATGGCTCGCTCACTTCTTATAGAAGTGTCGGTATAGTAAGGAGCGAGTGGAATCACTACCAGAGGTCCCTTGCCATTTAGCTTCCTCCTTCGACAAAACCCCGAACTACGGAGGAGCCGTGCTACAGCTCCCGGTCTACTACTACCGTGAGCGCCTCCGACGCCTGAGGACGTCATTCCTGAAGATAGCCTCCAAGCTTGGGGTAAGCTGGGTGAGGATAATCTAACTACAGGGTGGGGTTTCACAGGCGACACAGGTCGTTGCCCAGAAATAGATTTTTCTTCGTCAAAATCCCTTTTCTGGGCTTGACCTGTGCGGGCTGCCTGAAATAGTACCAGAGAATGCTAAACACCAAGCTTGAGGAACAGTACAGATAAATTAAGAAGGTAAAGTTAAACACTTGTAAGGTTAATAGTATAATAATCAACTAAAATTACAGTCTTACCCTAAGGAAGTATATGCCCTAAAAACAGGGTTTAATAACTTAAAATTAGTTAGCCTAACAACAAACAATAACAAATACAGGTTAGGCAAAGACAGGATATAAGTGATATATACAAAAGAATGGAACTGAATCCAATTAGAATGATGAACAAAAGCAAACTCAAGGTAACCCAATACATGGAGGCGACTAAACTAAGTAAGGGCGTGCAATGGGGCAGGTAGAAGGGAAGGCTACAAGAAGTTATAGTAAAAATTAAGAATCAGGAGAAACTGTGTTTCCAGCTGCCACTGCTGGAATTTGAGGGCTTCTAAGGGTTTTAGGTAGTTGACGTTTGCAAAACTGTCGGAGATTTCCAGCCTGTATACTTCTTAATATCGTCAAAAATTCATGTGTTGGAAATAATTAATAGATGTGGCCACCGCCTAAACATCGTGGGCCCGGAGGAAAGGACTCTGGATTGGCCTGTTTAATGAAGTATAAAATTTGTTGCTTGATCCCTTTTAGGGATAATGTACCACCTTCCTTTCTAATGAACAATGGGCCTGAAGATTTCAGAGTTGTTCTGCTTAGGTAGGCTCTTAATGAGTTGACAGGACAAAGGGAAATGTCTTGAGGTAGTGGTAGGATTTCCACGAGGACCATCTGTCCTGTGGGTCTTCATTTTTGGCTAGAAAATGGCGATCTGGGGGATAAGAGGACTTCCCTGAGGGGAGGAACTCAATGTGCCTGGTTCCCTGATAAAGCTGACAGTTCTGATATTCTAGCTCCGGAGGCTAAACTTAATAAGAATAGAGTTTTCCTCAGGAGGGATATATAATTGCAAGAGTCATTGTTAATGTCCGAGGCCAGTTTGAGGACATCATTTAAGAACCAAGAGACTGATTTAGGTCTCGTTGATGGTCTTATTCTAGCACACGCTTTGGTATGGACATAAAGTACAAATCCGTAAGGTCTATGCTAAAACCAAATTGGAAGATCTTTTAAGAGCTGATTTGGTCGTAGTGATAGTGCTTGCTGCTAAGCCTTTCTCAAACAATGATCTGAAGAAAGTTATGGCTAGGTCGTTGTCATGACTTGAGAATTTGACAACTTAAGGAAAACTCTGCTAGTTTCTTGACAGATGAATCATATTGCCGGAGAGTAGATTCTCTTTTATCTGATTCCAAGAATGAGATATTCTGGGGATCAATTTCTGCATTCCTCATGGCTGCGAATTTCAGAAAATCCATAAAGTAGGGTTTTCTGAATTCCTTGAGGAAGCGGACACAGTCTGAGTTTGCACTAACTGGGTTAGTTTGGGGTTGGGAATCCGTAGTGGTCGGAGTCTCAACTCTAGGAGTAGAGGGAACCAATTGCTCTTGGGCCAGTTGGGAGCTACTAGAGCTACTTGGCCTTTGAATGTCCTGAGTTTGTCTATAACTTTTCATGAGAAGGTTCACTGAGGGAAGAGGTAAATATTCTTCCATTCGTTCCAATCGAGGATCATTGCATCCGTAGCGTATGCTAGAGGATCGAGGTTGGGTGCCACGTAACAAGGGAGTTTGTGTTTGACTCCGTGGCGAAGAGGTTACTTGGAGTCCGGGGACTTGTAGACTGATCCAATTGAATGAACTCCTGTCCAGTGTCCACTCCGATTCCAACGGAGCGGAGCGCGATAGAGCGTCTGCTACTACGTTCTTGACTCCTGCCAGGTGAGTGGCTGACAGGGTGCCATTTGTTTTTGCTTGCCAGAGAAAAGATGGCTATCATGACATGGTTCAAGTGGCTTGACTTGGATCCGCCCCTGTTGATGCAGTGTACTACTACTGCACTGTCCAGAACTAATTTGAAATGTGAGTCTTGGGCGGACGGAGCCGTTTCAGTGTGAGGAATACTGCCATGGCCTCCAGTACATTGATATGTAGCTGGCGGAATGTTAACGACCAAGTTCCTTGAACTTTTTTGTACTGGGAGTATCCTCCCCACCCCTGTTAGTGAGGCGTCTGTGTGGATCACTAATGATGGAGGGGGAAACTGTAGAGGAATTGCTTTTGAAAGGTTCTTTGTCTCCGTCCCTGGACGGAGACGTTTCCGTAAGATCGCTGGGGATAGAGGCTAGTTTGTCCCGTGATCTGCAATTCGCTCTTGAGCGCCATACTCTGTTTATATCTTGAGTTTGGCTCTGAGCAGAACGTCTGTGACTGATGCAAACTGGAGTGAGCCCAGGATCCTCTCCTGGCACCTCCTGGATGTGTGTGTGTTTGAAATTTGTTTTGTAGCTCTTGCAATTCTTCCTTTTCAACGACGTATTGATAGAGTGTGCGATTGTAAGTCCCCACTGAAGGCCTAACACAGGAATCGAGATTCCGGTGTTAGTCTGGACTGGTTTTGTTTATTTGAAAAACCTAAATGTTCCAGGAATTTGATCACTCTGACCGTTGCTTCTTTGCATTCTTTGGGGTTCTTTGCCCAAATAAGCCAATCGTCCAGATAAGCCACTAACATTATTCCTGTTTCCTTAGCTCTTGCACTACTGCTTCCGCCAATTTGGTGAAGATCCTGGGGGCTATGTTGAGCCCAAATGGCATTACCTTGAAGGAGTAGGATCTGTTGCCTAGTTTGAAGCCTAGGAATGGACGGAAGTGTCTGGCTATGGGAACATGATAGTAGGCATCTGTAAAGATCTATAGAGGTTGTGACGGCCCCACGGGGAAGTAGGTCCGTACCTGCGAAACGGTCAGCATCCTGAACTTGTCGCAATGAATGAATAAGTTTCAGATGGGACAAGTCTAAGATGATTCTTCGGTTACCGAGTCTTTCTTTGGCACGCTGAACAAGGCGTCCTTGAAATTTTAAATTGTTGACTCTTGAGACTACTCCTTTGAGAAGGAGGTCTTCGTATACTCCACCAATTCCGTTGTTGGTGCTTGATAGAATCTGTTGGTTGGAGGAGGGCCCTCTAGCCAAACTCCAACCTAGTCACTTGTTACTATACTTTGAGCCCAAGGGCTGAACCCCCACGCTGGCGGAAGAGGTACAGCCTCCCTCCTACCTTGGGACTCTCACTGCTGGTTTGCCGAGGGGCGGCCACCTCTTGCTCCTCGGAAAACCTCTTCTCTGTTAGCAGCCCTGCCGGATCCTCTGAATCGAGAGGCACCTCTTGCTGCTGCCTCTCGCAAACCTATGAAAGCCTGAAAGTTCTGGCTTTCATAATTGGAATTGTAGGCTGGCGAGACAGCAAAGGAAGTAGAGGGTTGAGATTGCTGGGACTGAGGGGTCAGAACAAGGTTTTGTTGTTGACCCTTCGACGATGGTTGCCCTTGTGATGCTGGGACTGCCTGAACCAACGTTTGTTGAGAAGGCTGGAAGGGAGAGAACTTCCTTGGTTTCTTCTTGTTCTTGGGTTAGGACCAGAAGATTCCTGCCTCCGCTTTGCTACCAGTCCCCACCTGACTTGAGGCATTGGTTAACCTTAGAAGACTCATGAAAGGACTTCTGCTACTACTGGTGCTGGAAAGAGGTCCGTTCCCAAATTGAGGAAGCAATCAGTTTATTCGGTTCATGGCGGATAGTAGCTTCCGCCAGAACGTGCTTCCTACAATTTCTTCTGGCTATGAGGAAGTCGTAAAGATCACACTGCATGGTGTGCAGCAGACCTTTAGCCAAAACTTTAAATAACGGCTCTTGTTGGTATACAAGAGCCGTCATCTCCGCCATAGTCATGGAGGAAAGGGATCTCGCGAGCCTAGTCCGGGCGTCGTACTCCATCTGGATGAGAGAGTCCGACAACCAGGGGAGTCTCTCACTAAAGAGAGAGGTGGCACCAGTCCGCCTTTAGTTTTCCTACTGAGAAAGTAGGAACTGCCCCCCTCGAAGTACCGTCTCGGAGCCTGGGACTAAGAGAGAGGTGGGTTCCGTCTCTCGTAGTTGAGGCAGGGGCTCGTCTTTCAGGGCGGCCTGAAAGGTTGCTTCCATCTACCTTAAGGGTCATGTGGTAGCGGAGTCCCTTCCAACGGAGTAAAAATGGTGAAAGGACTCCTAAAGGCTGTGATGCGGGTGTTTTCAGACGTAGCCAATGAATGGTGGTTGAAGGTCTCTGGGGTGGAACTCGAAGTCCTCATGCCTTCGAGTTCCTATGCCTTCGATTGTCAACATTCCGTTGACAAACGGGGCATACGAAGCGATCCTCCAAGGGTTGGCCGCCTTGAATTCGGAGGCAGTTGGCTGGAATCTGGCATTGGAAGAGGAGAAGGTGGCACAGATAGAGGGGAACCTGCCGCGATCGAGGTTGGATCCCGGCGATGGCATTCTCCTGAGCGGCCAGCCGTTCGGCAGCGATTGGATCGACTGGCCGGAAGGACGTAAACAGAACTGGAGAGCTGGAGAGCACCGAGCCGACCTTGTTGTCACCAAGGCCCTACGATCACTCCCACCTGCTCCAGAATGTTAGCCGAAAAGGATTCGGGATCAAAAAGAGGGACTTGAGCCCGATCCTTACGTGATCTATGTTTGGGGGACCTCGACGCAGAGGAAGAGGCCTCCCTTGACCGGAGTTACAGTGTCTGTCAGGATGACTGATTTCTTGGGGAGAGACTTTTTAAGTTTCTCCTCGGTCATCTTAGCCTTGGGGATCACTGAAGTAGCCTTAGGACGGACAGACCGCTGCTCTTCAGTGAAGCCCCGGAAACGAAGTGGAAGTAGAAGGATCAGTAGAAGGTGATGGAGAAAGGGGAATTCAGGAAAGGGCCTGAGAACCCACAGAAGCTGCCCCTACTACACCCTTACCTGTACCCATGGAGTCAATAGCCATGGGTTCGACGTCGAGGTCATTGCCGCAACGTCTTCTGCAACGTCCTCTGGGAAATCCCCCTCCTGTAGGGAGATCATGACTTGAAGGTCGGCCAGCAAAGGGGCGGCCGCTATCGGGTCCACCACTGATCCTTTCTTGGCTCCCGGGAATGCTAGGTCCGCCATATCCTGGGTAAGAATGTAGGGGCGGCTCTTCGAATTCCGGCAAAAACCCCCTACCCAAGCTTTGAGAGTCGACAAAGCTTTCTTCTTTTCTTCATCAGAACCCTGTAAAAAAGGGTCTAGAGTTAGGGAAAGGATAGGGGAGGAATGTCTGTTGTGTTGAGATTATATGAATATGTGTCATATGTGAAAGGTATAAATATAACAACAAGTATTCCAGGTGATGAATGAATGAAGAAAAGTGCTAAGAAACTTACTACTAGTGAGGCATCTCCTACTAGCAAGTAGCAGGTTTGGCAAGCTTCATGATGCCAAACGATAAAATCCTCCACTTTCACTGCACATCCTGCATGAGAACGGCATACTATATGGCTGCACGGGTCTTGGAGGATGGCATTGCACCCAATCTCCTGGCACAACATCTGTAAGTCAAAGGATACATGAGTACCAATGACAACTCCGGTGGTATAATTTCAAACTATCCGTGGGTGCCGGAGTAGGACCGACGGATAGAGATCTACGTATGAATTACGTAGAAAAGTTACGAGGGGGGAAGAAAGTCTCTGCCTCCGCCTAAGCTCACTTGTCATATGACTAAAAATGACAATTTGTCGAAAATTGCATTTTTCCTAACTATACAAACCTGAGGTCCTTTAACAATAGGAAGTAGCTGGAACGGTCGTAAGCTTCGCACAAGGGAGAGAACGGTCAGTTAACTGCTTGTCCGACAGTCGCGCGCCGCGCGAGGTAAACAAATCACTTTTGCTTTTGGCCCATGCAAAATACGCAGAGTGATGGGGTGGCATGAGGAGGGACTATATGTAAAGGACCTCAGGTTGTATAGTTAGAAAAATGCAATTTTCGACAAATTGTCATTTGTTCCGATACGTAATACAAACCATCGGTCCCTTTAACAATAGGAAGACTCACTTCTTGGTGGGAGGAATCTGAGTCTTTTGATGAACAGACTGGTGTTCGTCCATCCCTGGAATGCCTCCCTGGTCGTAAGAGCGAGGGAGGGATCCAAGCCTCTGTCCGATTGATCGGGGTGTGCACCGCAGGATCAATGGTCAGACCTCTGGGCCGAGTACTAAGAGAGAGGCAAGCGTATCTCTTCGTACCAGCAAGCAAGAACTTGTTCCTGTTTGCAAGAGGCACATAAAAGTATGGGTTGTCTCAAGCTGGCATCCACTTCCTCCCTTGTTGGAGGAAGTGGTGGATATACGCTCCTATCCCTAGTGAAAGGGATAGGATGGGGCTCTGTTGAGTAGCCTCACCTGCATCTTGTCCTAATCAGCAGGGTGTGACGACCGTGGCCCTCTAACCACAGGTAGAGGGGAAGAAAAAGATGGGAAGAGGAGCCAGTCACACTCTCATTCACTCATCCATTCTTACGGTCACACCAGGACTCGATGCTGTTCAGCCTGTGAGGGTCTGGGTTCGCTACACAACGTGGAGCAGCCACCACGGGTCCCAAGGAAAAGATCCAAGGACCTGTGGGCAATATCCGAAGGTAGAAGGAAGGGCAATGTGGTCTGGTTGGACCAGACCCCTGCCTTCAGTACCTGCGCCACGGAGAAGTTCTTGCGGACAAGGCAGCATCTCCTTCGCATCGAAGGCGGTGAAGTCATTAGGGAGGGGATTGTGAACGACTCGAACCAAATCGTCAGGGACCGAAGGGTTCTGAGTCTTCGCTAAGAAGTTCGGTACGAAATCGAGCGTCACGGATCCCCATCCCCTGGATGCTTGACTTCGCAGGAGAAGTCATGCAGTTCCTCAGAGGAAAAGAAAGGAAATAGTCGCATGACCTATTCCTCTTCTCTACTTCGGTGATGTCCAGTACCCATACTGGTCTGTCCGTTTGCCACGAAGTCTCTCGCATCCCCTCCTATCCCCATGCAGCGAAGTTCTCGGTAGTGGATAGGACACGGACACTCCCATGGTGGGTGTCAATGGTATGGGTACTGTGACAATCTATTAAAACGAAGTAATGATTGCTGTGTAAACAACCGAACTAAGTCAACAGCGTAGTTCGTAACTGACTCGGCTCTGACAGCTGCCGACTGACTGCGTCGGTAGGAGGCAAGTTGTCAAAGCATCCGAGTAAGTAACACGTTGACCTTCGCCTTAAAAGGGTTATGCCGAGAGACCAAACAAATAACTGTATTTGTTTGTCACCAATGCCGGACAGCGAGGTGATGATTCTCTTAAGGCATGTGCCCAACAGGCGAAAGTCAATTGCCTTCTAGAGACCGAGGTCCCTGAAGGCAAAACATCTCATGGTTGTTGAATCTCAGCTAAGGAGAAACAACACTATGTACCGTTGAAGACGAAGGTAGATATTGAATGCAACCTACGTCTTCACAGACGAATCGAGAGAAGGATTCTCAAGATTCATAACCTGTGCTTACAAATGACTGAAAACGCTAACCGCTATTTCATTGCTGTCCGGTGAGAAGTCGTAGTTGCAATGAAAGCGGGGCGTTCTTCAGTAATGAAAACACAGGGAAAACCGCCTGAAGAACTGCTTCTCATGGGCTGAACATTTGGAAGTAGAGCTGTCAGGTCGGAGAGTAGAGGCGATGTCTTCTGACACATCTCGTAATTCCGGGTTGAACAATGAACAATTGTACACCTACGAATACGAGATATTTGAAGACAAACTCAGATTTGTCTGCAAAAACCCCAAAATCATTCGCCCATTATCGCAGTGCGATGCAGCGGGAGACTTGTACAGACTTCTAGTTACCGTGCGGTAAACAGAAAGATGAAAGAGTCCAAGAGATATCTCTATTGAAAATTCTCGCAATGTCGAAGGCGATGGAATCTAGCGTCAACAGCAGTAGATGGTCCTTCATTATTGCGAGAATCCCCATTAATCAGAGACCTAAGTCCATGATTGTTGGGCAGAGATACGGTCGGTAGTCAACTCAAACCAGGGGAGAGAGAGACAAACTGACCGTGCATCTCGGAGGCCCAGCTGATACTGAGCTGCTGTCAGGCAGTTCAATACGCAGTAGTTGAGCCTGAGCTCTCGCCGACTCGTCATCCTGAGTTGCCATGTAATCCATTATTCCATGAAGGAATGCGTTCGGCTAGAACTACCGAGCATAAAAGATATGCTCGAGCAATTATATTTAGGCGAAACGAATTTCGGTAAATATAAAAGTTAATTGGTGTTGTCGTGACAAAACCATAAGTATATAAAATTGAAACTGAAAACTCCTGGGAGGTTGCAGGCAACCCCGAGTTGCAGTTCAATTAGAATACTTCTCTTCTAAGTCGCAATCCGTAGATAAACTAGGATATGCGCCCCTACCCTCGGACAATCAACTGCTTAGTAGAATCATGTCGCGAGGTTAATATACGTAGTATATTTGTAGGATTCTGAACAACGATCTCCATCCTAAATTCTTTCCTTCAAGAAAACAAATAAGGATTGGAGATCGACCACCTTCGATCTCTATCAAAGAGTGAAGGAGAAGTCTTCCTCGAAGGAAAGCTTCAATGGTGAACAGAATACTAAGACGATAGTTCAAGCCAAACTGGATATTCCCGTCCGATCTTCTCTATTCCAGGTTGGTCGCCTACTGTAAGATAGTTTCTTTCAGCAGCAGTCTTCTTCCCAATGCTAGAAATTCCAGGAATTCGAGCATAGGCGAGGTTCCCGATTATCATGTAACATCGGGGATTCTCGTCTCGCTCACTTTAGACCGTGGTCTCGCCTAAGTGTTTGGAGATCGTAAAAAACTCGAACACTCTGAATGCGCTAGAAATTTCTTAGAATTCTAAGCAGTCTGCGAAACCCCACCGAATCGTCAAACGATATCGGCTGGTGGTCCTCTCGATTCCGTAGAAATCGTGAATGGGGGCAGGGATCCCTCCTCAACGACCGGGGCTTACGTCAGGTAGGGACCCGAAGGTCCCCCCGGTAGCGCAGTCCGAACGTGGGATCCTACAGAGAAATCTCTGTAGGATCCCTCCCCTTTCCCTCGTAGCCGTAAGGAAGGAGAGGGAGGGAATGGGGGAGGAATTGGATACTCGCTCGCCTTCCCAGTGGAACTAGCAGTTGGAGAAGAATAGGAGCAGCCATCGCCTTGCGGCGATGGTCTCTCAGAGTCCATGAAAACGTATCGTCAGGAGAAAACGTTTTCCCCCGCGGAGGGTTACGAAACTCTCACTGTAGGTAAGGGTCTGCCGCCACTGTGAACGTCGTCTGGGTGGGGCTGATCGACACCTGACGGGGGAGAGCCGATACCGTCCTCCGACTCATTCCAGTCCTCGTCGAGGTCGAAACCTCTCAGGAGGACCGAAGGAGTATTTAAATACGGTGTCGAAGACACGTAGAAACGCCGCTGTCGCAGTAGAGGAGGTGGAAGTAGCTTGATCGACCGGCCAGACTGAGCGAGCCTTCTTGTCCGGAGACGAGAGACTCTGGTTCAGACAGAATCGGCAAGCTTCGATCGCGGCAGACCCACCGTCGGTTTGGGTTCCCTCTCGGGCCACCCCAAAACGACTCGAGCAGAGACGTGGGCTCTGCTGGTGGGAGCGGCAATCCTTCCGCAAAGGTCATTATGCGTGACGAATCAGCTTAATGACTTCTGTAATTTCCTCTGTATCTCGGGAGTAAACCGCGTCTTGCGGAGTAGGACCGTCCAGTCCTTCCAACAAGAACAGATCCCGAGATACTCCTCCTTCCGAAGGAGGAAAAGCGGCAGACCCCTGACGGTCGCCTCCAGCTACTTGCACGTATGTCCTGGTCGGTCCTAGAACCGTGCCTGGTCCATACGGCGTCATAGCGGATCGCGAGCGGCGCACCTCTCGCGATCACTCATAGGTACGCTCGCTCCTCCGGTGTAGCCCGAGGAGGTTGAAGGTACAGGAGAGGCAGACCTGACGCCCCCCCCCCTAGCTCGCTGGCAGGACCAGCGTGCTTGGAGGGCTGCTGCTGATCGTCAACCTCCGCGGTGGCGATCGAGCAGCAGGCCTAGCCTTGCCGCTCGCCTGGGGCGAGAGGCTCGGCTGAGAAACGTCGACGTTGATCTCTAGCGTCAGGCGAGCTGTTGCTGGTTACCATCTTCGCCCGGTCCCGATGGGAGCGGCGTCAGGTGACCTGCTAGGTTCGCTGTCGCGGTGAGACCGGCGAGCGTCCTCTCGGCGCGTCGAGCCGCTGGTACCAGCCGTGGCTGGTACCGACGGCCGCGGGGGGACCCTTCCCTCGCCTCAAACTCGTGGCTGGTCAGCGACCGTCACGTCAACCCGAGCAGCCAGCTGGTCGCTGCGAGCGGAGAGGTCCACTGGCCTGACGAGCGTCGTCTGCACGACTCTCGCCAGTCTTCTGCTCCGCGCTTCGGTCTGACGGCGAGCGAGCTCGGGCGTCAAGACTTTGGCTGGACGGTCTCCCGCGCGGGAGACCGTCCACTCGTAACTTCTCGCTAACGAGAAGCCGAGGCGGATCCTGGTTTAGCGGCAGAACCGCTAGAACCAGGCGAGGAAGTGCCAGCCAAAGCTGGTACTCCTCTGGTCCCCGTCTTCTTCTCCTTGGTAGAAGAAAAGACGGGCCCTGTTCCGAGGGAGCAGGAGGACCAGCAGAAGAGCTCCCCGTAATCGCCGGAGCAGAGACGGGCCCTTAGAAGGTCCGAAGGAGCCTTCTTAGGGGGGAAAACCCGGGTTACCAGCTGGTCGCTGCAAGAGCGGCCGCTGGCCTGGCAAGAGTCACCTGAGCGTCTCTCACCAGCCTTCTGCCTCCGTGCCCGCGTCTTGGCGCCGAGCGAACTCTGGCGCCGAAACTTGGCTGCACGGTCTCCCGAGGGAGAAACGTACACTCGGGATCTCTTCCGAACGAGAGACCGAGCCGGAACCTGGCGTAGCGGCATCGCCGCTAGCAACCAGGCGAGGAATAGTACCAGAGCTAACCGATACTCCTCTGGTCCGTCTATCTCTTCCTTGCGGAAGGGGAGACGGGCCCCGCTCCCGAAGGAGCAGGAGGACCAGCAGAAGGACCCCCCGTCCCACCGAGGTGGGACGGGCCCTTAGAAGTTCCCGAAGGAGACTTCTTAGGGGGAAGGCAGCCTTCTTCTTCTTCGGCTTATGGGCCTTAGAAGTCGAAGGGGAAGACGGCAGCAGCAGACGATGAAGACGAAGATGACAGCTTCCTCTTCTCCTCTTCCTCGTCAGCTCACGCAGGACAGTCGTCAGGTCCTCCATCCAGGCCGGAGCCGGGGCTATTGCCGAAGCAACACGGCCCCGACTGCACCTGTCCGGAAGGACCATGGGACTGGGAAAGACACACCGTGGCAGGACCAGCATGGACAGGCACAGGAACCAGGAGCGACAGGAACAGCAACCAGCTCAGGAGCGGCAGGAACAGCGGCAGCGGTAGACCCAGAAGGGACAGCCAAGCCAACAGCGGGAATCACATCAGCGGCAGGTACGGCAGGCCCCACCCGCGATCGCCTCGTAGAATCATCGGCAGCCAGCGGAACCTGGGTCCTGGCGCCCGGTCCCGGGGCGGAGCTGCTGGAACAGCGGAAGTTCTGGGGGCAGGCAACACGAAGAAAACAGGCGGCGGCGGGCACCCCACCATCGGTACGGCTGCGGCCCTAGTAGCGGCAGACGGCGTCATCGACACAGCATGGGGAGTGTAGACCAGGAGGGGGGGGAGCAGCATAATGCGGCCGTGGTAGTAGTGGAGACCGCCCCAGACCTCGCTAGACGCTGCAGCAGCCCGTGGATGCTAGGCACGCCCCTGCCTCCGCGGTGGTCCATACCTGTCCAAGGTCGTCTCCCACGGATGTAGCACCTGCTTTGGTAACATAGATAGATTAGTAAGAGGGGTTCCCCTCACGCACGGGGGGAAGACATGCCCACCCCGAACGCAAGGAAGACCCCAAATACAAAATACAATGAAGAGCTGAGTCGGGGGGCAGGAAGGAAGACGAAGAATCGGATACCAAGGGAGTCGCGGGAGAGCTTTCCGACGACTTCCTGGCAGACCTTCGCTTCCCCTACCCCGCACAGCAGTGAAAAGTAATATGAAAATGAAACAGAATATGCCCTTGCGATTCACTCATAGAACTTAAAGGGAAAAGAAAAGATCAATTCCCGGGTAAGAACGGAAACTTGATCCAATAATATGATGCTATCATAAAATATATATGAAAATGAAACAGAATACTGCACTTGCGATTCATTTCACATAAAAAATCGTAAGGATCAATTCCCCGGGTAAGAACGAAAATTGATCCAAATTAAAATTTCATGCAAATAAATAAATGAAAAATGAAAAGAATATTGCAATTGCGAATCCACTTTCATTGCATTCTATTATACAAAATTAAAAGGCTCGTGCCGAGCGCAAACACACTCTCGGTAACGAACGCACAGGGCAAACATATAATGAAAAGAGTACTTACATTTTCAATTACACACTTTCGCCCACAATACTTGACTCGGTGCGAGCGCGCCCGCCCTCGGCACCGAGGCATAATTCAAGGGTTCAATTCATGAAAAGAGAGGAAATCGCCGCATCTACGGCGATAACTCCATGTTGGTTCATAATTAAGTAATGAAAATGAAAACAGTGTACTTACAGTTTCATTTTCAAGTCAAACAAACCATTAGTAGAAAACACAATATAAACAAAGCATACGACGATGAAGCGGGCAGAGCGATGACGAACACGTCCTTCACACCCACGGCCGAAAGCAAAAATGACAATTTGTCGAAAATTGCATTTTTCCTAACTATACAAACCTGAGGTCCTTTAACAATAGGAAGTAGCTAGCGGCAGCTGGAACGGTCGTAAGCTTCGAACAAGGGGAGAACGGTAGTAACTGCTTGTACCGAATCGTCGCGCGCGCGCGACTGGGAGGTAAACAAATCACTTTTGCTTTTGGCCCATGCAAAATACGCAGAGTGAGGGGTGGCATGAGGAGGGACTTTATGTTAAAGGACCTCAGGTTTGTATAGTTAGGAAAAATGCAATTTTCGACAAATTGTCATTTGTTCCGATACGTAATACAAACCCTCGGTCCTTTAACAATAGGAAGACTCACTTCTTGGTGGGAGGAATCTGAGTCTTTTTGATGAACAGACTGGTGTTCGTCCATCCCTGGAATGCCTCCCTGGTCGTAAGAGCGAGGGAGGGATCCAAGCCTCTGTCCGATTGATCGGGGTGTGCACCGCAGGATCAATGGTCAGACCTCTGGTCCGAGTACTAAGAGAGAGGCAAGCGTAATCTCTTCGTACCAGCATTGTAAGAACTTTTCCTTACATGAGCAAAATGTAAAGTAATGGGTTTGTCTTATGTTGGCATCCACTTCTCCCCCTTGTTGGAGAAAGTGGTGGATATTTACTCCTATCTCTAGTTAAAGAGATAGGATGGAGCTCTGTTTGAATAGCTTACCTGCATCTGACTCCTTTCCAGCAAGGTAACGACCGTATCCCTCTGCCCACAGGTAGAGGTAGAAAAAGATGGTGAAGAGAAGCCAGTCACTCTCTCATTCACGCATTCATTCTCCCAGTCATACCAGGAATCGATGCTGTTCTGCCTGCTCGGGTGCTGGGTAAGCTTACACAACGTGTTGAGCAGCCACCACAGGTCCCAAGGAAAAAGTATCCAAGGACTTGTGGGCAATATCCCGAAGGTAGAAGGACGTGAAGGTGGTCTGGTTGGCCCAGACACCTGCCTTCAGGACCTGCGCCACGGAGAAGTTCTTACGGAACGCTAAGGAGGGTCCGATACCTCTGACTTCGTGGGCTCTCGGACGGAGCGTCGGATGTCGTCGCTACCAATCAGCTTCGTACGCTCTCCTGATCACCTCACGCAGCCAGAAAGAAAGCGGGTGTTTGTTCTTGGAGACTTCTTTGTTCTTGGTGACCCCAGCTGCTAACGAAGAGGCGTCGACACTCAGGCCTGAGATGTCGAGTTCTCTTCAGATAGCGCCGTAGCGCCCTCACTGACAAAGCAGCATCTCATCCGCATCGTTATCGGTGAAGTCCAGGAGGGAGGGGATCGTGAAAGACTCGAACCTGTCGTCAGGGATCGACGGATTCTGAGTCTTAGCTACGAAGTTCGGGACGAAATCGAGCGTCACAGATCCCCAGCCATCTGGTATGTTTAACATCATAAGAAAGGTGGCCATGTAGTTCCCCACCTACTCTCCTTCGCCGATGCCAGGGCCAGCAAGAAGAGGGTCTTGAGGGTCAGATCCCTGTCTGACGACTCTCGGAGTGGCTCGAAGGGTCTTCGAGTCAAACTCCTAAGTACGAGAGTCACATCCCACGCAGGGGGCCTGAGTTCCCTGGGTGGGCAAGACCTTTCGAAGCTCCTCATTAGCAAGGATATCTCGAACGAATTCGAGATGTCCAGTCCCCTCAGTTTTAGGACGAGAGCCAGGGCGGCTCTATATCCCTTAACTGTGGGTACTGAGAGGAGCTTCTCTCGGCGAAGAAAACACAGAGGGAAATCCGCTACCTGCTGAAGAGTGGCTCTGAGAGGAGACAGACCCTGTCACGACACCAAACACAGAAGACGGCCCACTTCCCCTGGTTACACAGCTGCAGGAGGGACTGCTGACGTGTCAGCCATCTCTGTGCTGCGCTACGAGAAAAGCCTCTCGTTCGCAAGAGATGGTGGATAACAGCCAGCCGTGAAGTTGAAGGGACTGGACTGCGTGGTGGTACGCGTTCTACGTGTGGCTGGGCTAGGAGGTTGTGCCAGGTGGGGGTATTTCTCTCGGTGCGTCCGCAAGAAGAGCCAGCAGGTCCGGATACCAAACGGCTTGAGGTCGTTTGGGAGCCACCAGGATCATTCTGAGATTGGGATTGTACCAGCGCTCGACTGATCACTTTCCGAATCAGACAGAAGGAGGAAGGCGTTAAGCGAAGAGGTTGTCCCAGGGGTGTTGGAGAGCGTCCTCTGCAGCTGCCCATGGGTCCGGCACAGCTGAAAAGAAAACCTGAAGTTTTCTGTTGTGCCGGGTGGCGAACAGGTCTACGACCGGTCGCCCCCACAGGTTGAAGAGCCTTTCCGCCACATCTTGGTGTAGAGGACCATTCGGTCCTTATCACCTGATCCCGACGGCTGAGCTTGTCTGCTACTACATTCCTCTTGCCTGGAATGTAGCGTGCTGACAGCTCTATCGATGAGCCGTGGCCCACTCGTGCACCTGCACTGTCAACTGATGGAGCGGAAGAGACACTAGCCCCCTGCTTGTTGACATATGCCACTACTGTGGTGTTGTCGCACATCAACACCACTGAGTTGTCCCACCAAGCGGTCCCGAAACTCTTGGAGAGCGTTGAACGCCGCCTTGAGTTCCAGGACATTGATGTGAAGGTGCTTTTCGTGATGGTCCCACACACCTGCAGTCAGCAACTCCTCCAGGTGTGCGCCCCATCCCTCGGTCGATGCGTCTGAGAACAGAAGCATCTCCGGGGGGGGAGTGCGTATAGGCACTCTCTTAAGAGGTTCTTGTCGTCGAGCCACCAGGCTAGGTCCTGCCTCACCTTGTCCGTGATAGCCACGGGAAAGTAAGGAGGATCCCTGGCCTGGACCAACTCTCCCTTAGCCTCCACTGGAGAGACCGTAGGTGAAGACGCCCGTGAGGACTAACTTCTCGAGTGACGACAGATGGCCGATCACGACTTGCCATTGCTGTGCTGCTGTTCCTGCCGCGACAGGAACCGGCCGGCTGCTCCCTGAATTTGCTGATACGCAAGTCTGCGGGAAAGACGTTTGCCCAATGCTACCGGTATCTATCAATCATAACCCAGGTTAACTTCCATCTTCTGCTTGGGTTCGAGATCGGACTTCTCGTAGTTTATCACGATCCCCAGATCGCGACAAAACTTGAGGAGTCGATCTCTGTCCTGTAGCAACTGCGAGCGGGAGCTCGCCAGGACCAGCCAATCGTCGAGATACCTCAGAAGACGTATCCCGTTCGAATGGGCCCAAGCCGACACCAGAGTGAACACTCGCTTGTGAAACACCTGTGGGGCGGTGAGAGACCGAAACAAACGTGCCCTGAATTGGTACACCGTTCCCGTCGAAGATGAAGCGGAGGTACTTTCTGGAGGACTGATGGATGGGTATTTGAAAATACGCGTCCTTCAGGTCCACTGAAAGCATGAAATCGTTCGTTCCCCTGATCGAGTCGAGCACTGAGCGTGCCGACTCCATCGTGAACCGCGTCGTGCGAACGAAGCGGGTCAGGGGAAGAGAGGTCTATCACCGGGCGCCAGCCCCCCGATGCCTTCTCCACTAGGAAGAGGCGGCTGTAAAAAGCCCAAACCCGGTGACTGGTCCTCCACGATTTTCTACAGCTCGTTTCGCCAGCATGGTCTTGATCTCCTGTCGAAGAGCGTTGTCCTTTGCTGTGGATCCCCGGACATAGGTCTGTAGATGGACCGGTTTGGAGATGAGGGGGGGCCGAGACTCGAAGGGTAGTAGATATCCCTCACCCGAAGGACGTCTACTATCCAGTTCTCGGCGCCGTAGCGCTGCCAAGTCGCCCAATGGCTCGCCAGGCACCCCCCCACACTTCCGGCAGCAGGTGAGGGGGAACGCCGTCTCCCTAGCGTTTCCCTCCTCGTTTCGACTTCTTTCCAGCACCTCCTCGGGGAAAGGAGGGCTGGGAGGAGGGCTGGTTGCGGCCTCCTCTCGCAGAAGGTCGAAACAACCTGAGTCTTCGCACGGGGTTTTGGACGGTGCAACCGTAACTTCTTCGCCGCCGTGGAAGCGCTAGCCAAGCTCTTTGGTTTGGCCGCAGTTACTCGAGATTGCCCAGAAACCCTTCGAGACTGCCTGGTGGACTAAGCGGTCACTCTCGTCAGTGCGCCGCCGTTCCACCGCAGCGTCCACCATCTCTCCAGGAAAGAGAGCTGGGGAACTCCTAAGAGGTCCATTTCGTAGCCCGAGTGCCGCCTCACGCCCAGCCCCCTTGGTCACTCGGGTAAGGACTGCGTCCCTACGTCGAAGAACCAAGTTGGCCCACAGGTTAGCAGTCTCGATGGGCGAGGTAAGAGATTGCTCTTCCTCCAGACTGGCACAGTCTCCTAAAAGAAGCGTCGTCTTCGAGAGCAGAACTCCCGGAGCCGGCCGCTACTTTGGATATTGTGAGGGACCACAAATCCAACCAGGAAACTGCCTGGAATGCTGCCATAGCGGTAGATTCCAGGGCAAGTGCCTCCTGCTGCGAGAACCATAGGTTCTCCGACAGGAGCTGCTGCAGGGACACACCTGGGAGTCAGCCTCGCTAACTCCGGGTTAACCTGTTTCGGCAGTATCGGGTCTTCCGATGGCACGTAGAATCGCCTCTGCCGCTGTAGAGGAGGGAGGAAGCAGCTTAGAGGACCGTCCGGATTTAGCGAGTCTCCCGTCCTGAGACGAGATTCTCCACCTGATCCAGGAACTGAGTCCGCAAGCTCTGATCGTGGCAACCCCATCGTCATTTTGGGCTCCCTCTTGGGACCCCAAAATGACTCGAGCCGGGACGTGGGCTCTGCTGGTGGTAGCGCGATCCTTCCGCGAGGTCATTATGCAGACGCATCAGCTTAATGACCTCTGCGAAGTTCCTCTGTATCTCGGGCGTCACAGCGTCTTGTGGAGTAGGACCGTCCAGTCCCTCCAGCAAGAGCATATCCCTCGATACTCCTCCTTCAGAAGGAGGAAACAGCGACAGACCCCTGACGGTCGCCTCCAACTACTTGCGCGTACGTCCTGGTCGGTCCTAAGACCGTGCCTGAGCCGTACGGCGTCATAGCCGGGTCACGAGCGGCGCACCTCTCGTGATCGCTCCTTGGTACCTCGCTCCTCCCGGTATAGCCCGAGGAGGTTGAAGGTACGGGAGAGGCAGACCTGACGCTCCCCCCTCGCTCGCTGGCAGGACCAGCGTGCGTGGAGGGCTGCTGCTGATCGTCAACCCGCGGTGACGGTCGAGCAGTAGGCCTAGCGTCGCCGCTCGCCTGGGGCGATTGGCTCGGCTGAGAACGTCGAGACCGATCTCTAGCGTCAGGCGAGCTGCCGCTGGTCACCGGTCTCCGCCCGGTCCCATCGGGAGCGGCGGACGGGTGACCTGCTAGGCTTCCTTTCGCGTCGAGACCGGCCAGCGTCCTCTCGGCTGTTTCGGTCACCGCTGGTACCAGCCGTGGCTGGTACCGGCGGCCGTGGGGACTCCTTCCTCGCCTCAACCCGTGGCCGGTCAGCGACCGTCACGTCAGCCCGAGCATGCCCAGTTGGTCCGCATGCGAGAGCGTCCACTGCCTGGCGAGAGTCGTGTGCACGACTCTCGCCAGTCTTCTGCTCCGCGCCGCTGTCTTGACGGCGAGCGAGCTCGGACGTCAAAACTTGGCTGGACGGTCCTCTTTGGAAGAGCGTCCACTCGGTGCTTCTCGCGAACGAGAAGCGGCCCAGACGGAACCTGGTTTAGCGGCAGAACCGCTAGCACCAGGTGAGGACGCACCAGCCGAGGCTGATGCACCTCTGGTCCCCGTCGACTTCTTTGCAGAAGAAGCGACGGGCCCTGTACCCGTAAGGAAACAGGAGGACCCAGCAGAAGAGCTCCCCAACTCGCCAATGAGCGAGCCGGGCCCTTAGAAGATCCCGAAGGAGTCTTCTTAGGGGGGGAGGGGGGGAGGAGGCAGCCTTCTTCTTCTTCGGCTGTTTAGCCTTAGAAGTCGAAGGGGAAGGAGAGCAGCAGACGACGAAGAAGACGATGAAGACGACGACGACACCTTCTTCTCTTCCTCTTCTTCTTCGCCAGGCTCCGCAGACAGACGTCAGGTCTTCCATCCAGGAGGGAGCCGGGGCAGTTGCCGAAGCAACAGGGCCCGACTGCACCTGTCCGGAAAGACCTGAGACTGTTACAGCAACACCAGCAGCAGGAACAACAGGAACAGGTCCGGGAACAGCAGGAACGGCAGGAACATCTGAAATGGAATGTGCAGGCCTATCTGAAAAGGAAAGAGTAGCTGGAACGGCAACAGGTACGGCAGGCACGGCAGGTACCACGGGAGAGCCAGGCGTCCTGTCGACAGTCACCGTCATCCGTGGCACTGGCGGCAGGTCCAGGGGGGTACTCTTAGGGCAGCGGAAGTCCGGGGTCGGCAAAGGAAAAAATCCAGGTGGTGGTGCATCGTCCTCTTTGGAACGGCGGCAATGGGTTTTTGTACTGCCACCGTGGGTGTCACCGACATTATATGGGGCGTATATACCAGATGTGGTGGCATCTCATACGCTGGTGTCGTTAATGTGGTAGTAGTGGTGGTCACCGCACCATGAGTGACCACCGCCGACCCCGCCAACCGCTGAAGCAACCCCTGGATGCTGGGCACTCCCTGCAGTCCCAGCGACTCCCACACCTGTCCCAAGTCGTCCTTCGCTGATGGCACACCTGCGGAAGCAAACAGTCGGGTTAATTGGAGGGGCTTCCCCGCGCCTGGGGGGTGGGGCGAAACAACCCCCCCCAGAGCGGACGGAAGAATCCCGAGTACAGCTGTAACGTCCGGGTAGCGGGCGCCCTCCTCCACACTCGACGGATCGAGAGAGGAAAAGGACTCCGCTACCCCCCCGCAGGGGAAGGCGCGAAACGTGGGGGTGGGCTGGCCGGGAGGCAGGAAAGAGGACGAAGTGTCCGTCACCAAAGGAGTCACTGGACTTTCCGATGACTTCTTGGCCGGCCTAAGTCTCTTCCTGCCCTCGTACAGCACCCACTGCGCCTCGGACCAATTCATACAACCACACATGGTTCGTTGCGGAAGCACTCGCCCCCGACAACGAGTACAAACCTCGTGGGGGTCCACCTCAACGAATGACCTGAACCCTCCACATTTACGCCCCTCCAGCCCGGGACCACACTCTACGGGCGACTGGAGGGCGCGGTGATATTCCATTTCTTCCAATTCACTCATTGCAAGAATAATAGAATTGAGAAAAGTACTTACAATCACTCCTGATATACAGAAAGAGAAACAAATACTCAAAGTTGAAGCAAACGACAAAGCGGGCAGAGCGATGGCGAACACGTCCTTCCCACACACGGCCGAAAGCAAAAGTGATTTGTTTACCTCCCAGTCGCGCGGCGCGCGACGATCGGACAAAGCAGTTAACTACCTTCTCCCCTTGTTCGAGGGAGCCTTAAAAAAAAATAAAAAAAACACAAATAAAAAAGAAATTAAAACCCAAAAAAAAGAAATTAAAAAAAAAAATAAGAAAAAAATTAAAATAAAGAAAAAAATAAAATAGAAAACTAATAAAAAAAAGAAAAAAAAGTAAAAATAAAAAAGAAAATATAAAAAAAGAAAACCAAGTAATAAAAATAAAAATGAAAAAAAAAAAAACATTAAAAATAAAAAAAAAAAAAAGAAAATAATAAAAAAAAAAGAACAGACCGTTTTCCAGCTGCCGCTAGCTAACTTCCTATTCGTTAAAGGAGCCGAGGGTTTGGTATTACGTAGTCGGAACAAGTGATTTGTTTACCTCCCAGTCGCGCGCCAGCAGTTAACTACCGTTCTCCCCTTGTTCGAAGCTTACGACCGTTCCAGCTGCCGCTAGCTACTTCCTATTGTTAAAGGACCGATGGTTTGTATTACGTATCGGAACAAATAGACTCCTGTAGGGCCCGGAGTTCTCCATATGGCACGGAGTTATTAATATGAGTGAGCAATGTCAAACTTCTAACGAAGCAAGGGATAGTACGAGAGGCGGAAATAAAAAAAAAACAAACCCCGGAGTAACGCAAAAGATTCTAAACATTAAATAAACACAAAATAAAAAAAAATAAAAAACCCATTATATCAGTAAGTGCTCGTGTGAACTATCCTAAGTGGATAGGAAACCCAGTGGTTCCCTCCCCCCCTTTCTATGTTCGGTAGCGGCGGATAGACCACCTGCCGGACTGAACTGAGGGGGAAAGGGTAGGGAAGAACGTGGGGTAGGGGAGCCCTCCCCCTGAGCGGCCAGTTAAGGACGGAGGAAGAATGGGGGAGGAGGTCCCGAGCCCCGAGGTACGTGACGAATGAGAATACCAGTAGGGGAGGGGAGATCCCCACCAGTCCCGTGAGTCACCCCCTCTCATGCAGACTCGGACGCTAGCTGTGAGAAACGAGTCATCACCCATCGACGTGGATGGCAATGTATGGAGGGGGGGAATGGGGGGACGGGATGGGGGACCCCGTAACCGGGTGGCTCACCGCGATCAACCGGTGGTCTTCCCAGCCAGGTGAGACACGAGGTGGGGAAGAACCGTCGGAACAACATCAATATCACTGATATAAATAGGATTACTTATAATAATCAATCAAATCAAATTAAAGCGATATCTTAAAGCTAGACTAACACGGGAACACGAAGCTAAGCAAACAGAAAATTAGGCTAATCGCCGATCCGAAGAAAGGGGTATGTAGCCTAATTTAACCTCTAGTTCAAGAAAACGGGGGGCAGGCTAATCACCAATCGACAATTGGGGTATGAAAGCATAACTTTAACGCGTAAAATAAAATGATAACAGGGAAGCTAATCGCCATACCGAAGCATGGTGTATGTTAGCCAACCTAGTACCTATAATATTATTAATGGTAATCAGGAACTAGAGAAGGAAAGAGAGAACATCAGAATAATTAAGAAGATATGACTCTCAAATCGTGACTGATAAAACTCCTAAAAATGTAAGGCGTA
>NC_061109.1:87232684-87261641 GCF_015104395.2 Macrobrachium nipponense
TTAATAGTGTGTAAAGCCTAAACGGAGGGTTTTTTTACTCATTTTTATTCGTTAGTTGTACAGCGTATTGTAGTTTCTGTTCGCAAAATGAGTATGTTGGTTTAAGACATACTCAAAAAGAGAGATTCTATCTGAAATAAAGGACTTGCAAATTAGGTGGTGAGAGTGACTTGTACTTGAACTGTATTTTTTTTTTTTTTTTTTCACCGAGTTTTATAGTCCTAAAAATGCTTTAAGAATGTCTTATCTTCGTAAAGAATATTCACCACTACACTACAAGAGTATCATCTACATTCTGCCCTTTGCAGCACTGATGATGATGATAGGAAAAGAAGGATCGGTTGCAGAATCGTTTATTGGCAACTGCTACACTGATTCTATCTTTTTCATCTTTCTTTATTGGTCCACATTCTAACTTTTAGATCACTAAAAATCAAAACCTTTGGGAGACCCATATGAAGGTCAAGAAGTGTCATTATCTAATCTCAAACTAATTAATAAGTCCTTCTATGTTGATTTACTTCGTTATAATGTAAAATCATACTTAGGGTCACTATTATCATTATTACTGGATTTTTTGGGAGAATCTTTAACAGAGTTAAAGAATTTTGACTTTTCTATAGATGGTACAAAAGGTTTGTCTCAAATTCTTAAATTAATTTACAATTTCTTGAAGATTTAATACGTAACTGACAAAGTGAAGATTCTGACAAATTTTTTGATGGGATTTGTTTTAAAACTTAATATTCACCATTGGCTGAAAACTGAATGATGACACATCAAATATAATAAACATATTAATCTAATTCCTTCTCTGCATTCTGGCATTAGGTCATTTGAGTTAAAGTAAAGAATATCTTAGTTTAACCAGACCACTGAGCTGGTTAACAGCTCTCCTAGGGCTAGCCTGAAGGATTAGAATTTTTATTACGTGGCTAGGAACCAACTGGTTACTTAGCAATGGGGCCTACAGCTTATTGTGGGATCCGAACCACATTATATCAAGAAATGAATTTCTAATCACCAAAAATAAATTCCTCTGATTCTGCACTGGTGACTGCAGGACTGCTGGTTTTTTACTCAGGCTACCAGATTGATAGTCGAGTACGCATCCACTCGTCCAGTGAGGAACAAGGTCATACGAGTTAACCATCAAATAACCATGGGTTAAACTAGTGTGTGACCAACTGTACACGAATTCATTTACTTCAGTGAAGCACACACCAAATTAAAGACTACCAGTCTAACTGTGGATTTTATTTATAATCACGTAAGTTACTCTCAAAAGCCAGGTATTTATTAAAGATGATGTTTAGCAAAAAAAAAAAAAAAAAAAAAAATTTGGCTGCTAATCTGCATCTCCATTTCCTTAATGCTCCCAAGAGTAAGTTTCCACCTTAATATTATTCTCATAACATCACTGAAACAGGAAATTGAGTCACTTTTATATTCTCTCACACTGCCTGAATGATTGCCACCTTAAGGGACTGAAAACTAGAGAAAGGTAACGTGAAATACAAAAGACACTGAACTGCAAAACTAAAAATAGCACTTGGGATTTTTAATAAGGAAGAGAGGAAGAAGGAACACTATGGTTAAGTGGAAAGGCAGGCCTTAAGTGGAGGATTACATGTTGTGTTGCTTGAAACACACTGTTTGTATAGCAGTTATGAGGAGAGAGATAAATAGCTGCCACATCAGGGATAAAGTGAGAAGTGTAAAATGAATCACCCTGCAACTTCTAAGGTATCAATGTATTAACTTAATCTACTTGTCGCTTCTTACCAGGTACATAGGTATAACTGTAGTAGCCACAGTCCTCGTAACTTCTTGAATGCTTCACACATTTTAGATATGCTTGTCACTATGAAGCCTTAGAACCAAATAAGGAAACCCTCAAATGTCACAGTTTGTCGAAAATTGTATTTTTCTTAACTATACAAACCTGAGGTCCTTTAACAATAGGAAGGTAACTTAGCGGCAGCTGAACCGGTCGTAAGCTTCAAACAAGGGGATTCGGTAGTTAACTACTTGTCCGGCAGTTGGCGGTCAGCGCGACTGCGAGGAGAGGAGTCACTTTGCTTTAGGCCCAGGAAATGCAGAGTGAGGGGTGGCATGAGGTGGGACTATGTGTAAAGGACCTCAGGTTTGTATAGTTAGGAAAAATATAATTTCCGACAAATTGTTATTTGTTCCGATACATATACAAACCCTCGGTCCTTTAACAATAGGAAGACTCACTTATTGGTGGGTGGAATCTGAGTCTTATGAACAGACTGGTGTTCGTCCGACCTTGGTTCCCTCCCTGGTCGTAAGAGCAAAGGGAGGGATCCTAGCCTCTGCCCAGCTGATCGGGGTCTGCACCGCAGGATTAGTGGCCAGACCTCTGGACCAAATTTATAAGAGGGAGGCCAGCGTACCTCTTATAAATAGCAAATAAACAAGAACTATTTCCTACTTCAAGAGCCAATATGAAGTCATGGGTTTGTCTCTTGTTGGCTTCCACTCCCCCCTTTGTAGGGGAGTGGTGGATAAACACTCCTATTCCTACTGAAAGCGATAGGATGCCAGGGCCAGCAGGAAGAGGGTCTTGAGGGTCAGATCCCTGTCTGACGACTCTCGGAGTGGCTCGAAGGGTCTTCGAGTCAAACTCCTTAGGACGAGAGTTCCCTGGGTGGGCAAAACCTCTTGAAGCTCTTCACAAGGAGGGACATCTCGAAGGAGGAGGAGATAGCCACTCCTCACAGCTTAAGGACTAGGGCCAGGGCGGCTCGGCGCGAGAGCATTCGCGCCCTTGGCACCGAGCGCACAATTCATGAGGGTCTACCTCGAAAATGGACCGAAAGGCTCCACACTTACGGCCCTCCACACCAGGGCACAACAATCTGTGGTTGATGGGGGGGCGAGGGGGTCTTTCCAGCTCTCGGGAATCCATAATTCCAACAATAACACAGTATGAAAATACAAAACACAACCAAGTACTCACGTTTGTTTTGCACAAGCACACTACGTAGATAGAGAAAAAGGCAAAATATCTTCACGATATAAAGCAAACCAAGCATACGACGAAACAGCGGGCAGAGAGGCGAGCAACGTCCATCCACCAGCGCGGCCGAAAGCAGAAGTGACTCCTCTCCTCTCAGTCGCGCTGACCGCCAACTGCCGGACAAGTAGTTACTAACTACCGAACCCCCTTGTTCGAAGCTTACGACCGGTTCAGCTGCTCCTAAGTTACCTTCCAATTGCTAAAGGACCGAGGGTTTGTATGCGTATCGGAACAAATATAAAGCTAATTTACTAATGTCCTACAATTTTAAACTCCAACAAATTATGCATAACGTGTTAATCTTTTGTAACTGAATTCTTGCTAAAGTACAAAGAGAAATGATCACTCCAAACACTTATGATACATAAACAGCTTATACACTCCACAGCAAAGAATGGGCACTCAATGAAAATGGATGTTATGAACAGGTGAAACGAACAGTATCTAAGTTTTCATAGCTGGAGTGTGCTAGGCCAAATTTATGGCACTGGGGCACTTGCATAAATCACATAATTATGTATTGAAAAACTAGCACCTTCTTTAAAATAAAACGTGGGTGGTTTCACAAAACCCGTAAATCTTGTGACAATGTCCATTTTTCTTTACTCTTTAGCCATTCATCCGAAATTAAAACTACTTACTTGGCCATAACATGCTGAAATCCATGTCTATACTCATGTTCAAAAGGCAGAAGTACAATCTGTTTCCTATTGAATCTGTGAAAAAAGAAATTTGAATAACTACATGATAACCAATTCCCTGAAAAGAAACCCAACAATTAAAACTGATAAAGGCAAATTGAAAAAACTAATTTTCCTAAAGTAACTCTCAGCATTTTAAACTAGAAATTAAGCAAAATTTGTTTATAATCTTGCTAAATTAAACAGATAACCAGCAACTATAAAGTAGTAAGAAACAGTATATACTTAATTTTAGCAAATAACAGGCGTCATAATAAAATTACAATAAAATGAATGAACTACAAATTTTAATTGCTACTCAGGAAAATGCCAACTTTAAATGAATGATAATGGCACAGGAATAAAATGCAACTTTGGATTTCGGATGGTAATCACCCACTAGTAACAAGTAAATTATCTAAATTACTATTATATGTTGAATCTGGTGGAATAAGAAATTCCTATAAGTGAGAGTAGTCCTACCATAGGATTATTAACTGGTTCGTCAGTTTGGCACTATAATTAAAAGCATGCACTACTTGACCAACTATTTTGGCATTGATAAAACCTTTTAGTATTTTGAAGCTAGGAAAGACTAACCTTGATGCTTCTAGGTGAAGGAGAGCAGATGGTGCTGGTTCTCTCCACTCTGGCACAAAAACAATAAACGACAGGGGTTCATGAGACTCTGACAATAACTTTTCAAAGTGTCGTATCGTGGCTTCCATTAACTCTTCGCAAAATGGGGGATTTGCCTCAAAAGATCCACACACCGGCTTAAAATCTAAGACTGGTCTGGAATGAAAATGACATAAATATAAGCAATGACTGATGAAGTACCATGTATGTACTATCTGTTTTCTCAATCAAAATGACAATTTGTCCAAAATTGCATTTTTCCTAACTATACAAACCTGAGGTCCTTTTACAATAGGAAGGTACTAGCGGCAGCTGGATAGGTCGTAAGCTTTCGAACAAGGGGTTCGGTAGTTAACTGCTTGTCCGACAGGCGCGCGCTCGCGACTGGGAGGTAAACAAATCACTTTTGCTTTTGGCCCAAGCAAAAACTGCAGAGTGAGGGGTGGCATGAGGTGGGGCTATGTGTAAAAGGACCTCAGGTTTGTATAGTTAGGAAAAATGATATTGTTATGTTACAATAAAGTTTCATACATACTTACCTGGCAGATATATACATAGCTAAGACTCCGTCGTCCCCGACAGAAATTCAAATTTCGCGCCACTCGCTACAGGTAGGTCAGGTGATCTACCGGCCTGCCCTGGGCGGCAGGACTAGGAACCATCCCCGTTTTCTATCATATTTTCTCTCTTCCACCTGTCTCCTGCGGGGAGGCTGGGTGGGCCTTTAATTGTATATATCTGCCAGGTAAGTATGTATGAAACTTTATTGTAACATAACAATATCATTTTCATACAATCAACTTACCTGTCAGATATATACATAGCTGATTGGCACCCTTCGGTGGAGGGTAAGAGACAGCTACTATATGGAATAGACAGGTAAACAACATATGTTGTAGGTATAAATAAAACCTTGGTTCTACCTGATAGGTGGTAGACTTCGTGGGTGTTTGCCCAGTAGTCTGCATCACCTCAAGAAACTTTAGCGAGATATATGATCTATGGCCAAGAGTTCTTGTGGGTCTGCCGATGGGGTCTTATCCGCTTACTCGGCAGAGCCTAAAAGGACTTTGTCAATGGGTGCTGATCCACTTATATGACAATACACCTTATGAAGGAGCACACAACCAATCCCGACCACCTGATCCTAACCATATGTTAGAACTAAGGATTGTTACGAGTTATCCCCGAACTCGTCACAACAACCGTAACTCAAAACCACTACGCACACATACATAATTTTCCAAAAAAAAATTATACTCAACTAATTGGATATGACAAGAATTCTCTTACTGAACAACATAGACGGCCGCCCGTGCGAGCCAAATCCTCCATTGTTCGAAGAGACTCTCGACCAATATCCAAAAAGAAGAACAGTATATACATTTAAGGATTGGTGTCGGCTCCCGTACCCAGAATCGTATCTGCCGATACGATAGGACCTAGAGAAAAACACTTCTCATACGTCATACGTACGTCTTTCAAGTAATGAGATGCAAATACTGAGTTGCATCTCCAGATATCGTATCAATGATGTTTTTAAGCGACATATTCTTATAAAACGAGAGAGACGTCGCAACCGCTCTTACTTCATGAGCTTTTACTCTCAGTAGTTGTAATTGTTCGTCAGGACAGACCTTATGAGCGTCCGTAATGACGTTTCTTACAAAGAACGCCAGAGCATTCTTGGACATCAGTCTTGTGGGGTCTTTTACCGCGCACCAAAGACCTTGTCTAGAGCCTCCCAACTGACGCTTTCTCTGAAGGTAGAACTTCAGAGCTCTAACAGGGCATAGAGACCTCTCTGCTTCTCTGCCTACGAGACTCGACATTCCTTTGACTTCGAATGACTTAGGCCAAGGATTCGTGGGATTCTCGTTTTTCGCTAAAAACAGGGTCTTAAACGAGCAAATAGCCGAGTCTCCCTTGAATCCTACTTTATCCTGCAGAGCTTGTAATTCACTAATTCTTTTTGCCGTAGCTAAAGATATAAGGAATAGGCATTTTCTAGTTATGTCTCTAAACGATGCCAGATGAGGAGGTTCGAATCTATCCGAAGACAGATATTTGAGGACTACGTCCAGGTTCCAGTTCGGAGGTATTGGTTCCTTAGACTTTGAAGTCTCAAAAGATCTTATGAGATCGTGGAGATCTTTGTTATTTGCCAGATCTAATCCTCTGTTCCTGAATACAGCCGAGAGCATACTCCTGTATCCCTTTATTGTGGATACGGCTAGATGAGATTTTACTCTCAGGAATAGCAAGAAATCAGCAATTTCCGCTATAGAGGTAGAGGAGGAGGACAACTTCTTGGTTCTACACCACCTTCTAAATACCTCCCACTTCGACTGGTATACTTTCGTAGTGGAGGTTCTGCGTGCTCTCGCGATCGCGCTCGCCACTTCGCGAGAAAAGCCTCTCGCTCTGACAAGTCTTTCGATAGTCGAAAGGCAGTCAGAGCGAGAGCGGGGAGGTTTTGATGGTACCTCTTGAAGTGTGGTTGTCTGAGAAGATCCGTCCTTCTTGGTAGGGATCTTGGAAAGTCTACGATCCACTCTACCACCTCCGTGAACCATTCCTGGGCCGGCCAAAAGGGGGCTATTAACGTCATCCTCGTCTCTTTTGACGCCACAAACTTTTTCATTACCAACCCCAGGATTTTGAATGGGGAAAGCATAAACGTCTACTCGAGACCAGTTTAGCAGGAAGGCGTCTACCATAATTGCTCTTGGATCTTCCACGACCGAGCAAAACACTGGGAGCCTTTTTGAAATGAATGTTGCGAAGAGATCCACATGAGGAGTTCCCCACAGAGACCAGAGATCGAGACACACTTCCTCGTGTAGAGTTCCATTCTGTATGAAGGACCTGGTTCCTCCTGCTGAGCCTGTCCGCCCTCACATTCCTTACTCCCTGTACGAATCTTGTCAGCAGGGAGATGTTCCTGTGAGACGTCCAAAGTAATAGGTCTCTCGTGAGCTCGTAAAGGACGAGGAGTGCGTCCCTCCCTGTTTCCGAATGTAGGCAAGTGCGGTGGTGTTGTCCACGTTTACTTGCACTACCTTGTTTGACACCAGAGGTTCTAGGCTCTTTAAGGCCAGATGTACGGCGAAGAGCTCCTTGCAGTTTATGTGCCAGGACACCTGTGCTGGTTCCCAGGTGCCTGACACTTCCTCTGAACCTAATGTCGCTCCCCAACCTGTCTCCGACGCGTCGGAGAACAACACTAGGTCTGGGTTCTGTGTTCTTTAGAGAGATCCCTTTGTTCTCTTCCAGAGGTAGCAACCACCACTGTAGGTGTGCCTTTATCTCCACTGGGATGGGAAAAACGTCCGACAGTTGTCCGGTTTTCCAGCTCCAAGACCTCTTGAGGAAGAATTGAAGTGGACGTATATGAAGTCTTCCTAGAGGGAAGAATTGTTCCAGCGAGGAAAGCGTCCCCAGAAGGCTCAACCATTCCCTCGCCGACGTTTGTTGCTTCTCTAAGAAGAGAGAGATTATCCTCAAACCTTTTGCGGTTCTCTCTTGCGAAGGAAAACTCGAAAACCCCGAGAATCCATCCGAATCCCCAGATAGACTAGGTCTTGTCTGGGGGTCAGCTGAGACTTCTCGAGGTTCACAAGCAATCCCAACGCCTTGGTCAATTCAGAGTCAACTTTAGGTCCTCCAAGCACTGTCTCTCCGATCAGGCCCTGATGAGCCAGTCGTCTAGATACATAGAGACATTCACTCCTTTGAGGTGAAGAAATCTCGCCACATTCTTCATCAGGCTTGTTGAAGACCTGAGGAGCTGTGGACAGGCCGAAACACAAGGCTCTGAACTGAAAGATCCTTCCCCCCGTCATGAAACGGAGGTACTTCTTCGATGAAGGGTGGATCGGGACGTGAAAGTAGGCGTCCTGGAGATCTAGAGACACCATCCAGTCTCCTTGTCGTAATGACGCTAGGACTGAGGCAGAAGTCTCCATGGAGAACTTCTCCTTCTGAACAAATTTGTTCAGAGAGCTGACGTCCAGTACTGGTCTCCAGCCTCCCGAGGCTTTCGCCACTAGAAAAAGGCGATTGTAAAACCCCGGGGAGTTTTGATCCAGTACTAGTTCTATCGCTCTCTTGTCCCACATTTGTTCCACCATCGATCGAAGAGTATCCCTCAGCACAGGGTCCTTGTACTTGGCTGATAGTTCCCTTGGTATTGACGTTAGGGGAGGAGTGTTCAGGAAAGGGATACGATATCCCTTCCTTATGATAGTCAATGAAGACGCGTCCGCGTCTATCAGTGTCCAGGTCTCCACGAATCCCAGGAGCCTGGCACCTACTGGTGCTTGGAGGAGAGATGTTTCATTTTCCCACTTTTTAAAGGGACGAAAGGCAGACCTACCTCTCTTCTCCGGAGCCTTCCTTCTTGCGGGAGGTCTGGAGGTCGGTGGACCACCTCGAAAGGGCTGCATTGATGTACTAGGTCCTTTCTTGTCAGATACCGAAACAGGTTTTCTTCTTCCTAGCTGACTGCGTCAGAAGATCCCTGAGTCGCCTTCTCAGTTAAGAGTGAGCAAACGTCCTTCACTAACTGAGAAAGGGAACAAAAAGTCAGAAAGAGGCGCATACAGTAGAGCTGCCCTCTGAGCATGCGAGACTGCCTTTGTTAAGAAGGCGCCATACACCGTCCTTTTCTTTAAAAGACCTGCTCCAAATAATGAAGAGACTTCAAAAGAACCATCCTGTACCGCTTTGTCAATGCAAGACAAAATGCTAAACAGGGCTTTCAGGTTCGATTCCTTCTGAATCATGAGCTTTCTTGGACATCACCCCAAGGGACCAATCTAAGAAGTTGAAGACTTCCAATACATGAAAGAGTCCCTTGAGGAGATGATCCAGTTCAGAAATACTCCATGTAATTCGTGCAGAATTGAGACTTGGACGCCTTGAAGCGTCAACCAAAGTCGAAAAATCTGCCTCTGTTGTAGAAGGGAGAGCGATACCCATATTCTCTCCCGTCTTATACCATATGCCTCTTTTCCCAGCTAATCTTGCTGGAGGCATGCAAAAGACTGTCCTGACTAAGTCTTTCTTAGACTTCATCCATGAGTCTAAGGCGTGTAATGCCCGCTTCATCGAGATGGTGGGTTTCATGTTTAGAAAAGACGAGGGCTTCTTCGTCTTAGTACTGGAAAAGAGCGAGCGCGGAGAAGGAGGAGCAGCAGGAGTCAACTCGTCTCCATACTCCTCAAGAAGCAGGGTAGTCAAAACCTTATAGTTGGACAAACCCTCTCTTCCATGATCTTCATCATCCGAGTTTTCCTCCAACTCGGGATTTATCTGATTCTCCGTTCTCCTTTCTGAACTTTCCTCTTCTGGAGGAGACAAACTCCTAATAGGAGAGGGGCTAAGGGAATGATACTCTTTCCTCTTTCCCGTTTTAAAAGACTTGGAAGGCGTCACAAGCTCCGTCTTCTCTTGAACTTTAGAAGACGCCTTGTATGACGCTTCCCGTTCTCCGAGCGTCATGGCTGACGTCTCTTGCTGACGTCTTGATGACGCTTCGCGCCTGGAAGACGCTCCGCTCTCTAAAGGCGTCCTACTTGGCGTCACAATATTGGATGGAGCGTCACGTCTAAGATCCGCTTTGAATGACGCTTCACTTCTAAAAGAGTCTTACGTTTCTCAGGCTTTACGAAAACTCTCGTAAGCCCCCGTTCTAGCTCTCGAACTCGCAGCTTCTGCAAGACGTTTAGCATTTTCACGTCTGTCTGACGTTTCTCTTCGAGCAGGTGAGAGAGGACGAGACTTCTTAATTGGAAGCGTCACGTCCTTCCGACGGGGCGCTAACACTCCCACAAGAGATGACAGTTGTTCCTGAACCGCCAAAATTATCTTTCTTGACGCTTCTCCCACGTCTAGTGCATGACGCCTTTCGTCATCACTCGGGGAAGAAGAATGAAGGGGTACTTCCGCACCAGCGTCAGGTGACGCTGACGCCACCTTCGCTTTCTTAATAGCAGACGGAGCGTCATCTGAGAAGCGCTCTGGGCTCGAATCTATGTCGGGCTCATATGACGCTTCAGCGGTCTCGATAAGTTCGACTCCTTCCACCCTCGTTTAGGTGAGGGAGAGGGAGAGGACGAGAAACACTCGCGAAGGACGCTTTTTCTATAGCGCCCTTGAGCCGCCATGCCATGAAGCAGAGCTAGCTGAAGGGGACGTCTGACCGTTGGGGATTCCCCACGACCTCCTTAAGGCTTTCGACTTTCCTTCTCCTCTGGGCATGGGAGCTTGGAAGAGGTCTAGGCCTGGGAGCGTCGCAGGGACGATCAAACGCCCCCTCCACAACACTGGGAGAACTCACTTCACTGAAATGTTCACTATCACTAGCCTTACCTTTAGAGTCAGCCATCTTGGACTTCATGTCTCTAATAGTAGCTTTCAGATTGGCGATTTCCGATGCCGAATCCGAAAAAGCACTCTGAGAATGAGATATATAGGGAGAATCTACATCAGTAGGATTAGAATTATCCGTGAAAGGCTCAATAGGCCTTGAACTCACACCTTTCAGTCGTCTAACTCTATCCCTCTCTAACTTCTTCAAATAAGAAGTCAAAGTCTTCCACTCTTCTGCATTCAATCCCTCGCATTCCTTACAAGTATTAATAGCAGAACACTGAACCCCCCTACATTTACGGCATACAGTGTGAGGATCAACCGAAGCTTTCGGTATCCTCACCCTGCAGCCTACATTACACACATTCTCACACTCACATTAGAATCAGACATACTGAGAAAAATCCAAAAGAGTTATTCCAAAAAAACAGTCCACAGTAGCGAATGCCAAAACACGATCCAAATACGTCACCAAAAAGCGAAAAAAACGTTGATCAAATGTTGAAAATGAATCTAAGTCAGGAGGTAATAACAACAATGTTGATACCACCGGCGACAGAGAAAATATGATAGAAAACGGGATGGTTCCTAGTCCTGCCGACCCAGGGCAGGCCGGGTAGATCACCTGACCTACCTGTAGCGAGTGGCGCGAAATTTGAATTTCTGTCGGGGACGACGGAGTCTTAGCTATGTATATATCTGACAGGTAAGTTGATTGTATGAAAATGCAATTTTGGACAAATTGTCATTTGTTCCGACACGGCATACAAACCTTCGGTCCTTTTACAATAGGAAGACTCACTTCTTGGTGGGAGGAATCTGAGTCTTTTGTGAACAGACTGGTGTTCGCCCAACCTTGGAAGTCTCCCTGGTCGTAAGAGCGAGGGAGGGATCCAAGCCTCTGTCCGATTGATCGGGTGTGCACCGCAGGATCAATGGTCAGACCTCTGGACCGAGTACTAAGAGAGAGGCAAGCGTATCTCTTCGTACCAGCAATGTAAGAACTTGTTCCTGTACAGGAGCAAATATAAAGTCATGGGTTTGACTCTTGTAGGCATCCACTTCCCCCCCTTGTAGAAGGAAGTGGTGGATATTCTGCTCCTATCCCTAGTGAAAGGGATAGGATGGGGCTCTGTCATATAGCTCACCTGCATCTCGTCCTCATCCAGCGTAGTGACGACCGTGGCCCTCTGCCCACAGGTAGAGGAGGAGGAAAAGATGGGAAGAGGGAGCCAGTCACTCACTCACTCACACATCCATCCACACAGTCACACCAGGACTCGATGCTGTTTCAGCCTGCGAGGGTCTGGGTTAGCTACACAACTTGTTGAGAGACCAACCACGGGTCCAAGGGAAAAGGTATCCAAGGACCTGTGGGCAATATCCCGAAGGTAGAAGGACGTAAAGGTGGTCTGGTTAGACCAGACCCCTGCCTTCAGAACCTGCGCCACGGAGAAGTTCTTACGAAACGCCAACGAGGGGCCAATACTTCTGACTTCGTGAGCTCTCGGACGGGACGTACGGATGTCGTCACTACCATCAGCCTCATACGCCCTCCTGATGACCTCACGCAGCCAGAATGAAAGAGTGTTCTTGGATACTTCTTTCTTGTTTACCCCGGTGCTAACGAAGAGGCGTCGACACTCAGGCCTGAGGTGTCGAGTTTTCTTCAGATAGCGCCGTAGCGCCCTCACAGGACAAAGCAGCATCTCATCCGCCCTCATTATCGGTGAAGTCCATTAGGGAGGGAAGCGTGAAGGACTCGAAACCTGTCGTCAGGGATCGACGGTTTCTGAGTCTTCGCAACGAAGTTCGGGACGAAATCGAGCGTCACAGATCCCCATCCCCTGGAGTGTCGTACATCATAGGAAAGACCATGAAGTTCCCCTACTCTCTTCGCCGATGCCAGGGCCAGCAAGAAGAGGGTCTTGAGGGTCAGATCCCTGTCTGGCGACTCTCGGAGTGGCTCGAACGGCGTTCGAGTCAAACTCCTAAGGACGAGAGTCACATTCCCACGCAGGAGGCCTGAGTTCCCTGGGTGGGCAAGACCTTTCGAAGCTCCTCATAAGCAAGGAGATCTCGAACGAGTTCGAGATGTCCAATCCCCTCAGTTTCAGGACGAGAGCCAGGGCGCTCTGTAGCCTTTGACTGTGGGGACTGAGAGGAGTTTCTCTCGGCGGAAGAAACACGAGGAAATCCGCTACCTGCTGAAGAGTGGCTCTGAGAGGAGATAGACCCCGTCTACGACACCAACCACAGAAGACGGCCCACTTCCCCTGGTACACAGCTGCAGAGGACTGACGGACGTTTCCAGCCATCTCTGTTGCTGCGCTACGAGAAAAGCCTCTCGTTCGCAAGAGATGGTGGATAACAGCCAGCCGTGAAGTCGTAGGGACTGGACTGCTCGGTGGTACCGCTCGACGTGTGGCTGGGCGAGAAGGTTGTGCCAAGGGGGAATCTCTCTCGGTTCTCCTGCGAGAAGAGCCAGCAGGTCCGGATACCAAATGGCCTGTGGCCATTTGGGAGCCACCAGGATCATCCTGAGATTCGGGGTGACCAGTGCTCGACTGATCACCTTGCGAATCAGGCTGACGGGGGAAAGGCATAGACGAAGAGGTTGTCCCACGGGTGTTGGAGAGCGTCCTCTGCAGCTGCCCATGGGTCCGGCACGGCTGAGAAGAAAACCTGAAGCTTTCTGTTGTGCCGGGTGGCGAACAGATCCACGACTGGTCGCCCCCACAGGTCGAAGAGCCTTTCCGCCACGTCCTGGTGTAGAGACCATTCGGTCCCTATCACCTGATCCCGACGGCTGAGCGTGTCTGCTACTACATTCCTCTTCCCTGGAATGTAGCGTGCCGACAGCTCTATTGAGTGTGCCTCGGCCCACTCGTGCACCTGCCGAGTCAACTGGTACAACAGGAGAGGACACTAGGCCCCCACCCCCCCTGTTTGTTGACGTAGGCCACTACCGTGGTGTTGTCGCACATCAACACCACTGAGTGTCCCATCAAGCGGTCCTGGAACTCTTGGAGCGCGAGAAACGCCGCCTTGAGTTCCAGTACATTGATGTGAAGGTGCTTGTCGTTCTCGTCCCACACTCCTGAAGTCAGCAACTCCTCCAGGTGTGCGCCCCATCCTCGGTCGATGCGTCTCTGAGAAACAGTTGCATGTCCGGGGGGGGAGTGCGCAGAGGCACTCCTCTTAAGAGGTTCCTGTCGTCCAGCCACCAGGCTAGGTCCTGCCTCACCTCCGGTGTCAGTGGACACTGGAAAGCTTGGGGGATCCGTCGCCTGTGACCAACTCTCCTTTAGTCTCCACTGAAGAGACCGCAGGTGAAGACGCCCGTGAGGGACTAGCTTCTCGAGTGACGACAGGTGTCCGATCACGACTTGCCATCGCTGAGCTACCTGTTCCTGCCGAGACAGGAACTGGTTGGCTGCCTCCCTGAATCTGCTGATCCGCGAGTCTGCGGGGAAGACTCGCCCTGCTACAGTGTCGATCAGCAATACCAGGTACTTCATCTCTGCTTGGGCTCGAGATCGGACTTTTCGAAGTTCACAACGATCCCCAGATCGCGACAGAACTCGAGCAGTCGATCCCTGTCCTGTAGCAACTGCGAGCGGGAGCTCGCCAGCTAACCAATCGTCGAGATACCTCATCAGACGTATCCCGTGCGAATGGGCCCAGGCAGGACACCAGAGTGAACACTGCGTGAACACCTGTGGGGCGGTTGAGAGACCGAAGCAAAGTGCCTGAACTGGTACACCGTCCCGTCGAGGATGAAGCGGAGGTACTTTCTGGAGGACTGATGAATGGGTATTTGGAAATACGCATCCTTCAAGTCCACTGAAAGCATGAAATCGTTCTCCCTGATGGAGTCGAGCACGGAAACGTGCCGTCTCCATCGTGAACCGGGTCTGGCGAACAAACCGATTCAGAGGAGAGAGATCTATCACCGGGCGCCAGCCTCCCGTAGACTTTTCCACCAGGAAGAGTCGACTGTAAAAGCCCGGTGACTGATCCGTGACGATTTCTACAGCTCTCTTGCTCCAGCATGGTCTTGATCTCCTGTCTCAATGCTACGTCCTTCGATGACCCTGGAACGTACGACTGCTGTTGGACCGGGTTGGATGTGAGGGGTGGCCGAGATTCGAAGGGTAATAGATATCCCTCCCGAAGGACATCTACAATCCAGGTCTCGGCGCCGTAGCGCTGCCAAGTTGCCAATGGCTGGCCAGGCACCCCCCCACTTCCGGCAGCAGGTGAGGGGGAACGCCATCCCTAGCGTTTCCCCCCTTTCTTCGACTTCTTCCCAGAGCCTCCTCGGGAGAAGGAGGGCTGGGAGGAGGGCTGTTACGGCTTCCCTTTGTAGAAGTCGAAGAAGACAGAGTCTTTCCCCGGGACTTCGACGCGACTACGTCTTAGCCACCGTGGAAGCGCTAGCCGAGCTTTTTGGCTTTGGCCGCAGTAGAGGCTGCCCAGAAGCCTTCGAGACTGCCTGGTGAACCAGACGGTCACTGTCGTCAGTGCGCCGTCTGTCCACCGCAGCGTCCACCATCTCTCCTTGGAAGAGAGACGTGGAACTCCGTACAGGTCCGTTGCGGAGTCCCAATGCCGCTTCACGTCCAGCCACCCTGGAAACTCGAGTAAGGACAGCGTCCCTACGTCGGAGAACCAGGTTGGCCCACAGGTTCACCGTCTGGTGGGCAAGGAAGGAGATGGCTCTTCCCCCAGACTGGCAAAGTCTCCTAAAGGCCGAGTCATCTTCGGGAGAAATTCCCCCGGAGTTGGCTGCGACCTTAGATACTGTGAGGGACCACAGATCTAACCAGGAGACGGCCTGGAAAGCTGCCATGGCAGTGGATTCCAGGCCGGCCGAGGCCTCTTGCTGCGAGAACCATAGGTTCTCGGACAGGAGCTGCTGCAGAGACACACCCGGAGTCAGCCTGGCTAACTCCGGGTTCACCTGTTTGGGCGGCATCGGGTCCTCAGATGGCACGTAAAAACCGCCGCTGTCGCAGCAGAGGAGGTGGAAGCAGCTTGCTCGACCTGCCAGACTTTAGAGAACCGTCTTGCCCGGAGACAAGAGATTCTACTGTCCAGCACTGAGTCGGCAAGCTCAGAACGCGGCAAACCCACCGTCGGTCTGGGTTCCCTCTTCGGGCCCCAAAACGACTCGAGCCGGGACGTGGGCTCGGATGGTGGAGCGGCGATCCTTCCGCGAGGTCGTTGTGCTGACGAATCAGCGCAAGTTACCTCGGCAAAGTTCCTCTGAATCTCAGGAGTGACTGCATCCTGCGGAGTAGGACCATCCAGTCCCTCAAACAGGAGCATCTCCCGAGACCCTCCCCCCTCGAGGGGGGGAACAGCGACAGACCCCTCTCGGTCTCCTCCAGCACTTGTGCATACGACCTGGCCGGTCCGAGAACCGTGCCTGGTACGTTAGGACGCGTGGTGGGATCCCTGAGGGGCGCACCCCTCACGATCACTCCTCAGCACCTCGCCCCTCCACCCGGTGTAACCCGAGGAGGTTGAAGGTATCTGGGAGAGGCAGACCTAACGCTCCCTCCTCGCTCGCTGGCAGAACCAGTGGGCTTGGAAAGACTGCAGGCGATCGTCAACCCGCGGTGGCGATCGAGCTGCAGGCCTAGTCGAGCCGTCTCGCTGTGGAGAACGGCTGGACCGAGAACAGCGGCCCCGGTCTCGTGTGTCAGAAGAGCTGGTGCTGGTCGCCGTACCCGACCGCTCTCTGTGAGAGTGACGGTCAGGCGATCGGCGAGCTTCACTGTCACGGTGAGACACCGTGCGTATCCTCACGGCGCGTCACGTCGCTGGTACCAGCCGTCGCTGGTACCAGCCGTGGCTGGTGCCGGGCGAACAGGGGGACCTCTTCCCAGCCTCAGCCCGTGGCCGGTCGTGGACCGTCACGTCCGCCCGGGTAGCCAGCTGCTCGCCGCGAGAGCGAGAGCTGGTCTGGTGAGAGTCGCTGTGAGCGGCTGTCAACCAGTCTTCCGCTCCGTGCCGTGAACCTGACGCTGAGCTGGCTCAGAGGTCTGGTTCCTAGCTGCACGGTCGCTGGTAGGCGACCGTACACTCGGTAACTCTCGCGAAAACGAGGGAGGCCGAGACGGATCCTGCTGCCGTGGTCGAACCACTAACAGCAGTAGAGGAAGTGCCGGTGTTAGCCGGCACTCCTCTGGTCCCCGTAGTCTTCTTCCTTGCAGAAGAGGAGACGGGTCCTGCCCCCGAAGGAGCAGGGTGACCAGCGAACGGAAGAACCCAACCCCCCGTCTCACCGGAGCGAGACGGGCCCTTAGAAGCTCCCGAAGGAGACTTCTTAGGGGGGGGGGGGAGGCGACCTCTTCTTCTTAGGCGGGGGAGCCTTAGAAGAAGAAGGGGGAAGAGTCGGCAGACGACGACGACGACGAAAGAAGACGATGAAGACGACGACGACACCTTCCTCCTCTTCTTCTTCCTCGTCAACCTCCTCAGGACCGATGTCAGATCTGTCATCCAGGGCGGAGCCGGGGCTGCTGTTGCCGAAGCAACAGGGCCCGGACGCACCTGTCCGAACAGATCGGCATCGGGAGCAGCGGCGCCACTAACAGGAACAACGTCAGCAGGTGCAGGCATCACAGGAACAGCAGTGGAGACGGCAGGAGCAGGTACTAGGAACGGCAGCAGGGTGGCCGGGCAACATCACGTCCGTGGCCAGCAGCTGGACAGGTACGGCAGGTACGGCAGGCTGACAGGCGGCAGGGGTGGACGGACCAGCGGCACAGACATCCTAGGTACTGGTGGGAGGTCCAGGGGCGAGCTCTTCGGGCACACGAAGTCCGGTCGAGGCAGCACGGCAAACCCAGGCGGCGGCATCACACTCCCCCGTGGTACGGCGACTGGCCCCTGCACCGATGTAGTTGGTGTGACAGAAACCGCGTGCGGGGTGTACACCAGGTGAGGAGGTGAAACATAGCCAGGAGTTGAAAGGGTCGTGGTGGTGGTCGTTACCGTAGCATGCGTGACCGCCACAGAGCCAGCGAGATGGTAGAGCAGCCCCTGGACACTCGGCACGCCCTGCAGACCCAACGATGCCCACACCTGTCCGAGGTCGTCCTTCGCGGCAACCGCACCTGAGGAAGCAAAGGTCGGGTGATTAGCAGGATCCTCTACCCGCTCGTGCGATGAAGAGGAACGGATAGAGGACCCAGAGTACAACTCGACATCGGGGTATCTAGCGGCCTCCTCCACACTCGACAGGTCGGGTGAGGAGAAGGACCTAGAAACCCCCCCCGAAGGGGAAGGCGCCAACTGTGGGAGCTGAGCGGGCGGCAGGAAAGAAGACGAAGTGTCCGTAACCAAAGGAGTCGCGGGAGAGCTTTCCGACGACTCCTTTGCAGGCCTTCGCTTCTTCCTACCTTCGTACAAGCCCCACTGCGCCTCCGACCAATTATTACACACTTCACAGGGCTCGGCTCGGGTGCATTCGCGTCCCCGACACGAGCACACAAAATATGTGGATCAATTTCAGGGAACGAGCGGAACTTACCGCATTTACGCCCTTCGGTACCCGGGCACAATCTCCGGGGGGTAGCGAGGCGTGGAGATTCCATGATTGATCAATAAACCACAATTGGATGAATAAAGAGGAATGATTGTACTTACAATGATGATTCATACACAAACACAACCATATACTCAAGGAAAGCAAACGACGAAAAGCGGGCAGAGGAGCGTCGAAACACGTCCACTCGCTGTGAGGCCGAAAGCAAAAGTGATTTGTTTACCTCCCAGTCGCGCGCGCGCGCCTTTCTGGACAAGCAGTTAACTACCGAACCCCTTGTTCGAAAGCTTACGACCTATCCAGCTGCCGCTAGTACCTTCCTATTGTAAAAGGACCGAAGGTTTGTATGCCGTGTCGGAACAAAAATACTTTTCTTTGCATTCAATAAATTTTTCTTCCCTTCAAACTTTCCATACCTTACTACTGTTCCAGTGAACAAACTAATTAGATCAATATAATAATTCAAAAAGTTCCTTGCAAGTTGTTTTAATGGCATGGAATTTCAAAGATTATCTATGGAATTAGAAGCATGAACATTTTTCTTTCTGTGTTTTTTTTTCCTTAAAGATTCAAAACAACAAATCTAAATTATTCAATGAAAGTCAAAGTAATTGAAACCTATTTTTCTCTTCTATCTTATATACTGAGGAGATTAATCACCTTTCTGGGCTTGACCTGTGTCGGCCTGTGAAATGGTTCCTTTGATACTATTTCTGAAGAATAAATATTGCTATTCATCCTAGAGAAAAAAGAAACAATATAATGCCAAGATAAATGGCTCGCTCACTTCTTATAGAAGTGTCGGTATAGTAAGGAGCGAGTGGAATCACTACCAGAGGTCCCTTGCCATTTAGCTTCTTCCTTCGACAAAACCCTGAACTACGGAGGAGCCGTGCTACAGCTCCCGGTCTACTACTACCGTGAGCGCCTCCGACGCCTGAGACGTTATTCCTTTCGATAGCGCGCGTTACGCCAAACGTTAAAATTTTTTCGGTGCTGTGTTTCGCTCTATTTTGGATTATCTTTTATTTTCAAGATGTCTTCAGCTTCTGCTTCTAAGTTAAGTACTGTTTGGGGTTACTGATCTCATTTTATGATGATCTTCGTGTTTTATACATATTCGGAGCCTTATCGGCCGGTATGCCCCTCGACCGCATGGCGGTACGGGTTATCTCTTTCGGTCTTCCATACCGTTAGAGATTTCCCTTTTTCTCAGTACTTTAGATATGGTTACTTATACATAGTCTCCATATCTTTATGCAGTTAGTTTTTTAGTTAGGCCTCCACGGGGCACGCTCCGACCGCACGTTTCGGACCTTAGTCTAGCTATGCCTTACATTGTTAGGAGTTTTATCAGTCACGATTGAGAGTCATATCATCTTAATTATTCTGATGTTCTCTCTTTCCTTCTCTAGTTCCTGATTATCATTAATAATATTATAGTACTAGGTTGGCTAACATACACCATGCTTCGGTATGGCGATTAGCTTCCCTGTTATCATTTATTTTACCGTTAAGTTAGGCTTTCATACCCCAATTGTCGATTGGTGATTAGCCTGCCCCCCGTTTTCTTGAACTAGAGGTTAAATTAGGCTAACATACCCCTTTCTTCGGATCGGCGATTAGCCTAATTTTCTGTTTGCTTAGCTTCGTGTTCCCCGTGTTAGTCTAGCTTTAAGATATCGCTTTAATTTTATTTGATTGATTATTGTAAGTAATCCTATTTATATCAGTGATATTGATGTTGTTCCGACGGTTCTTCCCCACCTCGTGTCTTTCACCTGGCTGGGAAGACCACCGGTTGATCACGGTGAGCCACCCGGTTACGGGGTCCCCCTCCCGTCCCCCCATTCCCCCCCTCCATACATTGCCATCCACGTCGATGGGTGATGACTCGTTTCTCACAGCTAGCGTCCGAGTCTGCATGAGAGGGGGTGATCACGGGACTGGTGGGGATCTCCCCTCCCCTACTGGTATCTCTCTCGTCACGTGCCTCGGGGGGCTCGGGACCTCCTCCCCCCTTCTTCTCCGTCCTTAACTGGCCGCCTCAGGGGGGAGGGCTCTCCCTACCCCACGTTGTCTTCCCTACCCTTTCCCCCTCAGTTCTAGTCCAGCAGGTGTCTATCCGCCGCTACCGAACATAGAGAGGGGGGGAGGGAACCACTGGGTTTCCTATCCACTTAGGATAGTTCACACGAGCACTTACTGATATAATGGGTTTTTATTTTGTTTTATTTTGTGTTATTTAATGTTTAGAATCTTTTGCATTACTCCGGGGGGTGGTTTTTATTTCCGCCTCTCGTACTATCCCTTGCTTCGTTAGAAGTTTGACATTGCTCACTCAATATTAATTAACTCCGGGCCATACGGAGAACTCCGGGCCCTACGGAGTCTATTTTTAGTCATATGACAAGTGAGCTTAGGCGGAGGCAGAGACTTTCTTCCCCCCTCGTAACTATTCTACGTAATATTCATACGTAGATCTCTATCCGTCGGTCCTACTCCGGCACCCACGGATAGTTTGCATATTATACCACCGGAGGTTGTCATTGGTACTCATGTATCCTTTGACTTACAGATGTTGTGCCAGGAGATTGGGTGCAATGCCATCCTCCAAGACCCGTGCGGCCATATAGTATGCCGTTCTCATGCAGGATGTGCAGTGAAAGTGGAGAATTTTATCGTTTGGCATCATGAAGCTTGCCAAACCTGCTACTTGCTAGTAGGAGATGCCTCACTAGTAGTAAGTTTCTTAGCACTTTCTTCATTCATTCGTCACCTGGAATACTTGTTGTTATATTATACCTTTCACATATGAGACACATTCATATAATCTCAACACAACAGACATTCCTCCCCTATCCTCTCCCTAACTCTAGACCCTTTTTACAGGGTTCTGATGAAGAAAAGAAGAAAGCTTTGTCGACTCTCAAAGCTTGGGTAGGGGGTTTTGGCCGGAATTCGAAGGGCCGCCCCTACATTCTTACCCAGGATATGGCGGACCTAGTATTCCAGGAGCCAAGAAAGGATCAGTGGTGGACCCGATAGCGGCCGCCCCTTTGCTGGCCGACCTTCAAGTCATGATCTCCCTACAGGAGGGGGATTTCCCAGAGGACGTAGCAGAAGACGTTGCGGCAATGAACCTCGACGTTGAACCCATGGCTATTGACTCCATGGGTACAGGTAAGGGTGTAGTAGGGGCAGCTTCGTGGGTTCTCAGGGCCCTTTCCTGAATTCCCTTTCTCCATCACCTTCTACTGATCCTTCTACTTCCACTTCTTTCCGGGGCTTCACTGAAGAGCAGCGGTCTGTCCGTCCTAAGGCTACTTCAGTGATCCCCAAGGCTAAGATGACCGAGGAGAAACTTAAAAAGTCTCTCCCCAAGAAATCGGTCATCCTGACAGACACTGTAACTCCGGCTCACCACCCCGGATCAGTTAGGTCAAGGGAGGCCTCTTCCTCTGCGTCGAGGTCCCCCAAACATAGATCACGTAAGGATCGGGCTCAAGTCCCTCTTTTTGATCCCGAATCCTTTTCGGCTAACATTCTGGAGCAGGTGGGAGTGATCGTAGGGGCCTTGGTTGACAACAAGGTCGGCTCGGTGCTCTCCCAGCTCTCCAGTTCTGTTACGTCTTCCGGCCAGTCGATCCAATCGCTGGCGGAACGGCTGGCCGCTCAGGAGAATGCCATCGCCGGGATCCAAACCTCGATTGCGGCAGGTTCCCCTCTATCTGTGCCACCTTCTCCTCTTCCAATGCCAGATTCCAGCCAACTGCCGGAATTCAAGGCGGCCAACCCTTGGAGGATCGCTTCGTATGCCCCGTTTGTCAACGGAATGTTGACAATCGAAGGCATAGGAACTCGAAGGCGTGAGGACTTCGAGTTCCACCCCAGAGACCTTCAACCACCATTCATTGGCTACGTCCGACTAACGGAAGCAGCGATGATGAGAGAGGACAAGGTTCCCAAGGAAACCGTGATCATTCCGAGGGAACAGGCACAGCAGACTCTAATGAGAAGTCTGGAAGAATGGGGGTGTGAAAACACCCGCATCACAGCCTTTAGGAGTCCTTTCACCATTTTTACTCCGGTGGAAGGGACTCCGCTACCACTGACCCTTAAGGTAGTGGAAGCAACCTTTCAGGCCGCCCTGAAAGACGAGCCCCTGCCTCAACTACGAGAGACGGAACCCACCTCTCTCTTAGTCCCAGGCTCCGAGACGTACTTCGAGGGGGCAGTTCCTACTTTCTCAGTAGGAAAACTAAAGGCGGACTGTGCCACCTCTCTCTTTAGTGAGAGACTCCCCAGGTTGTCGGACTCTCTCATCCAGATGGAGTACGACGCCTGGACTAGGCTCGCGAGATCCCTTTCCTCCATGACTATGGCGGAGATGACGGCTCTTGTATACCAACAAGAGCCGTTATTTAAAGTTTTGGCTAAAGGTCTGCTGCACACCATGCAGTTTGTGACCTTTACGACTTCCTCATAGCCAGGAGAAATTGTAGGAAGCACGTTCTGGCGAAGCTACTATCCGCCATGAACCGAATAAACTGATTGCTTCCTCAATTTGGGGAACGGACCTCTTTCCAGCACCAGTAGTAGCAGAAGTCCTTCATGAGGTTTCTAAGGTTAACCAGTGCCTCAAAGTCAGGTGGGGACTGGTAGCAAAGCGGAGGCAGGAATCTTCTGGTCCTAACCCAAGGAACAAGAAGAAACCAAGGAAGTTCTCTCCCTTCCAGCCTTCTCAACAAACATTGGTTCAGGCAGTCCCAGCATCACAAGGGCAACCATCGTCGAAGGGTCAACAACAATACCTTGTTCTGACCCCTCAGTCCCAGCAATCTCAACCCTCTACTTCCTTTGCTGTCTCGCCAGCCTACAATTCCAACTATGAAAGCCAGAACTTTCAGGCTTTCAATAGGTTTGCGAGAGGCAGCAGAGCAAGAGGTGCCTCTCGATTCAGAGGATCCGGCAGGGCTGCTAACAGAGGAAGAGGTTTCCGAGGAGCAAGAGGTGGCCGCCCCTCAGCAAACCAGCAGTGAGAGTCCCAAGGTAGGAGGGAGGCTGTACCTCTTCCGCCAGCGGTGGGGGTTCAGCCCTTGGGCTCAAAGTATAGTAACAAAGGGACTAGGGTTGGAGTTGGCTAGAGGGCCCTCCTCCACCAACAGATTCTATCAAGCACCAACAACGGAATTGGTAGAGTATACCAAGGACCTCCTTCTCAAAGGAGTAGTCTCAAGAGTCAACAATTTAAAATTTCAAGGACGCTTGTTCAGCGTGCCAAAGAAAGACTCGGTAAATCGAAGAATCATCTTAGACTTGTCCCATCTGAAACTTATTCATTCATTGCGAAAAGTTCAGGATGCTGACCGTTTCGCAGGTACGGACCTTACTTCCCCGTGGGGCCGTCACAACCTCTATAGATCTTACAGATGCCTACTATCATGTTCCCATAGCCAGACACTTCCGTCCATTCCTAGGCTTCAAACTAGGCAACAGATCCTACTCCTTCAAGGTAATGCCATTCGGGCTCAACATAGCCCCCAGGATCTTCACCAAACTTGGCGGAAGCAGTAGTGCAAGAGCTAAGGAAACAGGGAATAATGTTAGTGGCTTATCTGGACGATTGGCTTATTTGGGCAAAGAAACCCCAAAGAATGCAAAGAAGCAACGGTCAGAGTGATCAAATTCCTGGAACATTTAGGTTTTCAAATAAACAAAACCAAGTCCAGACTAACACCGGAATCTCGATTCCAGTGGTTAGGCCTTCAGTGGCGGACTTACAATCGCACACTCTATCAATTCCGTCGTTGAAAAGGAAAGAAATTGCAAGAGCTACAAAACAACCTTTCTCAAACGACAACAAACATCCAGGAGGTGCCAGGAGAGGATCCTGGGCTCACTCCAGTTTGCATCAGTCACAGACGTTCTGCTCAGAGCCAAACTCAAAGATATAAACAGAGTATGGCGCTCAAGAGCGAATTGCAGATCACGGGACAAACTAGCCTCTATCCCAGCGATCTTACGGAAACGTCTCCGACCCTGGACGGAGACAAAGAACCTTTCAAAGCAATTCCTCTACAGTTTCCCCCTCCATCATTAGTGATCCACACAGACGCCTCACTAACAGGGTGGGGAGGATACTCCCAGTACGAAAAAGTTCAAGGAACTTGGTCGTTAACATTCCGCCAGCTACATATCAATATACTGGAGGCCATGGCAGTATTCCTCACACTGAAACGGCTCCGTCCGCCCAGGAACTCTCATTTCAAATTAGTTCTGGACAGTGCAGTAGTAGTACACTGCATCAACAGGGGCGGATCCAAGTCAAGCCACTTGAACCATGTCATGATAGCCATCTTTTCTCTGGCAAGCAAAAACAAATGGCACCTGTCAGCCACTCACCTGGCAGGAGTCAAGAAACGTAGTAGCAGACGCTCTATCGCGCTCCGCTCCGTTGGAATCGGAGTGGACACTGGACAAGAGTTCATTCAATTGGATCAGTCTACAAGTCCCCGGACTCCAAGTAGACCTCTTCGCCACGGAGTCAAACCACAAACTCCCTTGTTACGTGGCACCCCAACCTCGATCCTCTAGCATACTCTACGGATGCAATGATCCTCGATTGGAACGAATGGAAGAATATTTACCTCTCCCTCGGTGAACCTTCTCATGAAAGTTTTAGACAAACTCAGGACATTCAAAGGCCAAGTAGCTCTAGTAGCTCCCAACCTGGCCCAAGAGCAATTGGTTCCCTCTACTCCTAGAGTTGAGACTCCGACCACTACGGATTCCCAACCCCAAACTAACCCAGTTAGTGCAAACTCAGACTGTGTCCGCTTCCTCAAGAATTCAGAAAACCCTAACTTTATGGATTTTCTGAAATTCGCAGCCATGAGGAATGCAGAAATTGATCTCCAGAATATCTCATTCTTGGAATCAGATAAAAGAGAATCTACTCTCCGGCAATATGATTCATCTGTCAAGAAAACTAGCAGAGTTCCTTAAGTTGTCAAATTCTCAAGTCATGACAACGAACCTAGCCATAACTTTCTTCAGATCATTGTTTGAGAAAGGCTTAGCAGCAAGCACTATCACTACGACCAAATCAGCTCTTAAAAAGATCTTTCAATTTGGTTTTAGCATAGACCTTACGGATTCGTACTTTACGTCCATACCAAAAGCTTGTGCTAGATTAAGACCATCAACGAGACCTAAATCAGTCTCTGGTTCTTAAATGATGTCCTCAACTGGCCTCGGACATTAACAATGACTCTTGCAATTATATATCCCTCCTGAGGAAAACCTTATTCTTATTAAGTTTAGCCTCCGGAGCTTAGAATATCAGAACTGTCAGCCTTATCAAGGGAACCAGGCCACATTGAGTTCCTCCCCTCAGGGGAAGTCCTCTTATCCCCAGATCGCCATTTTCTAGCCAAAAAATGAAGACCCACAGGACAGATGGTCCTCGTGGAAAATCCTACCACTACCTCAAGACATTTCCCTTGTCATGTCAACTCATTAAGAGCCTACCTAAGCAGAACAACTCTGAAATCTTCAGGCCCATTGTTCATTAGGAAGGAAGGTGGTACATTATCCCTAAAAGGGATCAGGCAACAAATTTTATACTTCATTAAACAGGCCAATCCAGAGTCCTTTCCTCGGGCCCACGATGTGAGGGCGGTGGCCACATCTATTAATTATTTCCAACACATGAATTTTGACGATCTTAAGAAGTATACAGGCTGGAAATCTCCGACAGTTTTCAAACGGCACTACCTAAAACCCTTAGAAGCCCTCAAATTTCCAGCAGTGGCAGCTGGAAACACAGTTTCGCCTGATTCTTAATTTTTACTATAACTTCTTGTAGCCTTCCCTTCTACCTGCCCCATTGCACCCTTACTTAGTTAGTCGCCTCCATGTATTGGGTTACCTTGAGTTTGCTTTTGTTCATCATTCTAATTGGATTCAGTTCCATTCTTTTGTATATATCAACTTATATCCTGTCTTTGCCTAACCTGTATTGTTATTGTTTGTTGTTAGGCTAACTAATTTTAAGTGATAACCCGTGTTTTAGGGCTTATACTTCCCTTAGGGTAAGACTGTAATTTTAGTTGATTATTATACTATTAACCTTACAAGTGTTTAACTTTACCTTCTTAATTTATCTGTACTGTTCCTCAAGCTTGGTGTTTAGCATTCTCTGGTACTATTTCACAGGCCGACACAGGTCAAGCCCAGAAAAGGGATTTTGATGAAGGGAAAAATCTATTTCTGGGCAACGACCTGTGTCGCCCTGTGAAACCCACCCTGTAGTTAGATTATCCTCACCCAGCTTACACCCCAAGCTTGGAGGCTATCTTCAGGAATGACGTCTCAGGCGTCGGAGGCGCTCACGGTAGTAGTAGACCAGGAGCTGTAGCACGGCTCCTCCGTAGTTCGGGGTTTTGTCGAAGGAAGAAGCTAAATGGCAAGGGACCTCTGGTAGTGATTCCACTCGCTCCTTACTATACCGACACTTCTATAAGAAGTGAGCGAGCCATTTATCTTGGCATTATATTGTTTCTTTTTTCTCTAGGATGAATAGCAATATTTATTCTTGCAGAAAAGTATTACAAAGGAACCATTTCACAGGGCGACACAGGTCGTTGCCCAGAAATAGATTTTTCCTTCGTCAAAATCCCTTAATTAAGTCTCCCAATATGTCAGCATAAACATATTAACTAAGTAGCTTATGGTTACAATATGATCATATACGTAGTTCTGTCAAATTATTTTAGTAATAATAACAATATTATCATCATCTTGCAGTTTTCGTACTGGATGTTATTCCACCTAAGCTTGTTTTTGTATCCAGATCTAAACATCAAAACCCAACCGTAATTTTCTCCCGAAAGTTGTAACAAGGTAAGTAAAAGTCAAATTTAATTTACGAGTCACATATGCTCTGAAAGTGCTCAAATCCCACCACCTTTTCAAAGAGAGTTCTCAGCAAAATAGGAGGAGACTTAAAACGTGTGATTAATATCCTTAATATGAAGGATGTGATTACGGTGAAAAAGTTAATGTATTAAAATGAAACAATATCCACATATTTAGCAATGAGAAACATTAATCATCTCCATGACATCACAAGGAATCTGAACACCCAAAATACAGATGTGTGAACTTATTGAGATGTAAATATTTAACCGAACTTTGAAGTTTTAAAATTGAAACCCAGGTAAACGTATCCTCTGGTCATAATATAGTAGATATTGTTACAGTAATATTACTGTACAGTTTATATTATACTAAAACCATTTTTTTCAATACTACTTGAAATTCTTTAATGACTAAATTTATCTCTCTGGAAAATAATCTAAAATATGAAACATCATGAGACTTACCCTCTGGAGCCAAAGTAAGAGTCTGTGTCAGGAAAAGCTGAACAAAATTGTCTAAAATAACAGTTGAGTGGAGAGGCGAAGCATTCAAACGTTACATTAAAGTGTTTGTGTAGGCACTCTAGCACAGTTACTGGTAGCCCAGCCTGTGTCCCGTGGCCCTGTAAAGAATATAGGAGAAATCATCTCTCACATCTGCAAACTTATCAATGATATATAGCCATATGCACATTACATTACTGAACCCCAAAATGCAAGAAAAATAAGACCATAGTTATTACCAAAACTATGCTCCTAGTGCGACTCAATACTTATTTTGCTTGTAAGAGATAATTTTTACTCTTTATTGAAAAGCCCAAATGTAAAGGAAAGTTGTAATTCCTCCAAACTAGCTTTCTAAATGTATTTTATAATATAATATGGGCAGCATTATGACAAAATAACTAATGCTACATAGAAAATAATCATATATTTTGAGTTGACAAGCTTAGAAGAAAATCTTTTTCCTACAAAGGGCCTAGGCAGCTGTCAGAATGACATAAACTTGAACCATATGACGCCAGAAGCCCAACTTCTTATCCCTATGTTTTGTAACTGTTACAATATGACTATCCTCCAGGTCACCACACCTCAGAAGTGTCATGGAATTAAAATACTATGAGTGAACCTCTTCAGAGCGTTTTATATCATCTGAACGTGAACTCACGTACCTCATTTGGGTTGGTCCCGAGGAGGGTTTGATACCGTTTCAATAAACACCAGACCCTAGGAAGGAACAGCTCAAATTTTTTATCGTCGAAGCAATTGTACCGATACAGCTGTTCCTATGAGAAAAGAATCAGAAATATTTCAGTTGCATATTCCAATAATTTAATTCCTTAAAAACCAAAATGTCAAACCAACTTTGATAACAATAATGATATTTTCTACTTGGTGAAATATGAAATACTATACAAAATACTGTGAATGAACAATCTGCTTGGCTTTGACCTTAAGAACAGCATTTAGATGCACTGGGAAAGGTATTGAGGAAATGCAATAATACTGAGTACTTAATGTATAAGTCAATCTCTAGAGAAGGTAGACGACTTCTGTTACTTAAGACTTCCTGGCAATATGCAGTTGTAAAGTAATGGTCAACACCCTCCAATGAATTAAATTAAATCAGTTACCAACCAACAAAAGCATGCAACAAGATTTAATGGAGTGCATGTATAAAACTTTCTTCATCTTACCAATTTATGGAAGTATAACGTGTTGACTCTAAGTG
>NC_061109.1:87262141-87279934 GCF_015104395.2 Macrobrachium nipponense
TGGGAGGTCTTCACACAAGACTCACCACAACCAAAAAACACAACAACTAAAAACTAACCTAAACCTAACTAAGGGATAGGAGAGAGCTACCTTCAGCCCCCATGACTGTGTCTGCAGAAAACGTATGGCCCAAGAGAACAAACAGTCCTCGTATATCGTTCTCACATCTCTTAAGTAGTGTGAGGCGAATACTGAATTGCTCCTCCAAAAGGTGGCGTCAAGGATGTCCTTGATCGACATGTTCCTTTGGAAGGCAAGCGAGGTTGCGACAGCTCTGACCTCGTGAGCTTTCACTCACAAGAGGCTCAAATCGGTCTTCTGGTAAGACGAATGAGCCTCTTGTATCACGTCTCTCAGAAAGAAAGCCAAAGCATTCTTGGGATAATGGTATATCGGGTCTTTTTACCGAACACCACAGATTATCTGAGGGACCTCGTATCTCCTTTGTCTTGCGAACATAAAACTTTAGAGCCCTGATAGGGCACAGGGCTCTCTCAGGTTCTTGGCCCACAAGGCTTGTCATACCCTTAATTTCGAAGCTCCTGGGCCAAGGGTTAGACAGGTTTTCATTTTTCGCTAAGAAAGTGGGACTCAAAGAGCAGACAGCATTGTCACCTTTGAAGCCCACCTGTTTACTAATGGCTTGAATTTCGCTAACTCTCTTCGCCGTCGCCAGAGCAGTTGGAGGAAAGAGCCTTCTTCGTCAAGTTCCTAAGAGACGCTGCATGGAGAGGCTCGAAAGGACTCGACATCAACAGTCTTAGAACTAAATCTAAGTTCCAAGAAGGAGGCCTCGCCTTGAGGTATTCTTGTTGTCTCAACGATCTCAAGAGATCGTGAAGATCTCTGTTGTCAGTAAGGTCTAGGCCTCTGTGTCGGAAGACTGCTGACAGCATACTTTTATATCCCTTGATGGTCGGGACTGCCAGCTTCTGCACATTCCTTAGGAATAGCAGGAAATCGGCTATCTGGCTCACAGAGGTAGTCTTCTTCTTCTTCTTCTCCCAGCTTGTTCCCATTTTTATATGGTCGCCGTTTCGGATGAGCCGTTTCCATCTATTTCTATCTTGCGCTTCTGCCTCATCAATTCCCTTCTCATGTAAGTCTCCTCTCACACAGTCCTTCCATCTCTTTCTTGGTCTCCCTCTTTTTCTTCTTCCTTGCACCTCCACCCCCATAGTATGTCTCCCAGCGTGGTCCTCATCTCTCCTCAACAAGTGTCCATACCATCTCAGCCTCCCCTCCTGCACTTTCTTTGATACTTCCACCACCTTAGTTGACCCCCTTATGTAGTCATTTCTGATCCTATCCACTCTTGTTACCCCAGACATCCACCTAAGCATTCTCATTTCTGCCACATCCATCTTCTTCTGCTCTGCTTTTCTCATGCTGCTGTTTCCGTACCATACAGCATTGCTGTTCTTACCACCGTCTTGTGAAATTTTCCTTTTAACTAAGCGGCACTCTTTTGTCACAAAGAACTCCCGAGGCCGCTCTCCAGTTGTTCCAGCCTGCCTGTACCCGATGTTTTACTTCTTCTTCCATACTTCCTCCAGCGTTAACAAAAGATCCCAAATACTTAAACTTATCAACTCTCCTTATTTGCTCTCCACCAAGCTGAATACTTTCTCTATCATCCCCCTCAGTGGTGGTACACATATATTCTGTCTTGGATCTACTTATTCTCATTCCTCTGTCCTCCAGTACTTGTCTCCATCTTTCCAATTTCACTTCCAGATCTTCCCTGCTCTCGCACACAGAACAATATCATCTGCATACAATATGTTCCATGGCACTGTCTCCCTTACTTCCTCTATTATAACATCCATCACTATGTTAAAGATAAATGGGCTCAGAGCCGACCCCTGGTGTAATCCTACTCTCACCTCAAAACCTTCTGTCTCCCCAACACTGCCCCTCACTCTGGTAAATACATTCCGGTACATCTCTTGTCAATCGCACATACTTCTCTGGCACCATCTTCTCCCTCAGGCTCCTCCATACCTCTTGTCTCGGGACTCTGTCATAAGCCTTTTCAAGGTCAATGAATACCATATGTAGGTCCTTTGTCTTTCCCCGAATTTCTCCATTATTTGCCTCAGACAAATATACCATCTGTTGTTCCCTTCCCTTCATAAATCCCATCTGCTCTTTACCTATTTGTATTTCTTCTCTCAGTCTAGCATCTATCATCCTTTCCAGAATCTTCAAAGTGTGGGACATCAATTTAATGCCCCTATAATTACCACACTTTTGGACATCGCCTTTTCCTTTAAAAATTGGGATCAATATACACCCACGCCACTCATTGGTATCTTTTCCTGTTCAAGGATCTTTATCATAAGATCGTACAGTATATCCACTCCTTCATCTCCTAATGCTTTCCATGCCTCCACCGGGATCATGTCTGGTCCGGTTGCCTTCCCATTCTTCATCTTCTTCAGTGCATTTAGTACCTCTTGCCTAGAAAACCTCATTACCATGCCAATGTTCACTTGCCCATCCTCTCTTATTAGTCTATTATTTTCTTCATTTAACAACTGTTCGAAATATTCTTTCCATCTCTTCATGTCTTCCTCCTTTCTAAAGCACTACACCTCTTGATCCTTTATTTGTTTGATATGTGTTTATATCTTTGGTGCTCTTATTTCTAGCCTTTGATAGCTTGATCATCTTCTTTGTAACTCCTTCCTTTGTCCCAGCTCATTATACACATCATCTACGACTTTGCTTTAGCTTGGGCTACCACCTTTTCACCACCTTGTTTTTCTTTCTCTCTGTACCTATTTCTGTCTTCCACTGACTGTGACTCTTCCCATCTTTTCTTTGCCTCCTTCTTATCTTTTTACTACATTCTCAATGTATTCATCCCACCACCAACTCTCCTTTTCTTCCCATATGATACCAGATGTCTCTCCTAGCAGCTCCTTTCCATGCCTTCTTATTACTGCTGCATTTCGTGCCCACCATTCTTGAACATCTTCAATCCCTATATCAATATCCTCCAAAACCCTCCTCTTAAACTCTCTTTTCTTATCCCCTTCCTTCTGTAATTCGTACCATTTTCATTTTCCTTATCCCTTTAGCTTTGGTTTCTTTCCCTTTTCAACTTCAAGTCCATACATAGCAGCCTATGTTGGGGGGCTACATGGTCGCCTGAATAACTTTGCAGTTCTTGACCTCCACCAGATTTATCCTTTTATGCAAGAAATAGTCTATCTGGGAGAATCTTCCCCCACTCCTATATGTTATTAGGTGTTCCCTTTTCTTCTCAAAGAATGTGTTTACTATTGCCATGTCGAATGACACAGCAAAGTCCACTACACTCTCTCCTTCTGGGTTTCTCTCCCCAATTCCATGGCCCCCATGCACCCAGCCCAATCGCCTCATTTTTCACTTCCGACATGGCCATTCAAATCTGCCCCAACTATCACCCTCTCATGCTCTTCCAGTTCTTGCATTATTCTACACCATGCCCTGAAGGAAGCCAACTTCGACTGGTAAACAGCTCTCGATGAAGCCCTCCTTGCGTTGGCGATCGCTTTCGCAGCTGATTTAGAAAAACCTCTCGCTCTGGCCAACTTTTCGATAGTCTGAACGCAGTCAGACCCAGAGCGGAGAGGTTTCGGTGATATCTTGCGAAGTGGGGCTGTCTGAGTAGATCTTTCCTCCAGGGCAACGTCCTCGGAAAGTCTATGAGGAAGGACATTACCTCCGTGAAAACCATTCTTTCGCGGCCACATCGGGGCGACCAGGGTCAACCATCGTCCCCTCCGATGCCGCGAACTTCCTTATGACTTCCCCCATGATCTGAATGGCGGGAAGGCATAAAGGTCCAGGTTCGTCCAGTCCCAGAGCAGAGCGTCTATAGCGACTGCTCCCGGATCCAACACAGGGGAGCAATAAAGAGGCAACCTCTTCGTCCTCGACGTCGCAAATAGGTCGACTAAAGGACATCCCCACAGTTTCCATAGTTCCCGACAGACGTCTTGGTGCAGAGTCCATTCCGTCGGCAGGATCTGATCCTGTCGGCTGAGAAGGTCTGCTCTGACGTTCTGGACTCCTGCGATAAATCTCGTCAGGATCCTGGTTCGCCTTGCATCTGCCCACAGCAGAATCTCCTCGCTAAGTAAAATAGAGGACGGGAGTGTGTACCTCCCACTGATTCTTTAGGTACGCAAGGGCCGTGGTGTTGTCCGAGTTGACTTGGACAACTTTTTCTGCAACCTTTTGCTGGAAGAACTGTAGCGCCAGAAAAACCGCCGCTAGTTCCTTCACATTGATGTGCCAGGACACCTGTTCCCCCCTCCAGGCGCCTGACACTTCTTCCCCTCCCAGTGTTGCTCCCCATCCCGACACGGAGGCGTCGGAAAACAACACTAGGTCGGGGCTCAGAAGCTTTAGGGACAAACCCCTCTCGAAACTTCCGAGGATCTAACCACCATCTTAGATGGTTTTTTCACCGATTCGGTGATCATAAAGGTCGCATCAAGATCCTCTTTGACTCTCCATTACTTCTGCCAGGAAAAAACTGGAGAGGCCTGAGGTGTAGTCTTCCCAGGGAGGGGAAACAAACTTTTCCAGCGAGGAAATGGTCCCCAGCAGACTCATCCACTCCCTCGCCAAGCAAGTTTCCTTCCCCAGGAAGGCCGAAAACTCTCTCTAAGCCTTGCAGCTGTCGTTCCTGGGACGGAACACCCGAGAAGCCACTGAATCCATCTGAATCCCCAGATACGATGGACTGTGTTGGGGTCAGATGCGACTTTCGAGGTTGACCAGAAGTCCCAGGGACCTCGCCAAGGCTAACGTGAAGTGAAGGTCCTTCAGACACCTCTCTTCTGACGATGCTCTGACAAGCCAATCGTCGAGATACAGGGATAACTCTTATCCTGCAGAATGTAACCATCTCGCTACGTTCTTCATGAGCATGGTAAATACCATCGGAGCCGTGCTTAAGCCGAAACAAAGAGCTCGGAATTGCCAAACTTTGTCTTTTTAACACAAACCTCAGAAACTTTCTGAAAGAGGGGGTGGATTGAACGTGAAAGTATGCGTCCTGTAGGTCCAAGGACACCATCCATGAGCAGGCTGAAAAGATTCAGCCTGCTCACTCCAAGACCTGGACGCCACCCCGACGACTGCTTTGGTACCAGGAAAAGCCTGTTGTAATATCCTGGGTGACCCCAGGTCTAAGACCTGTTCCACCGCTCTTTTCTCGATCATTTGATCTAAAGATCGAAAAAGAATCTGACGTTTCTCCCCTTGATATGACGGGGAAAGATCTCTGGGAGTTGTGGATAGTGGAGGAGGGTCCAAAAAGGGGATCTTGTACCCCTGTTCCACTATCTTGAGTGGACCAAGCATCTGTAATCTCTCTCTCTCCACGCCCCCGCAAAGAACTTCAGCCTGGCTCCGACAGGCATCTGAAGGACTTGATTTTCACTTAGAAGATTTTGGCTTGAAAGAAGCTCTTCCTCTTGAAAGCCCTCTCCCTCGAGGAGCAGCTCTCGAGGGAGGAGCCCCACGAAAGGGTTTAACCTTCCTAGGTGGTCGTCCAAAAGAAGACGTAGTAGGGACTGCGGGACGTCTTGAAGACTGGGCCAAGAGGTCCTGGGTAGCCTTCTCCTGTAAGCTCACTGCCAGGTCCTTTACCATAGTCTGGGGGAAGAGATGGTTCGAAAGAGGCGCAAAGAGAAGCTCCGCTTTCTGTGTTGTGAAAACAGATCTAGCCGTAAAGTTGCAGAACAGCGCTCTCTTCTTAAGAAAAGCAGTGCCGAAGTGAGACACTAACTCTTCCGAACCATCCCTGACGGCCTTGTCCATGCAGGATAACACATTGGACAGCTCCCCCAGACTTTAACGAGTCAGGACTCCTAGATGAAGATCTAGGACTCCCAAGCCCCACCAGTCTAGAAAGTTAAAGACTTCGAGATCCTTAACAGTCCTTTCATGTGATGATCAATCTCCGTAGGCGTCCATGAAATCTTAGCAGTCGACAAAAGGGACCTCTTCTGAGCATCGACCAGACTAGCAAAGTCCCCTTGGGATGACGACGGGATCTTAACTCCTACTTCTCCTTTAGTCTCATACCAGATGCCCACTTTCCCACTGAGTCTGAAGGAGGAAGGGCGAAAGTCGACTTGCCCTGATCCTTCCGACGTTCCATCCAATCTTGCAACTTCTTAAAAGCCCTGGTGGACAACGAAGTTTTCATTTCCACAAACTCCGGGACCTTGCAAGACTTAGATGACGAAAACTGAGAGGGTGGAGACCTGGGAGCTGCAGGCTGGAACTTGTCTCCAAAAAGACGAGCGTAGGAGTCGTACCAGCACTTTATAATCCGACACAGACGAAACCGAAGGCTGCTCCTCCTCAAACTGAGTCCGCCGGACTACTAAGCTCTCCTTCCTCCCTAAGAGGCAAAGGAGACTGCTCCTCTGGAGAGGGCGTCGCCCAACGGGTCTAGCCTTCAACAAAGACTTTCAAGGTTTAGGTGTAGCAGCTTCTTCAATGCGACCGACCTTCTGTCGATCCTTAGAGCTTGAAGAACGAAGAGCGTCTTGACAGCGCTGAGCGTCAAGAGAGGCTACTCTAACTCGCTCTAGAGAAGCGTCCTTACGCTTCCCGCTAAAGCGTCTAGCTTTCGCTTTCAAAGCGTCCTTCTGGGCGCTCTCGAAAGCCTTCTCAAAAGGCAAAGCGTCTAGCAAAACGTCCCGACGAGCGTCCTCAAAAGCGTCCTCCAAGGCGTCCTGCCGAGCGTCCTCAAGGCGTCCTGACGCGCGGGCTGATAGGACGTCGAGAGGGAAAAGCGTCCTCCACGAGACTTCCTACTAGTAGAACGAGATCGAGGAAGCTCCACGGAGAGCAAGCGGAGACAGAGACGAACAGGAGACGGAGAAGGGGACTGCTTCGTCCTCTTGACAGGCAGCCTGACGTCCTTCCTACGCTTAGGCTCGACTGCTGCTGGGCGAGTCTTCTGAGCCATTAAAGCTGACAATTGGTCTTGCAGAGACACAAGAATATTCTTCGTTGGTGAAGAAACTAGAGGAGGTGAAGGGCTGAACCTGCGAGAAGACGAGGGGCGAGGGACGCCTCCTTCCTTCTCACAGGTACAGCTACCTGCCTCTCCGAAGGGCGGCGAAAAAGCGCTTCTCAGCGTCATCCTCAGATGACGTCCTACCTCTCTTCTGCGGAGGAAACGCGTCATACGACGCAGGTGAAGACCGCAACGATAACGGTGAGAGAGGACGTGAAGCGTCCTCACTCGGAAAAGTCCTTTTCAAAGGACGCGAGTCTCTCCGAGTGCTCCACCCCTTGCGCGGGGAGGGCGCCTCGGAGGACGAAAAACAGTCCTTAAGGATGCGAGCCTGTGCACGCTCCTTGGCAGCCTGGGAACTAACAACAGGTCCTGTCGAAGGGACGCCAGATCGGTGGGAGCCCCCGTAAACCCTCTTGCGGCTTTCGACATACCCACTCCCTGAGTCCTGGGAGTCCGATAGAGGTCTAGGCACTAGGGGCACGATCACACACTTTAATTGAGCCGGTTTCCAAGGCCAACACTTTAGATTCTAGAGTACGTAACGACTCTAGAATCAGAGAAAGGGCATTACCTTCTCCAGACACAGAATCAGGGCCCGCAGGCAACAACACAGGATTAGGTGAAGCAAATTCTACTGGTGTGTTAATACAGGTGAAATGTTACTTCCCTTACCTTTCAAAGAACCGCTCTTGGAGGGAAGCCCTCCTGATCCTATCGCACTCCAATTTACGCCGATAAGAATCATACACTTTCCATCCATCCTCGGTCAAACCTTCGCATTCATTGCACCGATCATCCAATAAACATACATGCCCCCTAAACCCCATACATACTGTGTGGGGATCTACCGATGATTTAGGTAGCCTCACCTTGCAATCACTCTTCACACACACACTCTGAAACTCACTGAACTTGATCCAGACATCACGTTCACAGAAAAGCCAATCCAAAATAAAAAAACAGTCCACTATCGGCGTATGCCAATCAAACAATCCAGAATCAATAAACCAAAAGTCAATCCAGACACTTAGAACGAGTCAATCCAAAAAATCCTAGGCGGAGGTCTGTAAACAGTTGTTTACCGACGGCGACAGAAAAAATATGAATAGAAAATGGGAATGGTTCCTGATATCCGCCTCCCAGCGGCGGGAATGGGTACTACCACCTGGCCGCCCACTGCCGCGTGTGCCGCGAGAAATTCTGTCGGACTTCGGAGAATATCAGCTATAATATATATCTGTCAGGTAAATTGGCATGAACAAAAAATAAAACCTTGGTTCCTATGTGTTTAGACAAAGGGTCGACTTCCTAGCTATTGCTAGTAGTCTGCTTCGTCTCAAGAGCCTCAAGCGAGGATGTGACTTATGGCTAAGAGTTCTTGTGAATCTGTCAATGGGGTCTTATCCACTTACCTCCGACAGAATCTAATGGTCATTTGTCAATGGGGTGGGTCTTATCCACTTACATGACAATACACCTATGCCTAGGGGCATAATTAAGGAGCACAACCACCGATCCCGATCACCTGATCCTAACACGAGGGTTTGTGCTTAGTTTGAAAAGAGCTATCCCCAACAAATCCTTTCAAACAAACCAAAGAAAAAAAACACTATGTTAACATAAAAATTAACTCAGTTAAGGATCAGTGTCGGCTCCCTATCCCAGCAACGTATCCGTAGACACGTAAAACCAAGAGAGAAGGATCTCTCGTAGGTCAACTTGACCTCTTCGTGCAAAGGGAAGTCAACACAGAGTTGCATCTCCCGTAAGTTACAGCTAATATGTCCTTCACGACATATTGTTATGTAACAAACAAGAATTCATAAAAGCGCACACTTCAAGCGCTTTTAATTCTCAGCTGTTTGAAGGAATCATCAAGTTATTCATGAAGTGCTTTAGCGATCACACTTATTTCAAGAAGACCAGGGCTTCCTTTGAAATGGATCTTTTCTGATGAAGCCTAGAGCCTGGCTTGCGCCTGGCTGGCGCCTCGCGCCTGCCTGACACTTGGTTGGCGCTTTCGCCTGACTCATGGCTGGCGCCCTCGACCTGGAAGTAGCTTCGCGCCTGGTTTCCAGACTGGCACTATTTGGCGTCTGGCGCCTGGCTGACTCCTCTCCACTTGCTGGAGCTTTGAGCTTGGTAGAGTCTCGAGGATGTCTGGCGATGCCCACATCGGACACTCTTATCTGTCCGATTTGTTCGCCTCTAGCGCATCTGCGCTAGGTTGGAGGCCCCCTCTTTCTCTTCATCAGACAATAACAGTGTTCCTTGAAACTGTCTCCCTCTGGCGTTTTTTACGCCTGTTTTGGCATATGGCACCTGGTTGGCGCTACATTGTCCAAAAGTCCTGAACATCCACAATAGTTTATCAGGAGACTGGAGAAGAGTGGAAGAAGTTCTTCCAATTTGAGCTTTGGCCTCTCAGGCAAGGGGAGGTGATTGTAATCAGCTACATCCAGTAGACGATAGGATATCTAACCGTACGAGAGATAAGAGTCTTCCTCCAGAGGAGGGGTCCTTCTTGAATACTTCCGTGCTCACGGAGATCTCTTCTTACATGTTGAAGGGGTGTCTCGTTGCAGAATCTTCCCTATCCTTGCCCGAAGGAAGGGAAGAAGCCTGGAAGTCGAAGGAGACTCCGAGCTGAAATTGGGAGTACTCCTGATTTCTAGCTCTTTATGTATCCCTCTGGACACCTTCTGGGAAGCATTTCGAGCCATCATCGCATTCCAAAGACTCTGTAGGCAAACGTTTGAACCATTCTACTGTAGATGAAAAACATAAGTACCCTGCCTGGACAACGAAACCTCTATCTGAAAACATTGAATCAGGAATAGGGGTGTTTAGTTCTTTTGCCAGACATACTATGCTGGCAAGAACCCATTGCCTAATCTCCATAGAATCTAATGCGAGATTCCAGTGCTCAAAAAATTCACTTGTCTTCTTGATCGTTTAGGACCAAGAGAAACAAAGAATTCCTCATAGAAATTTCTCAAAAAAGTTTGATGAGGAGCAGTTCCATCTTGTCGGAACATAGAATCTGTGGCCACAAAAAAGATCCCATTAGAAGTACATGATATCTACTCTTGTCATATTGAGGTATCGTATAAGATCCCGAAGATCTTAATCCTCTGCTATCTCCAATCCCTTTATAGAGACAGAGTATAGCCTTTTACTGCTTTCTTTGATAGCAGATATATACAAAGGTGATTCTTCCCTCTGAAAGGGAAGAAAAACCGCTATGTGCTTCAACAGAGGTATCGGAAGAGGACAGTTTCCTCATTCCCTCTAGCACGATCTGCAGCAATTCTATATCTTGTCCATGACTATTGATATTTACCTGAAAAATCCTCTCATTCATGTCCATTCTGGTCAGTCTGCACGCAGACAGACTCAGAGTGGAGAGGTTGCTAAGGTCCATTTATAATAGATGCTGATAGAATATTCAGACTGTCTTGGAAAAGACTTCCAAAACATGCTGTGAGAAGAACGTGACCTCTGTGAATCCAACCTCTCTAAGGCCACAATGAAGCATAAAGTATTATCCTCTCTTCTTTGACGCCCTTTATCTTAAATTCTGTAAAGAATTTATATTTAGGGAAAAAAAGACTAAAGTTTATTCCCCTTTCTATAAAATAAAGATGGCGTATATTGCTACCTCTCTTGGTTCGAGGAAAAGGAAGCAGTCTACAGGAAGGCTATTCGTCTTCTACCTTGCTAAGAGATCTATGAAGAAGACTTTTCGCAGGTTCTCACAACTCTTTGCAATAAATGTTAAACATACTCTCACAGTTATTATCGTCGATCGAGAAGGTTCTCACGGACATGCAAAATCTTGCATCGAACCACTTAAGGATCGTTACATTCCTTGTCTGTTTTCCAAATAGGTTCTCTTTGTTAACGCGAACAGGAGCGAAAAAAGAGATTCTCGATGCTCTTTGTGATATGAGAGTCGTGGAATTGGCCTAAGTGATTAAATGGGTAACGAAATCAGGAACGAATCTTGCCGTTACCGAGCGTGCTGTCTGAGAGGCTACTGGACTCTTAGGTTAATAACTCGCTAAAACGAGAAAATATCTTGGATGGTGCTCTTGGCTCATTGCGCCAGGCTGGCACTTTTTGGCGTATTGCGCCAGGTTGGCGCTTCTAGGCTGACGCTTTCTTCTAATTCTCTTTATGTTATGTGCCAGAACATGTGCCTTTATGGTACCCGACATCCTTTCACATGTTAATTCGTTCTTAGTAGGAAAAAACTCTTATATACGTAGTATAGTCCATTCAGGGAAACCATTCTGCCACGAAGAGAATGTTCCCATCCCACTCATCCATCTTCTCTGAGCAATATCCGATTCTAAAAAGGTTGTGTGCGTTTCTCGAAAGACTTGACCATACCGTAGTCTTAAAGTGAATTCTCTACTACATCCATCTTCTCACTAAGCATGTATTCTAATAGGCCATGCTTTTCGTAAGCATGAGCATTATATAATATAATGTTCGCTGCGTTAGAATCCTTTAATAATGTTACCTACGGTAAACAGCATTGAAAGGTTATAATATCTTTCTTATTGAAAGCTTCTAAGCAAAAGGCAGACAATATTTTATTTATGTTAGCTTAACTATCCCCTCCATTCGAGACTAAGTCCATGATTGTAGGGGAATATACGGTTAACCATTCGATCCCGTTTGGAGAGAGAGATGTAACCGACTGCTCATGACTGAGAACTGGATGGTACTGTATTGGCCTTAGAATAACAGCCCGGCAGTCTCGCTCGCTGCCTGGCTGCATTCATCATGAGTTGCCAGTTACTTCATTCAATGAAGGAATATAATAAAATTATTCTCGAGCCTAAGGAAGCTCTTAATAATGCAAATTAAGCCAAACAACCTTTGTTAAACACCAAGCTGAGTAGGTATTGTCGTAACAAAACCTTTTAAAGTGAAGTCCTTACCAGGAAAATCCTGTAAGGACATAGATAATTCCGTAGCGAACCACAAAGGCAACTATGGTATGCGTATATGACTTGTCATTCAGTAGTCGTATACAGCAAGTCTTGCTACTACATTCTTTCCTCTCCGATTCAGAGAGAGAATGGAAATCTTGCCTCTTCGTTCTTTTCGTCAATAAACACGAATTAGTATAGTCGAAAGAGATCGCAATGAAAACTCTAGGATCGAAGAGAAATCCCTCAAATTTTTATTCTCTTGGATATAAGGCAATATTCTAACGCCTATATTTATTTGGAAGAGCCTCTAATCAATGAATGAGAGCTCGTACGAATCTTGTTTAATTTGCAAATGATTGCCACTCTTTCTGTAAATGGTTGGTTGCATTATTTTAGAAGGGGAAGATTTTAATATCGTCTTATTAGTAATGAACTAATTTTTCCAATAAAAAAGGTTTCCAATTCCGATCTATCTTCCATTTCCTGTCCATCAAGTGGGAGAAGAATGAGCAACCGGAGGAGAGCGCCTGCTTTCGTAAGGTAAAGAGCTTTAGCAGTACCGATTCTAACCTGACAAGGGCTACGGCTGCCTGTGCGACATCTTGAGTCCCCGCCAGGAAAAAAGCCGATCTTGCTCTTGCCTTTACTTGCATTAAGACTATCCTGAGAAGGGCGACGGCGCCTGTGCGACAACTCCCGTCCTAATCAGAAGAAGGCTCGAATGTCTTTCACCTTTCGCAGAATCAGGCTCTAACTCCATCTCCGATGAAGATCCTGGTTTATAGTTTCAGGCGCTTTGCGCCTCATCTCAGGCACTTCAGGCGCTTTGCGCCTCGTTTCAGGCGCTTCGCGCTCATTTCAGGCGCTTCAGCGCTTTTGCCTCGTTTCAGGCGCTTCAGGCACTTTGCGCCTTAGTTCAGGCGCTTCACGCCTCATTTCAGGCGCTTCAGGAGCTTTGTGCCTCGTTCAGGCGCCTCAGGCTCTTTGCGTCTTGTTTCAGGTTTCGCTTCAGGCGCTTTGTGCCTCATTTCAGCCGCTTCAGGCGCCTCTTTAGAATCCTCTCTACAGAGTCTGCCGAGGGGACGCCTGATCGGTGGGGATTCTCTGAAACCTCCGTGCAGCTTTCGACATTCCTTCTCCTCTGGGCTTGTGAGTTTGGAAGAGGTCTAGACCTGGGAGCGAGACAGAGCCGATCAGACGCACCCTCCACTTCAATGGGGAACACTATATTCACTTCTTACCTTTAAGAGCTCGCTTTTGAGCTACATCCATTATCTTCAAATTTGCATATATAAATTTGTAGTTTCTGTGGAGTCGAAGGGGATGAGGATGCAGCAACTACTAGTACTGCTAATACTCTAACTGCTCGTTAGCACAAACGCTATAAAGCTTATAAGTAAGCGTATCTAGTTATATGTTTTCTGACTTCCTAAAGTAGGAAAATGATATTAGATACAATAAAGTTTCATACATACTTACCTGGCAGATATATACATAGCTATCGACTTCGTCGTCCCCGACAGAAATTCGAATTTCGCGGCACACGCTACAGGTAGTCAGGTGATCTACCGGCCTGCCGCTGGGTGGCAGGACTAGGAACCATTCCCGTTTTCTAATCAGATTCTCTCTTCCACCTGTCTCCTGCGGGAGGCTGGGTGGGTCTTCAATCGTATATATCTGCCAAGGTAAGTATGTATGAAACTTTATTGTATCATAACAATATCATTTTTCATACATTTCAACTTACCTGTCAGATATATCATAGCTGATTGACACCCTTTGGTGGAGGGCAAGAGACAGCTAACTCCTGACTAGACAGGTAAACAACATATGTAGTAGGTATTTATAGACCTTGGTTCTCTGTGTTTCTAGACGAAGGGTCGACTTCCTAGCTATTGCATAGGAGTCTGCTTCGTCTCAAGGAGCATTAGCAAGATAGTGATCTGTGGCCAAGAGTTCTTGTGGGTTCTTACCAATGGGGTCTTATCCACTTACTCGGTCGAGCCTAATTGGCATTTGTCAATGGGTGCTAATCCACTTATATGACAATATGCCTATGCCTATTGGCATAACTAAGGAGCGCAACACGATCCCGATCACCTGTTCCTAACATAAGGGTTCGCGCTAGAATTGAAAAAGAGTTATCCCCCAAACTCCTTTCAAACCTCAATATAATTCACTAAGTTAAAATAAATTCAACTCATTATTAAAGGATCAGTGTCGGCTCCTTATCCCAGCAACGTATCGCTAACACGTATAAACCAAGAGAGAAGGATCTCTCGTAGGTAACTTGACGTCCTTCGTGTAATAAGCAGTCAACACATCGTTGCATCTCTCGTAAGTTAAAGCTAATATGTCTTCCTGACATAGTTACAAAAAGAACAAGAATTTGCAAAAGCTCGCACTTCATGAGCTTTTAAATTCTCAGCTGTCTGAAGGTATCATCAAGTCACTTATGAAGTGCTTTAGAGATCGCCATTGTTTCAAAAAGAAGACTAGGACTTTCTTTGAAACTGGATCTCATCTGGATGAAGCCTAGAGCCGGCTTGCGCCTGGCTGGCGCCTCGCGCCTGGCTGGCGCCTTGCGCCTGGCTGGCGCATCCTGTTTGCCTGGCGCCTCGCGCCTGGCTGGTGCCTTGCGCCTGTTTGGAGCCTCGCGCCTGGCGCGTGGCTGACTTCTCCCCACTTGCTGGAGCTTCGAGCTTGTTAAGAGTCTCGAGGAAAACTGGCGATGTCCACATTGGACACTTTTTCCCGATTTTTTCGCCTCTAGCGCACTGCGCCAGGTTGGAGGCCCGCTCCTTCTCCTCATCAGACAATGACAGTGTTCATATTGACTGTCTTTCTCTGGCGTCTTCACGCCTGTTTTAGCATTGGCGCCTGACTGGCGCTACATTGTCCGAAAGTCCTGAAGATCCACCATCGTTTATCAGGAGACTGGAGAAGGGTGGAAGAAATTCTTCACTTTGAGCTTTAGGCCTTTCCGGCAAGGGGAGGTGATTTTAGTCAGCTAAATCCAGTAGACGATAGGAAATATAAAAGTCCGAGAGACAAGTCTTCCTCCGAGGAGGATCCTTATTGAATACTTCCGTGCTAACGAGTTTTCCTCCTACATGTTGATGAGTTTTCTTGTTGCAGAAGCTTCCCTATCCTTGCCCAGAAGGAAGGGAAGGAGCCTAGAAGTTAAAGAGATTCTGAGCTGAAATTGGTAGGACTCCTGATTTCTAGCTCTTTAATGTATCTCTCTGAACCTTTTGGGAAGCAGTTTGAGCCCTCATCGCATTCCCAACGACTCTGTCAGTAAACGTTTTAAACTTGTCTTCTTCTGTAGATGACAACGTCAATACATTACCGGACAACGAAACCTCTATCTGAAAGCGTTGATCCAGGAATAAAAGGCTTTAGTTCTTTTGCCAAACATACTATGCTGGCCAGAACCCATTGCCGGAGTCTTCATAGAATTTGATTCCAGATTCTAAAGCCCAAAAATTTTACTTGTCCTTTGAATCGTTTAGGACCATGAGAAACATTTGATGAGGAGCAGTTCCATCTTGACGGAACACGGAATCTGAGGCCCAAATTAGGATCCCATTCTAAGTATAAGATCTCCTACTCTTATCGTATAGAGGTATTGTATAAGATCCCGAAGATCTTAATTCTCTACTATCTCTAATATTCTTTGTCGAGACAGAGTATATCTTTTTACTGTGTTCATTGATAGCATAAAATACCAAGGTGATTCTTCCCCCTGAAAGGGAAGAAAACCATTATGTGGTTCACAAGAGGTATCGGAAGAGGACAGTTTCCCTTTCCATCTAACACGATCTGCAGCAACTCTATGTCTTTTAACATATTGAAGGAATTATCAAGCTTCCCTTGAAAAATCCTCTCTTTCATATTTACTTTTGGTCAGTCTGCACGCAGACAGATCAGAGTGATAGATTTTTCAGGTCCAATCATTTATAATAGATTCCGATAAAATCTCTACTCTCTTAGAAAAAACCTTCTGACACATGCTGAGAGAAGAACGTGACCTCTGTGAATCCAACCTTTTTATTGCCAAAATGATGCATTCATCTTCTTCCTTTGACGCCCATTTATCTTAATATCTGTTAAGAATATATATAACTAGGGGAAAAAAGACTAAAGTTTATTCACCTATTTAAATTAAAGATGGCGTATCTTGCTACCTCTCTTGTTTCAAGGAAAAGGAAGCAAACTATAAGAAGCTCGTTCGTCTTCTACCTTGCGAAGAGATCTGTGAATACTTTCCGCAGGTTTTCACAACTCTTTCCAATAAATATTAAACATATGTTAACAGTTATTATCGTCGATCAAGAAGGTTCTCACGGACGTGCAAATCCCGCATCAAACCTGGTAAGGATCGTTACGTTCCATGTCTGTTTCCAAATAGGTTAAATTGTGCTCTGCCGAATTAAAACCTTTATAATACCGTCACATTGTGGTAAAACAGCATTCATCTAAGAAAACTCTTGTAAGGATAGTAGGAATTCTGTAATTAACCACGGTGTGTGCATAAGGCTTAACCGTAACCGTTATCTTAAGGTGAATTTTCTACTACATTCTTCCTCGCCGAGGCAGAGAGAGAGATCCTTAGCAAAACGAATACTATGTTATTCATGTTTGCCTAAAAAAAATCCCCTCAATTCGTGGTTAAGTCCTGATTGTAGGGGGAATATACAGTGAACCATTCGATCCCTTAGGAGAGAGAGATAACCAAACAACAGCTCACGACCGAGAACCGGATGGTACTGAATTGGCGTTACAATTACAGCCGTCTCGTTCACTGCCTGGCTGCATTCATTCTGAGTTTGCCAGTTACTCCCTTCAATGAAGGGATATAATAAAATTATTCTCGAGCCTAAGAAAGCTCTCAATAATGCAAATTTAAGCAAAAACAACCTTTGTTAAATACCGAAGCTGAGTAGTATTGTCGAAACAAACCTTTTAAACGAAGTCCTTACTAGGAAAATCCTGTAAGGATATAGATAATTCCGTAGCGAACCAGAAAGGCAACTATGGTATGCGTATATGACTTGTCATTCAGTAGTCGTATACACTAAGTCTTCTACGACATCTTTCCTCTCCGACATGCAGAGAAGAATGGAAATCTTACTCTCTTCGTTCTTTTCGTCAATAAACCCGAATGAGTATTAGTCGAAAGAGATCGCAAATGACAACCGAGGATCGAAGAGAATCTCTCCAGCTTTTATTATCTTGGAGATAAGTCCGTATTTTACGCCTTTCTTATCTGGAAGAGCCTCTAATCAATGAATGAGAGCTCGTACGAATCTTGTTCAACTTCCAAACGATTGCCCCTCTTTCTGTAAATGGTGGTTGACCATTTTTTTTTTTTTTTTTTTTTTTTTTAGGAGGATGATTTTAATATCCATTACTATTGAACTAATTCTCACAATTCTGCTCTATCTTCCATTCCTCAGGTTGGGAGAAGATTAAGCAACCGGAGGAGAGCGCTTCCTTTCGAAAGGTGAAGGGCTTTTAGCAGCACCAACTCTAACCTGACAAGGGCTACGGCAGCCTGTGCTACATCTAGTCCCTGCCAGGAAAAAGCCGAACTTGCTCTTGCCTTTATTGCATTAAGGGGGGGGGGGACTATCCTGACAAGGGCGACGGCTGCCTGTGCGACAACTCCCGTCCCTATCAGGAGAAGCCTCGAATGGTCTTTCACCTTTCGCTTGGAGGACTCTTGGCAGTTGTCAGGCTCTTCTTGTAGGAGAAAGAGCCTGGCGCTAAGCAGGAGTATCGTTGCCTAGAATACTCCTGGCG
>NC_061109.1:87280434-87308261 GCF_015104395.2 Macrobrachium nipponense
AATCAAGGGGGAACCGCAATATATGGGAAAGACAAAACAACAAGGAAAAATATATGAGAAATATAGTAAACTCAGATGTGAACTAATAGCGGTAGAATTTGAATCTGAAAAATGATGAACATAGTAATATATAGACCTCCTAATACTAAGAGTTTGACTTAATAATTGAAAAATTGGATGATATATGTAGAAATCACAAGGACTGGACTATTCTTCTCCTATCTGGTGACTTCAACTTTCCTTTCGTAGAATGGAAAGAACGAATAGGAGACTGTGGTTGTACTTATACATATAAAAAAGAGGTAATAGTAGTGCAGAAGATAAGAGGACAATTTGAAAAGCTATTAGATATGCTACTAGAATACAACATTCAACAAATAATCACCTGCCAACAAGAAAGGAAAATACTTTAGACCTATATTTGTGAACGAGATGAATTAGTTAAAGAAATAATAGTTTATAATGCGAGTATTTCAGATCATAATGTATAGAAATACAGCATTCATTCCAAAGCAGTGAAAATAGAGATAAGCAAGAAATGAAAAGTGGGAAGGATATGGAAAATACAACTTCTACAGTAAAAATATAAAATGGTCAGAAATTAATGAAGAATTAAACAAAGATTGGGATAACATTTTCGTAAAGTGATGACATAAGGGTAAATACGGAGATATTATATAAAATATTGGAGAAAATAGTGGATAAAATATATACCGAAGAAGAAAAGTAAACATCATTCATGCATACCAAGAGACAGAAGGATCTTGTTCCAGAAAATCAGAAAGTGGGAAAAAGGTCTTGCAAAGAAAAAAATGCATGGAAAGTTATAGAACTAAAAAGCAAGATAGAAAATGCAGAACAAAAGATTATACAATCAAAAGAAAATGAAAAACGGGACTTGGAAGAAAAAAACCCTATTAAATATCAGCAAAACCCCAAACTATTATACTCTATGCGAAGAAGATGAATAAAAGAAGAATATAAATAGGCCCTCTGAGAATTGAAGGGAGATTAACGAATGAAAAAAGGGAAATTTTGCAACATACTGGCAGAACGAATATAAGAGAGAATTCACCCCCCCTAGAATAGATAATGAAGATAATGATATAGAAGTACCGGGACGGAAATAGTGAATATTTAGCTGACATAGAAATTAATGAAGCTGATATTGTGCAGGCAATTAATGAAATTAAAAATGGAGCTGCTGCAGGGCCGGATGGAGTCCCTGCTATTTTGTTAAAGAAAGTAGTTCATTCTATCGCAAAGCCCACTTGCAATATTATTAAGACAAAGTGTAGATACAGGCAAGATTTATGATGAGCACAAATTAGCATATATCACCCCTACTTTCAAAAGTGGATCAAGACTAGAGGCAAGTAATTATAGGCCTGTGAGTCTAACATCATATATTATGAAAGTGTATGAAGGGTATGAAGAAAAAACATTATGAAACATTTAATAAAAAATAATTTGTTTAATATAGGACAACACGGCGGTTTCGTACCCCCGGAAAAAGTACACAAACCCAACTGTTAGTCCACCGTGAGGAACATATTAAAAAAGTATGAAAAGCGGAAACGAAACAGATGTGGTTTATCTAGACTTTGCAAAAGCTTTTGACAAACGTAGACCATAATATATTAGCAAAGAAAATTAGAAAACACAATATCGTAGATAAAGTAGGAAGATGGTTAAAAGAATTTTTTACACAACAGAAAACAGATAGTTATTGCAAACGATGAGAAATCGGATGAAACCAAGGTAATATCCGGTGTGCCACAAGGTACGTGCTAGCTGCAATATTGTTTGTTATTATGATTGAAGACATAGACAGTAATGTTAAGGATTCGGTAGTGAGTAGTTTCGCTGATGACACAAGAATAAGTAGAGAAATTACTTGTGATGAAGATAGGAACGCTCTACAAAGAGACCTTAACAAAGTATATGATTGGGCAGGTAAATAGGATGGTATTTAACTCTGATAATTTGAATCAATAAATTATGGAGACAGAGAAGGAAAGCTATATGCATATAGGGGACCTAATAATGAGACAATCACAAATAAGGAAGCAGTTAAAGACCTTGGTGTGATGATGAATAGGAACATGTTATGCAATGATCAAATAGCCATTCTGTTGGCAAAATGTAAAGCAAAATGGGAATGTTGTTACGGCACTTCAAAACAAGAAAAGCTGAACACATGATTATGCTTTATAAAACATATGTTCGTAGTCCACTTGAATATTGCAATATGATATGGTACCCACACTATCAAAAGGATATTGCACAAATGAGAGTGTACAAAGGTCCTTTCAAGCTAGAATAGAAGAAGTAAGGACCTAGACTACTGGGAAAGACTACAATCCTTAAAATTATATAGTCTAGAAAGGAGAAGAGAACGCTACATGATAATTCAGGCATGAACAGATAGAAGGAAGACAGAAAATATCATGGAACTAAAAATATTCAGAAAGAGCAAGCAAGGAGAGATTAATAGTGCCCAAAACTATACCAGGAAAAATAAGGAAAGCACACAGAACATTAATCCACTACGCACCAGCCATCGATAATGCAGCGTCTATTCAATGCGTTGCCAGCTCATCTGAGAATATATCAGGAGTGAGCGTAGATGTGTTAAGAATAAGCTCGACAAATATCTAAACTGCATCCCAGACCAGCCAAGATTGGAAGATGCAAAATATACCGGAAGATGTACTAGCAACTCTCTGGTAGACATTAGAGGCGCCTCACACTGAGGGACCTGGGCAACCCGAACGAACTGTAAGTTCTGTAAGGTCTCTCTCTCTCTTCTCGTCTCTCTCTCTCTCTCTCTCTCTCTCTCTCTCTCTCTCTTTTACCGAGATGAAAGAATTTTTATGGTACTAGTATGTTAAAATGTTTATTGATAATGTTCAGTTATTTAATTTAATAATAATAATAATAATAATAATAATAAAACTTTAATTACAAAATTCATAATGGTCATATTTTAAAGAGACCGAAAAATGACTTTCCATTTCACTTGTAAGGAATAATACTCTTTCTTACTGAGATGGTAGATGCACGGTGTTTATTATATTTTTCAAATAATAATATAATAATAATAGAAGTAGTAATAATACGATAACTAATTCAAAAGAAAATTCTTCCTTTGGTCTTTTTCTGTATCAATTTTCCCCCCTAACTCGAGTGACACTCAAGCTTTACAGGCCATCAAGGTTAACGAAATTTAAGTGATTTTTATGTCATCTCTATCTCTCCTCTCTCTCTCTCTCTCTCTCTCTCTCTCTCTCTCTCTCTCTCGTACTGAGATGAAGAGCATTTTCAGGGATGTGTATGTAATAAGTTTATCATTAATATTTTCCAATAATAATACTATTAAGTACAAAATTCATATCTGAGTATTTTAAATACAATAATCATTCCATTTCTCTCTTTTAAATACTGTAAGGACAACTCTCTCTCTCTCTCTCTCCACAAGATACTTGTCATACATTTGGTGTTTCTATTTCTTCCTTTTATCTCTTTCGCAATCAGCTAAAGAATTGATAGACAGACAAACATAATTGCACAGTCCTCTCTTTCTCTCTTCTCTGGAGAAATATATGTATTTATGGGAGGGGGAAAAAGTTGCCTACAGATGTTCATTTCAATCTATTGAAACCTAAGGAGTTATTTCTCTCTCTCTCTCTCTCTCCTCTCTCTCTCTCTCTCTCTTCTCTCTCTCTTGTATTTTAATGAAAATATACAGTAATTTGTGAATACACAGTGTTGCACATGAAAAAAAGTAAATTAGTGATAATTTTAGAGATACGGCCCTAAGAAAAATTGCAAATTAGTAGTGAAATTTTCCCTGTGGACATGTTTTCAAGAACGTCGTTCCGGCTTACGACGATTTTCGGGTTACGACGCGTCTTAAGAACTGAACCCCCGTCGTAACCCGGGGACCGCCTGTACATGCTTAGTGAGAAGATGGATGTAGTAGAGAATTCACTTTAAGACTACGGTATGGTCAAGTCTTTCGAGAAACACACACAACCTTTTTAGAATCGGATATTGCTCAAGAGAAGATGGATGAGTGGGATGGGAAACATTCTCTTCGTGGCAGCAATGGTTTCTGAATGGACTATGCTACGTATATAAGAGTTTTTCCTACTAAGAACGGAATTAACATGTGAAAGGATGTTCGGGTATCCATAAAGGCACAGATGTTCTGGCACATAACATAAAGAGAATTAGAAGAAAGCGCCAGCCTGGCGCAGAGCGCTAGAAGCGCCAACCTGGCGCAATGCGCCAAAAAGCGCCAGCCTGGAGCAAAATTGCACCAGAAGCGCCAGCCTGGCGCAATGAGCCAAGAGCACCATCCAAGATATTTTCTCGTTTTAGCGAGTTATTAACCTAAGAGTCAAGTAGCCTCTCAGACAGCACGCTCGGTAACGGCAAGATTCGTTCCTGATTTCGTTACCCATTTAATCACTTAGGCCAATTCCACGAACTCTCTCATATCGCAAAAGAGCATCGCGAATCTCTTTTTTCGCTTTCTTCGCGTTAACAAAGAGAACCTATTTGGAAAACAGACAGGGAATGTAACGATCCTTAAGAGGTTCGATGCAAGATTATGCATGTCTGTGAGAACATTCTCTATCGACGACAATAACTGTGAAAGTATGTCTAACATTTATTGCAAAGAGTTGAGAACCTGCGAAAAGTCTTCTTCATAGATCTCTTATGCAAGGTAGAAGACGAACAGTCTTCCAGTAGACTGCTTCCTTTTCCTCGAACCAAGAGAGGTAGCAATATACGCCATCTTTATTTTGTAGAAAGGGGAATAAACCTGTAGTCTTTTTTCCCCTAAAATATAAATTCTTTACAGAATTTAAGATAAAGGGCGTCAAAGAAAGAGAGGATAATACTTTATGCCTCATTTTGGCCTTAGAGGGGTTGGATTCACAGAGGTCATGTTCTTCTCACAGCATGTTTTGGAAGTCTTTTCCAAGACAGTCTGAATATTCTATCAGCATCTATTATAAATGGACCTTAACAACCTCTCCACTCTGAGTCTGTCTGCGTGCAGACTGACCAGAAGTGGACATGAATAAGAGGATTTTTCAAGGTAAATGACAATAGTCATGGACAAGATATAGAATTGCTGCAGATCGTGCTAGAGGGAATGAGGAAACTGTCCTCTTCCGATACCTTTGTGAACCACATAGCGGTTTTTTCTTCCCTTTCAGAGGGAAGAATCACCTTTGTATATATCTGCTATCAAAGAACGCAGTAAAAGGCTATACTCTGTCTATAAAGGGATTGGAGATAGCAGAGGATTAAGATCTTCAGGATCTTATACGATACCTCAATATGACAAGAGTAGGATATCATGTACTTCTAATGGGATCTTTTTTTGTGGCCACAGATTCTATGTTCCGACAAGATGGAACTGCTCCTCATCAAACTTCTTTGAGAAATTTTTATGAGGGAATTCTTTGTTTCTCTTGGTCCTAAACGATTAAGAAGACAAGTGAATTTTTTGAGCATTGGAATCTCGCATCAGATTCTATGGAGATTAGGCAATGGTTCTTGCAGCATAGTATGTCTGGCAAAAGAACTAAAACCCCCTATCCTGATTCAATGTTTTCAGATAGAGGTTTCGTTCCAGGCAGGGTACTTACGTTTTCATCCACAGTAGAATGGTTCAAATGTTTGCCTACAGAGTCTTTGGAATGCGATGACGGCTCGAAATGCTTCGCAGAAGGTGTTCAGAGGGATACAATAAAGAGCTAGAAATCAGGAGTACTCCCAATTTCAGCTCGGAGTCTCCTTCGACTTCCAGGCTTCTTCCCTTCCTTCGGGCAAGGATAGGGAAGATTCTGCAACGAGACACCCCTTCAACATGTAAGAAGAGATCTCGTGAGCACGGAAGTATTCAAGAAGGACCCTCCTCGGAGGAAGACTCTTATCTCTCGTACGGTTAGATATCATATCGGTCTACTGGATGTAGCTGATTACAATCACCTCCCCTTGCCGGAGAGGCCAAAGCTCAAAGTGGAAGAACTTCTTCCACTCTTCTCCAGTCTCCTGATAAACTGATAAACTATTGTGGATGTTCAGGACTTTTGGACAATGTAGCGCCAACCAGGTGCCATATGCCAAAACAGGCGTAAAAAACGCCAGAGGCAGACAGTTTCAAGGAACACTGTCATTGTCTGATGAAGAGAAAGAGGGGGCCTCCAACCTAGTGCAGATGCGCTAGAGGCGAACAAATCGGACAGATAAGAGTGTCCGATGTGGGCATCGCCAGACATCCTCGAGACTCTACCAAGCTCGAAGCTCCAGCAAGTGGAGAGGAGTCAGCCAGGTGCCAGACGCCAAATAGTGCCAGTCATGGAACCAGGCGCGAAGCTAACTTCAGGCGCGAGGCGCCAGCCATGAGTCAGGCGAAAAGCGCCTTCCAGGAGTTAGGCGCCAACCAAGTGTCAGGCAGGCGCGAGGCGCCAGCCAGGCTCGAGGCGCCAGCCAGGCGCGAGGCGCCACCCAGGCGCAAGCCAGGCTCTAGGCTTCATCCAGAAAAGATCCATTTCCAAGGAAGCCCTGGTTTTCTTTGAAATAAGTGTGATCGCTAAAGCACTTCATGAATAACTTGATGATTCCTTCAAACAGCTGAGAATTAAAAGCGCTTGAAGTGCGAGCTTTTATGAATTCTTGTTTGTTACATAACAATATGTCGTGAAGGACATATTAGCTGTAACTTACGGGAGATGCAACTCTGTGTTGACTTCCCTTTGCACGAAGGAGGTCAAGTTGACCTACGAGAGATCCTTCTCTCTTGGTTTTACGTGTCTACGGATACGTTGCTGGGATAGGGAGCCAACACTGATCCTTAACTAATTGAGTTTATTTTTATGTTAACATAGTTTTTTTTTTTTTCTTTGGTTTGTTTTAAAGGAGTTTGGGGATAGCTCTTTTCAAACTAAGCACAAACCCTCGTGTTAGGATCAGGTGATCGGGATCGGTGTTGTGCTCCTTAATTATGCCCCTAGGCATAGGTGTATTGTCATGTAAGTGGATAAGACCCCATTGACAGATCTCAAGAACTCTTAGCCATAGGTCACATCCTTGCTGAGGCTCTTGAGACGAAGCAGACTACTAGCAATAGCTAGGAAGTCGACCCTTCGTCTAAACACATAGGAACCAAGGTTTTATTTATTTATTACCTACAACGTATGTTGTTTACCTGTCTAATCAGTAATTAGGTGTCTCTTACCCTCCGCCAAAGGTGCCAATCAGCTAAGTATATATCTGACAGGGAAGTTGAATGTATGAAAATGATATTGTTATGGTACAATAAAGTTTCATACATACTTACCTGGCAGATATATACGATTGAATGGCCCACCCAGCCTCCCCTCAGGAGACAGGTGGAAGAGAAAATCTGGTTCTAGAAGGTATGGTTCCTATTCCTGCCACCCAGCGGCGGGGCGGTAGATCACCTGACCTACCTACCTGTAGCGTGTGCCGCAAAATTCGAATTTCTATCGGGGACAACGGAGTCTATAGCTAAGTATATATTTGCCAGGTAAGTATGTATGAAACTTTATTGTACAATAACAATATCATTTTACTTTTGTTCCGATACGTAATACAAACCATTGGTCCTTTAACAATAGGAATGTAACTTGTGGCAGCTGGAACCGGTCGTAAGCTTCGAACAAGGGAATTCGGTAGTTAACTGCTTGTCCGTCAGTCAGCGCACCGCTCGACTGGGAGGTGAAGAATCACTTTGCTTTCGCCCTTGCTGGGTGACAAATGTGTTCTCCACTTCTCTCTGCCCGCCTTTCGTCGTATGCTTTGTATCTTCAAAACTTTGGTTTGCTCTCTAATACTAGTGTGCTTGTGTCAAAATACTGTGAGTACTTGTGCATTTTGTATTTTTGTTATTATTATGGATTCTTGTGAGCTGGAGAGTTCCCCACGGGCCCCCATCAGCCGCAGACTGTGCCCTGGTGTGGAGGGCCATAAGTGTGGGGCCTTCCGCTCCTTTCCTGAGGTTGACCCTCATGAATTATGTGCTCGGTGTCGGGGGAGGAGGAAGTGATGTAAGCCTGCCAGGGAGTCATTGGAAAGTTCTCTGGCTACTCCCCTGGTCACGGACACGTCGTCTTCTTTCCCTCTTCCATCTCAACTCCCACGTATGGCTTCTTCCCCTTCGGGCGGGGTTTCTTGCTCCTTCTCTTCGCCCGATCTGTCGAGCGTAGAGGAGGGGGCGAGATACCCCGACATTCAGTTGTACTCAGGGTCTTCCGTTCGCTCAGGGTGGGACTTGTCCCCCTCCGGGCGAGGGGGAACCCCCCCTACTAACCTGACCTTTGCCTCCTCAGGTGTGCCTGCCGCGGTTGACGACCTCAGCCAGGTTTGGTTCTCGTTGGGTCTCCAGGGGACACCGAGTGTTTGGGGGCTGTTGCATCACCTGCCGAGTGGCTCTGCACCGGTAACGCATGGTCCGGTAACCACCACTACCACCACCGTCTTGACCCCAGGGTATGCCACCCCTCCTCACCTTGTTTACACTCAACATGTGACTATGGTAACACCTTCAGCTGCTGTTCAGGCGCTGCTTCCAGGTATTCCGAGGAGGGTCGTGACACCGCCGCCCGGGTTCGCCGCTCTTGCCTCAGCCCCCGACTTCCGGTGCCCCAAGAGCTGGCCCCTGGACCTGCCGCCAGTACCCAGGATGTCACTGGCCGCTGCCCTGCCTCCTGCCGCACCTGCCGTTCCTGCTGTGCCTGCCATACCTGCTGTACCTGGACCAACCCCTCCCGACGTCGTTCCTGCTCGTGGTGTTGCTGCTCCAGTCGCAGGTCCTTCCTGACAGGTGCAGCCTGGCTGTGTTGCTTCGGCAACTACCCGGGCTCCGTCCTGGATGGAGGACCTGACGACTGTCCTGAGGAAGCTGATGAAGAAGAAGAGGAGGAGGGTGTCGTCGTCATCTTTATCATCATCTTCGTCGTCGTCTGCTGCTGCCTCTTCCCCTTTGACTTCCAAGGCTTCACAGCCGAGGAAGAAGAAGGCCACCTCCTCCCCCCCCTAAGAAGTCTCCTTCGGGAACTTCTAAGGGCCGTTTCACTCCGGTGTGACGGGGGGTCTTCCGCTGGCCCTCCCGCTCCTTCGGGAGCGGGGCCCATGTCTCCTTCCGCAAGGAAGAAGACGACGGGGACCAGAGGGGTACCGGCTAACACCGGTACCTCCTCACCTGGTGCTAGGGGCTCTGCCGCTACATCAGGTTCCATCTTGGCCTCTCGTTCGTGAGAGGTACCGGGTGTGCGGTCACCCGTGAGGCCAAGGTTGACGCGATGGTCCCAGATCGGCCGCGGGCTGAGGCAAGGAAGAGGTCCCCTCGGTCGCCGGGCTGGTTCTAGCGGCACGACACGCCGCGAGGACAGGCTCCGCTCCCACCGCGACAGCGGACTCTGCCGGTCCCCTAACCGCCGCTCCCACCGGGACCGGGCGGGTAGGAGGACCAGCAACAGCTCCTCTGACGCTTGGGACCGGAGCTGCTGTTCTCGGTCAAGCCACTCTCCTCCGGAGAGCTGCGCGACCAGGCCTGCAGCTCGATTGCCACCGCGGGTTGGCGATCGCCTGCAGCCCCCCAAGCACACCAGTTCTGCCAGTGGGCAAGGGGGAGCATCAGGTCTTCCTCTCTGATCCCTTCAACTTCCTCGGGTTACACCGGGAAGAGCGAGGCGAACAGGACTGATCGTGGGGAGCGCGCTCCTCACGGTCCCACCATGACCCCCTACGAACCTGGCACGGTCTTAGGACCGACCAGATCGTGTGCGCAAGTGGCCGGAGGAGGCCAGGAGGGCTCTGTTGCGGATCCTCCTTTTGAAGGAGAAGGGTCTCAAGAGGTGCTCTTGCTGGAGGGACTTGACGGGACGTCCGATTCCACAGGACGCAGTCACTCCTGAGATCCAGAGGTCGTTTTCAGAGGTTATTGCGCTGATTCGTCAGCACAACGTCCTAGGGGAAGGATTGCCGCTCCCACCTTCTGAGCCTACGTCTAGGCTCGAGTCGTTCTGGGGTCCTAAGAAGGAACCCAGGATGACTGGGTCTGCCGCGATCTGCTCTGGCTGACAGAGTGCTGGGCCAGGTGGACGTTCTTGTCTCTGGACAGGAGGGTTTGCTACGGTCTGGCAGGTCTTCCAATCCAAGCTACTTCCCCCGCCTCTACTGTGACAGAGAAGATTCTTTGTGGCATCAGAGGACCCTATGCCGCCCAAACAGGTTAACCCGGAGCTAGCTATGCTAACTCCGGGGGTGTCTCTGCAGCAGCTCCTGTCGGAGAACTTGTGGTTCTCGCAGCAAGAGGCACTCGCCTTGGAATCGATCGCCATGGCGGCATTCCAAGCAGTCTCCTGGCTAGACCTGTGGTCCCTCACAGTGTCTTAGGTCACGGTCACCTCGGGAAACTTCACTCCTGAAGGTGACCTGGCTTTCGGGAGACTGTGCCAGTCTGGAGGTAGAGCCATCTCCTACCTAGCCCACCAGACGGCAAACCTGTGGGTCAACCTGGTTCTTCGGCGTAGGACGCAGTCCTCACCCGAGTGACCAGGGCGGCTGGGGGTGAGGCGGCTCTGGGTCTTTGCAACGGACCGGTGCGGAGTTCCTCCTCTCTCTTCCCAGGAGAGATGGTGGACGCTGCAGTGGAGCAACGGCGCACTGACGACAGTGACCGTCTAGTCCACCAAGCAGTCTCGAAGGCGTCTGGGCAGCCTCGAGCTACTGTGGCCAAGCCCAAGAGTTTGGTTAGCGCTTCCTCTGCAGCCAAGATGATCGCATCGTCGAAGCCCAGAGGAAAGACTGCCTTCGACTTCTTCAAGGAGCGACCGTCACCAGCCCTCCTTCTCACGAGGAGGAGCTGGGAAGAAGAAGTCTAAGAGAGGTGGGAAAAGCTAGGGACGGCGTTCCCCCTCATCTGCTGCCGGAAGGGGGGGGTTGCTTGGCAAGCCATTGGGCAACATGGCAGCGTTATGGAGTGGAGACCTGGATAGTTGACGCCCTTTGGGAGGGGTATCTACTACCCTTCGAGTCTTGGCCACCCCTCACCTCCAACCCGGTCCACCTTCAGACTACGTTTCCAGATCATCCAAGGACGTAGCACTTTGGCTTGCGGCAGGAAGTCCAAGCCATGCTGAGCAAAGGAGCTGTGGAGATCGTCAGGGATCGGTCACCGGGCTTCTACAGCCGTCTTTTCCTGGTGGAGAAGTCTTCGGGGGGCTGGCGCCCGGTGATAAATCTCTCTCCCCTGAACCGATTTGTTCGTCAGTCTCGGTTGACGATGGAGACGGCACGCTCCGTGCTCGACTCCATCAGGGAGAATGACTTCATGCTTTCGGTGGACTTGAAGGACGCATATTTCCAGATACCCGTTCATCAATCCTCCAGGAAGTACCTCCGCTTCATCCTCGACGGGACGGTGTACCAATTCAGGGCACTTTGCTTCAGTCTCTCAACTGCCCCACAGGTGTTCACGCAAGTGTTCGCTGGTGTCTGCTTAGGCCCCCTCGTCAGGGATACGTCTTTTGAGGTATCTTGATGACTGGTTAGTCCTGGCGAGTTCCCCCTCGCAGTTGCTACGGGACAGGGATCAACTCCTCGAGTTCTGCCGCAATCTGGGGATCGTGGTAAACTTCGAGAAGTCAGATCTTGAGCCCAAGCAGAGGATGATGTACCTGGGTATGCTGATCGATATGGTAGCAGGGCGAGTCTTCCCCACAGACTCGTGGACCAACAGATTCAGGGAGGCAGCCAACCAGTTCCTGTCTCAGCAGGAACCGCCAGCTCAGCAGTGGCAGGTCGTGATCGGCCACCTGTCATCACTCGAGAAGTTAGTCCCTCATGGGTGTCTTCACCTGCGGTCTCTCCAATGGAGACTAAAGGAGAGTTGGTCACAGGCAAGAGACCCGCTGTACTTCCCCGTGTCCCTCACGGAGGAGGTGAGGCAGGAGCCAGGTGGCTGGCCGACAGGAACCTTGTAAGAGGAGTGCCTCTCTGCAACCCCCCCCCCCCGAGATGATGCTGTTTTCAGATGCATCAACCGAGGGATGGGGCGCACACCTGGAGGAGTTGCTGGCTGCAGGCATGTGGGATCATCACAACAAGCACCTTCATATCAACGTGCTGGAGCTCAAGGTAGCGTTTCTCGCTCTCCAAGAGTTCCAGGACCGTCTGATGGGACACTCAGTGGTGTTGATGTGCGACAACACCACAGTAGTGGCATACGTCAACAAACAGGGGGGCCTAGTGTCCCTCCCATTGCACCAGTTGACGTTGCAGGTGCACGAGTGGGCCGTGGCTCACTCAGTAGAGCTGTCAGCTCGCTACATTCCAGGCAAGAGGAATGTAGTAGCAGACAAGCTCAGCCGTCAGGATCAGGTGATAGGGACCGAATGGTGCCTACACCATGACATGGCGGAAAGGCTCTTCAACCTGTGGGGGTGTCCAGTCGTAGATCTGTTCGCCACCCGGCACAACATGAAACTTCAGGTTTTCTACTCGGCTGTGCCGGACCTATGGGCAGCTGCAGAGGACACTCTTCAACACCCGTCGGACAACCTCTTCGTGTACGCCTTTCCCCCGTTCTGTCTGATTCGCAAGGTGATCAGCTGAGTGCTGGCCACCCAAAATCTCCGGATGATCCTGGTGGCTCCCAAATGGCCTCAGGCCATTTGGTATCCGGACCTGCTGGCTCTGCTTGCGGAAGCACTGAGAGAGAATCCCCCATGGCACAACCTTCTCTGCCAGCCACACGTGGAACGGTACCACCAGTCAGTCCAGTCCCTTCGTTTCACGGCTGGGTGTTATCCACCATCTCTTGCGAGCGAGAGGCTTTTCTCGCCAAGCAGCAACAGAGATGGCTGGGTACATCAGACAGTCCTCTGCAGCTGTGTACCAGGGAAAGTGGGCCGTCTTCTGTGGTTGGTGTCGTTGACGGGGTCTATCTCCTCTCAGAGCCACTCTTCAGCAGGTAGCGGATTTCCTCGTTTTTCTTCGCCGAGAGAAGCTCCTCTCCGTTCCCACAGTCAAAGGATATAGGGCCGCCTTGGCCCTAGTCCTGAAACTAAGGGGAGTGGATATCTCGAACTCGTTCGAGATCTCCCTTCTAATGAGGAGCTTCGAGAGGTCTTGCCCACCCAGGGAACTCAGGCCCCCGGGGTGGGATGTGACACTCGTCCTTAGGAGTCTGACTCGAAGTCCCTTCTAGCCACTCCGAGAGTCGTCAGACAGGGATCAGGGATCTGACACTCATGACCCTCTTCTTGCTGGCCCTGGCATCGGCGAAGAGAGTAGGGGAACTTCATGGTCTTTCCTTCGATGTCAAGCATTCCAGGGGATGGGAATCTGTGACGCTCGATTTCGTCCTGAACTTTGTAGCGAAGACTCAGAATCCTTCGGTCCCTGACGACCGGTTCGAGTCATTCACAATCCCCTCCCTGTTGGACTTTACCGACAACGATGCAGATGAGATGCTGCTTTGTCCTGTGAGGGCGCTACGGCGCTATCTGAAGAGAACTTGGCACCTCAGGCCTGAGTGTCGACGCCTCTTCATTAGCACCGGGTTGACCAAGAAAGAAGTATCCAAGAAAACACTTTTCTTTCTGGCTGCGTGAGGTGATCAGGAGGGCGTACAAAGCTGATGGTAGCGACGACATCCGTACCCTTGGTCCGAGAGCCCACGAAGTCAGAGGTATTGGTCCTTCCCTTGCGTTCCACAAGAATTTCTCCGTGGCGCAGGTCCTGAAGGTGTGGTCTGGACCAACCAGACCACTTTCACCTCCTTCTACCTTCGGGATATTGCCCACAGGTCCTTGGACACTTTTTCCTTGGGACCCATGGTGGCTGCTCAACAGGTTGTGTAGCTTACCCAGCACCCGAGCGCACGGAACAGCATCGCATCCTTGTGTGACTGGATCAATGGATGAGTGAATGAGAGTGTGACTGGCTTCTCTTCCTCATTTTTTTCTCCTCCTCTGCCTGTGGGCAGAGGAGTGTGGTCGTCACCACGCTGGAACAGGAGACCGATGCAGGTAAGCTACTTGACCGAGCTCCATCCTATCCCTTTCATTAGGGATAGGAGTGATTATCCACCACTTCCCCCAACAAGGGGGGAGGGAGTGGAAGCCAACAAGAGACAAAGCCATGACTTCGTATTGCCTCTTGCAATAGGAATAAGTTCTTGCTTGCTAGTTTTAAGAGGTACGCTGGCCTCCCTCTTATTTCTTGGGTCCAGAGGTCTGACCATTGATCCTGCGGTACATACCCCGATCATTGGGCAGAGGCTAGGATCCCTCCCTCTGCTTTTACGACTAGGGAGGGAACCAAGGTTGGACGAACACCAGTCTTCATTGACTCAGATTCCACCCACCAAGAAGTGAGTCTTCCTATTGTTAAAGGACCGATGGTTTGTGTTACGTATCGGAACAAATAACAATTTGTCGAAAATTGTATTTTTCCTAACTATACAAACCTGAGGTCCTTTACACATAGTCCCACCTCATGCCACCCCTCACTCTGTTTTTCCTGGGCCTAAAGCAAAGTGATTCTTCACCTCCCAGTCGCGTGGTGCGCTGACTGTCGGACAAGCAGTTAACTACTGAACTCCCTTGTTTGAAGCTTACGACCGGTTCCAGCTGCCGCAAGTTACATTCCTATTGTTAAAGGACCAATGGTTTGTATAGTTAGGAAAAATACAATTTTCAACAAATTGTTATTTTACCTGCATAATCCATTAGCTACAGTTACTACTTACAGGAAGTTAATGTTTCTGTTTATGTTTTGGCAGCAACAGTATGATCCAATCAGTGATCCACTGGGCATACAGAATCCTTCCAACGGGAATAATGCCACTGCTAATAGTAGTCAAAGGTAAGGCCCTCATGTTTATCAGTAGAAGTCTATCTTTAAATAAGTTATGGCCGTTAGCCTAATGCCTTGTATTCTTTATGCTCGGTGATTTGAGTAATTTTTAAAATACTCTTCAGGGTTTATGTGGTCATTAACTAGTTCGTATATTCTTTGAAGGTTTTGTATGATCATAGTTGATTCATTGTCCATAACTAGAAATTTCTGATGAGACTCCATTTTCCTAGCATTGTCAGCACAGCCAACAGTAGTACAACTAGCAGCACCAATGTCACCACTCCTCTTACACCACCTACCATGCCGGTTGTTTCTGGGGTCAAGCGTCGTGCGTCTGAAGAAGCATCCGGGGTCCCTGTAGTTAAAAAGTTTCTCTTAGCGTAAGTATAGAGGGATCTTGTGCTTTCCTCGTCATTTCGAATTTAGACATGATCATTATTGTAGATGTTTTGGTCTGGAATGTGTTGCTTTGATAAAGCACTTAAATGGATAATTTCAGTACAGCATATTCTAGGGACTTTCGGAATAGTTTATTAATGTTGACATTTGATGTGATACACTAAATGTGACAGCTACATTATAAATATGCTCATGTTTTTGGTGATTAAACTATCTGTGAGAGGAAAGCTAAGCTAATATACACATTCATTTTGACTGTTGCTTATCGATAACGTAATACTTGCCATTTGCTTAATTCTTTTTATTAACTCAGAATGTTTGCATGTGAAATTACCTCCTGCGTATCTTGATATTATAGATACTGTTGATCTTTCAGTTTTTAGTCTGAAATTTTTTCCTGAGGTTTCGAAAGCTGTATATATATCTTTTTTTTTTTTTTCAGGGGTCCTTGGGATTTAGAGATCCCTACCAATGTGATTATGTTTGAGCGTCCACCTATCACTTTACCCCAACCATATCCAAGTGTAGAGGTACTTCGAGGGCAACTAGTGTCCAAACTACGTTTGGGATACCAGGAGATGTGTCAGGCTCGGCAAGGTATGTTCTGTTAAATGAGTTTTAGTAGTTTCACAGAGCATAAGAAATTTTGTTTGATGTACATAATTGTTTAATGGATTCCTTTGAAGTATTTCAAATCAGAACAAACTTATTTTGACGGACAAACCAAATCTCATTAACCATAGAAAATGTACAGTTCATTAGTTTAATAGGTAACTTGTCAAAATGATTAGTAAAAATTAACCTTCTGTATACTGCCATGCAGTGTTGCCATTGTGTCAGTCTTCAGAAAAGTGTTAATTAATGTAGTTGTATCAAACTTTATTTGCATATCTCCAAAATGGACTGAAAGTTAACCTATTGTTTATTCAGTAGTGAAGTAATAAGAAAATTGTATCGGCAATTTTATTGAATGATTCTAGACTTTAGCTGGCAACATGTGACGTACTTCATAAACATGAATTGTTCCAACACGGCATACAAACCTTTGGTCCTTTTACAACAGGAAGGTACTAGCGGCAGCTGGATAGGTAGTAAGCTTTCGAACAAGGGGTTCGGTAGTTAACTGCTTGTCCGACAGGCGCGCGCGCGCGACTGGGAGGTAAACAAACCACTTTTGCTTTCGGCCTGCTGGCGTGTGGACGTGTATCATCGCTCTCTGCCCGCTTCATCGTCGTTGCTTTTGCATGGTTGTGTTTTTCTTTTTCTATTTATCTAGTGAAACTGAATTGTAAGTACAATCATTTCATATTTATTTCCATTGAATTCAATTGTGAATTAAAGGATCTTGGTTTCTCCCGCAGCCCTCCGATTACCCGAGTGCCTGGGACTGAAGGGCGTAAGTGCGGGAATTCATTTTCCCAGAAATGATCCTCGTATTGTGTATGCTCGGTGCCGAGGGCGGGAGAGCGCTCGCTCCGAGCGTATATTTTGGTTGGAAATGTGTAGATGAAAATCGTAAGTAAGTGCTCTTTTCATTTATATTTTTTTGACCTGTATGCTCGTTGCCGAGCGAATGCGCTCGCACGAAAACTTATCTGTATGGGAAGTGGAATCGCAAGTACAGTATTCTTTTTCATTTTCATATATTTATTTTGATTGTAGCAATACTCATTTTGGATCAGTTTCCGAGCTTACCCGGAAATTGATCCTTTTCCCTTTTTATTTGAATGAAGTGAAATCGCAAGTGCAGTTCTTTTTCATTTTCATATTTTATTGAGATTGCATTGTTTACTTGGATCAATGTTTCCGCTATTTCCCGGGAATTGATCCTTCCCCCTTTTTCTTTGTATGAAGTGAAATCGCAAGCGCAGTATTCTTTTTCATTTTCATATTTATTTTGATTGCATCAATTCATTATGGATCAAGGTTTCCATTCATAATCGGGAATGGATCCTTTTAACCTTGCGCTCGGTACCGAGGGCGCAAAATGCGCTCGATCCGAGCCCTTATTCATTGTGAAGTGAATCGTAATGCAAGATTCTTTTTCATTTTATTCCTTTTATTATTGATTGCATCAATATTTATTTGGTTCAAGTTCCGCTCAGTCAGGGAATTGATCCTTATGCCCTTGCATTCGGGCCGAGGGCACGATTGCTCTCGGCTCTTATTATTATTGTTGGGTACATGGGTGCTGTGCGGGGGTGGGGAACGAGAAAACACCCCCCCCCCCCGCTCACTCCCACAGATGGCCCTTCCCCCTGGGGGGAGGTTATCTGCGTTCTTCTCCTCGTCCGATCCCGTCGAGCGCGGGGGAGGGCGCTCGGTGCCCGATGTACAATTGTATTCGGGGTCTTCCACTCGTTCGGAGAGGGCTCACCCCCCGCGCGAGGGGACTTCCCCCCCACTAATCGCTACTACTGTTATTTCCGCAGGTGCTACTGCCACGAGGGTGGACCTTGGTGAGGTATGGGCGTCCTTCCATTTGCAGGGCGTGCTAGTGGTCCAGGGGCTGCGGAATTTTCTATGTCTGGGCCTACTGCGGTCACCCATGGAGTGGTGACCACGCTCCAGGTGACGACGTCCCTCCTCACCTGGTGTACTCGCCTCACGTGGTAACAGTCTTGCCTACAGCCGCTGTGAAGTGCCGTTCGCCGTACCGAGAGGGGGGCGTGCCGCCGCCGCTCGTGGTTGCCGCGCTGCCGCGACCACACTTCCGCTGCCCTAGAGCTCGCCCTGGACCTGCCGCCGGTACCAGGATGTTGCTGGCTGCTGCTCCACTTCCTGTTGTTTCCGGTGCTGCCTGCCGTACCTGCCGATTCTGGGCTGACTGTCCATGCAGTTGCTGCGCTGGCTGTCCCTGCCGTTGCTGCGCTGGCTGTCCCTGCCGTTGCTGCGCTGGCTGTCCCTACCGATGCTGTGCTGCTGTGTCCTGCTGTTTCCTGAGATGCCCATACCTGCTGACGTCGTCCCTGTTCGTGGTGGTACTACCCCAGACTATGGTCTGTCTGTACAGGTGCGTCCGGGCCCTGTGGCTTCGGCTACAGCAGCCCCGGCTCCGCCCTGGATGGCAGATCTTACGTCTGTCCTGAGGAAGCTGACGAAGAAGAGGAGGAAGGTGTCGTCGTCGTCGTCTTCATCTTCTTCATCGTCGTCGGCTGCCGCCTCTTCCCCTTCGACTTCTAAGGCTTCACAGCCGAGGAAGAAGAAGGTTGCCTCCTCCCTCCTAAGAAGTCTCCCTCGGGAGCTTCTCCGGGACCCGTCTCCCCTCGGTGGGACGGGAGGGTTCCTTCCGCTGGTCCTCCTGCTCCTTCGGGAGCGGGGCCCGTCTCTTCTTCCGCAAGGAAGAAGACTACGGGGACCAGAGGCGGGGTACCGGCTAACACCGGTACTTCCTCGCCTGGTGTCAATGGTTCTGCCACTGCATCAGGGTCCGTCTCGGCCTCTCGTTCGCGGGAGGTACCGAGTGTACGGTCGCCTATCAGCGACCGTGCAGCCAGGAACCAGACCTCGGAGCTCGCTCAACGTCAGGTTCACGGCACGGGGCGGAAGACTGGTGACAGCCGCTCACGCGACTCTCACCAGACCAGCTCTCGCTCTCGCGGCGACCAGCTGGCTACCCGGGGGGGACGTGGGACGGTCCACGACCGGCCACGGGCTGAGGCTGGGAAGAGGTCCTCCCGTTCGGCCGGTAGCCAGCCACGGCTGGGAACCAGCGACGTGACGTGCCGTGAGGACAAGCACCGGTCTCACTGTGACAGTGGAGCCTTTAGGTCGCCTGACCGTCGCTCTCACAGAGAGCGATCGGGTACGGCAACCAGCACCAGCTCTTCTGACACTCGAGATCGGGGCCGCTGTGCTCAGTCCAGCCGTTCTCCACAGCGAGACGGTTCGACCAGGCCTGCAGCTCGATCGCCACCGCGGGTTGACACGATTGGGGGCTGCAGCCCTCCAAGCCTGCTGGTTCTGCCAGCGAGGCGAGGAGGGAGCGTCAGGTCGGCCTCTCCCAGTACCTCAACCTCCTCGGGCGGGTACACCGGGAGGAGCGAGGTATTGAGGAGTGATCGTGAGGGGTGCGCCCCTCATGATCCCACCACGACGCCCTACGTGCCAGGCACGGTTTCTTGGACCGGCAGGACGTATGCGCAAGTGGATGGAGAAGACCGAGAGGGCTGTCGCTGTTTTCCCCCTTCTTAGGAGGAAGGTTCTCGGAATATGCTCTTGTTCGAAGGAAAAGAATTTAGGATGGAGGTCGTGGTACAGAACCTACAAATATACTACGTATATTACCTCGCGACATGATTCTTTTAACAGTTGAATTGTCCGGGGGGTAGGCGCATACCGTAGTTAACTCTACGGTTTGTGACCGAGACGAATTGTATCTTAATTGAACTGCAACTCGGGGTTGCCTGCAACCTCCCAGCAGTTATCAGTTTCGATTTTAGATACTTGGTATTGTCATGACAACACCAAATCAGCTTTTGTATTACCGAAATCCGTTGTTTCGGTTAAATATAATTGCTCGAGCGTATCTTTATGCTCGATGGTTCTAGCGAACGCATTCCTTCGTGGAATAATGGATTACCTGGCAACTCAGGATGACGAGTCACCGAGAGCTACTGCGTATTGAACTGCCTGATAGCGGCTCAGTATCAGCTAGGTCTCGGAGATGCACGGTCGGTTACGTCTCTCTCTCCCTGGTTTGATTGACTACCGAACCGTATCTCTGCCCAACAATCATGGACTTAGGTCTCTGATTAACGGGGATTCTCGCAATAATGAAGGACCATCTATGCTGTGACGCTCGATTTCATCGCCTTCGACATTGCGAGAATTTTCAACAGAGATATCTCTTGGACTCTTTCATCTTTCTGTTTACCGCACGGTAACAGAAGTCTGTACTAGTCACCCGCTGCATCGCACCGCGATAATGCGAATGATTTTTTGCAGACATCTGAGTTTGTCTTCAAAATATCTCGTATTCGTAGGTGTGCAATTATCATTGCTCGCCCGAATTAACAGATATGTCAGAAGACATCGCCTACTCTCCGACCTGACAGCTATACTTCCAAATGTTCAGCCCATGAGAGCAGTTCTTCAGGCAGTATTTCCCTGTCTTCATTACTGAAAAGCGCTCCGCTTTTATTGCAACTACGATCCTCAACGGACAGCACAATGGAATAGCGGTTAGCGTTCTCAGTCTTTGTAGCACAGGTTCAGAATCTTGAGAATCCTTCTCTCGGTTCAGCTGTGAAGACGTAGGTTGCATTTTCTGTACACCTTCGTCTTCAACGACACATAGTGTTGTTTCTCCTTAGCCGAGAATCAACTATACTATGAGATATCTTGCCATCAGGGACCTCGGTCTCTAGAAGGCAATTGACTTTCGCCTGTTGGGCACATGCCTTAAGAGAGTCATCACCTTGCCTTCTGGCATCGGTGACGAACAAATTATTTGTTTAGTCTTCTTGGCATAACCCTTTTAAGGCGAAGGTCACCGTGACTTGCTCGGCCGGGTGCTTGGACAACTTGCCTCCTACCGAACGCAGTCAGTCGGCAGCTGTCAGAGCGCCCAAGTCTGTACGAACTTCGCTGTGGACTTAGTTCGGTTGTTCCATAACAGTCTTTTCTTCGTCCTAACGGCTTGTCACAGTACCCATACCATCGACACCCACCATTGAGTGTCGGTGTCCTATCACTACCGAGAAGAACAACTTCGCTGCAGACGGATGACCAGTATGGGACAGGACATCACCGAGTCGAGAAGAGGGATAGGTCATACGACCATTCCTCTTTTCCTCTGAGGTAATTGCATGACTTTCCTGCGAAGTCAAGCATCCAGGGGACGGGGATTCGTGACGCTCGATTCGTACCGAATTCGTAGCGAAGACTCTGAACCCTTCGGTCCTGACGATCGGTAGAGTCCTTCACAATCCCCCCCTCCATAAGCGGACTTCACCGCCTTCGATGCGAAGGAGATGCTGCTTTGTCCTGTGAAAGCGCGGGACCGCGCTTCTGAAGAAACTCGACATCCCAGGCTGAGTGTTGAAGACTCTTCGTCAGCACCAAGATGACCTAGAAGTACACTCCCTCGAGTTACACAAGAACTTCTCCGTGGCGCAGGTACTGAAGGCAGGGGTCTGGGTACAACCAGACCACTGGCACCTCCTTCTACCTTTTGGATATTGCCCACAGGTCCTTGGATCGTTTTCCTTGGGACCCGTGGTGGCTGTCTCAACACGTTGTGTAGCTAACCCAGACCCTAGCAGGCTGAACAGCATCGAGTCCTGGTGTGACTGTAAGAATAGATAAGTGAATGAGAGAGGATCGGACTGGCTCCCTTACCTATTTTTTCTCCCCCCTCTACCTGTGGGTAGAGGGATACGGTCATTCACCTTGGCTGGATAAGGAACGAGATGGCCGGTGGAGCTACTCGACAGAGCCCCACTCCTATCCCTTTCACTAGGGATGGGAGCGAAAATCTACCACTTCCTCTACAAGGGGGGGGGAAGTGGATGCCAACAAGAGAAAAACCAAACTTTATTTGTTGCCTCTGCAAATAGGAACTTGTTCTTGTTTGCTGGTAACGAAGAGATACGCTTGCCTCTCTCTTAGTACTTGGTCCAGAGGTCTGACCATTGATCCTGCGGTGCACACCCCGATCAATCGGACAGAGGCTGGGATCCCTCCCCTCGCTCTTACGACCAGGGAGGCATTCCAAGGTTGGGCGAACACCAGTCTGTTCACAAAAGACTCAGATTCCTCCCACCAAGAAGTGAGTCTTCCTATTGTAAAAGGACCGAAGGTTTGTATGCCGTGTTGGAACAAATGACAATTTGTCCAAAATTGCATTTTTCCTAACTATACAAACCTGAGGTCCTTTTACACATAGTCCCACCTCATGCCACCCCTCACTCTGCAGTTTTTGCTTGGGCCAAAAGCAAAAGTGATTTGTTTACCTCCCAGTCGCGCGCGCGCGCCTGTCGGACAAGCAGTTAACTACCGAACCCCTTGTTCGAAAGCTTACGACCTATCCAGCTGCCGCTAGTACCTTCCTATTGTAAAAGGACCTCAGGTTTGTATAGTTAGGAAAAATGCAATTTTGGACAAATTGTCATTTTCTAACTCATAGTTATGCATATGAAGTACTTAAGTCAGATATGCAACCTACAAAACCAGTTTGACAAATGCAAAACTGATGATGAAGAAATCAAGAATTGTATTATATGCAAGTTAATTTGCTTTCAAACATTTTGGAAATATGCTTTAATTGAATTATTCAATGTGTTCCAAAGGTTGAAGTATCAGTTTCCAATAGTGAAATTACTGGGTGTTGGTTTTGTTATCATACTCTTTTTTTATATATTAGTTTTTGTTCATGAAACTTACCTGTCAGATATATATATAGCTGTATTTTCTGACGTCCGACAGAATTTCAAAACTCGCGGCACACGTAGTGGGCGGCCAGGTGGTAGTACCCATTCCCAGCCGCTGGGAGGCGGATATCAGGAACCATTCCCATTTTCTATTCATATTTTTTCTGTCGCCGGTGCTGTAAACAACTGTTTGTTCATGAAAACTTTCTTACTGACAGATATATATATAGCTGTATTTGCTTTCCGAAGTCGACAGAATTTCAAAATTGCGGCACACGCAGGGGTGATGCGGCCAGGTCGTAGTACCCATTCCGCCGCTGGGAGGCGGATATCAGGAACTATTCCCATTTTCTATATATATTTTTTTCTGTCGACGGTCGGTAAACAACTGTTACAGACCTCCGCCTAGGATTTTGAAACTTCATTAGCCGCTTAAGTATCCTAATTATTCTTTCGATTATTGACTTGGATTTGTGGCTAGCATACGCTATCGTAAATTTATTTTCATTTGCATTTTGGATTGTTTGAAGCTAGTTAGCCTAGTGGTTTCAGACTTTGTTGTCTGCTTGGGGTAAGGTGAAGCTACCGGAACTTTCGGTAGACACTCGCTTAGTATATATGCGTTTACATGTTTTCTTTGCATAAGTTCAATGTAATTAGTGTAATGTGTGACTGATTACGGAAGAAGTAGGATTCATGTACGCATTTTAGAGCGTGTTAGAATCAGGAGTTTTCCTCCACAGTAAACAGAAGTTAGAAATAATGAAACTTATAACCTCCTGTAGATTTATTTTGCCTAACCCTGTGGCATGGCTTTTCGGGCCTAGAAGAAGTGTCTGCTAGAGGATTACATCAAGTAATAAATTAGACTAAAGTGCTCGTTCTCCAATCAGTGTTGTGAAGTGTAGTGCCCCTTGTGTGTGGAGGGGGCGTCAGATCGGCCCCATAATGCCTCTAGGCCTGGACCTCTGTCGGATCCAGGACTCAGGGAGAGGGCATGTCGAAAGCCGCAAGAGGGTTACGGGGGCTCCCCACCGATCTGGCGTCCCTTCGGCAGAACCTGTTGACGTCTTCCCAGGCTGCTAAAGATCGTGCACGTGCACGAAATCTTGAAGGATTGCTTCTCGTCCTCCCGAGGCGTCCTCCCCGCGCGGGCGGAAGGGTTGGAGCTCTAAGAAGCTTTAGAGAAGAGACGCTTCACGTCCTCTCTCTGTCAGGAGGGAACGTCAGATCGGCCCATAACGCTCTAGGCCAGACCTCTGTCGGACTCCCAGAAAACCAGGGAGAGGGCATGTCAAAAGCCGAAGGAGGGTTACGGGTTTTTCATGCTGATCTGGCTTCCTTTCGGCAGGTCCTGTTGTCGCTTCCCAGGCTGCCGAAGATCGAGCATGTGCACGAATCTGAAGGATTGTTTCTCGTCCTCGAGGCATCCTCCCCACACAGGGGTTGGGGCTCTCGGAAGGACTCGCGCCCCCTAAAGAAGCTTTAGAGAAGAGGACGCTTCAAGTCCTCTCTCTCCGTCACGAGAGGATGAAGAGTAAAGAGACCACAAAGATTTACACTTTTCAAAGAATGCACTGGCTCTTTATCCAAGGGACATATTAAGGAGGCTCATTCATCTTGCCATTTCTCCTGCAAGAGATGATTTTGAGCCTCCTGCGATGTGAACGCTCATTTATACATTATTAAGGAGGCTCATTCATCTTGCCAGAAGAGTGATTTGAGCCTCCTGCGAGTGAACGCTCATGAAGTTAGAGCTGTTTCAACCAATCGCTAGCATTCCAAAAGAATTTGGTAATCAAGGACATTCTTGATTCCACCTTTTGGAGGAGCAACTTCAGCAAACTCAGTTTCGTCTCCTCTCCTCATGGCGCTCCGTATACGTTATGTAACGTTCGCTTTACTTCGAAAAAGCAAGCTGATAAGTTTGACGTCCGGCAAGCTGCTTTGCCACATCAAACAACTTATGTCTCTGGTCGGCATAAGAAGGGCAATTTAGACGTGAGCTAGCTTTTGGAGGTGCTCGACGTCCTATAAGTAGAGACATTCTCCAGGACGCTCGGCAAGCACCTTGCGAGGGTGTCTTTCGGACGCTCTGCGTTCCTTTGCTGAGTGCGTTTCTGGAGATGTTCTTTTGCATTACTAAGACGCAAGTTGTCGCACAGGCGGCCACTGTCTTTGTAAAAAGGTATGAAGGTCTTTAAGGCCCGTCTTGAAGACGAAAAGCCATACGTCTTCCTTTAGTGTTCACACACTTCAGGAGCAGCGTGCGGGCTCTCCATGGAGACTCGCATGAGGACGTCCCTTGAAAATATTCAACGTCATACGCAAAACGCGGTTCGTCATAACATTGAGATGTTGGCAAGGTCGCTCGCCAGGACGCCTCTTGGCGGGACTTGCATGCATCAGGGCGCTCAACGAGTTCCTCTCTGAAACGTCGTTCAGAAGACTTGGTGTTCTCTGCTCAGACACGCTCTTAGCTAACGCAGGATGTTTTTTGAGGACGCTTCCAGGACGCTTTTGAGGACGCTCGGCAGGACGCTTATGAGGACGCTTTTGTGACATTCGCCAGGACGTCTTCGGTGGAAGCTCGGCAGGGACGCTTTGCGAGAGAAAAGACTTGTAGAAGGCGTTTTTTATTTGCTGTTCAGGACGTTCTTAGGACGCTTGACGCTTTATAAACGCTCGTCAAGAGGGAGGTTTTTTCAGGACTCTCCACAGGACATTCCTTTACAGAATTTTAAAAAGGATTCGGAGTAGCGGAGAGACATACCCAAATTTTTTCTTCGATCCCTCTTTCCTCTTCATCGATTCTCTGAGAATCGGGAAGATATATACTCGGATTCCTGGGTGACTTTCGGTCATGTTAAAGGGTTTTCCCCTATTAGCAAAGTGCTAATAGTTTTGTCAAGTAAGGACGTTTCCCCATTGTCAAGATACTAAACGTTTTGTCATTTAAGTGGGGGGACCCTCATAAATGGGGTAGTTCTCATTGACATAGATTTTTTTAACGTTTTATCGTTTAAGCGGATAAACTCATTAACAAATTTCGGAAGAGCTCTCATTCATTTTCAGAGGCTCATCCGGGGGGGAGTAGGAAAAAGACTTGTAGACTAGATCCAGGAAGTCTTATGTCCAATATCATAAGAACATTGAACGGTCCTTTTCGATCCTCGGTTCTCTCCTGATGTCTCTATTCGAATATTACTCCCTTTTCTTGGCAAAGAGTCTTGGAAAAGAGTCAAGGAGTTCTTTTAAAAAGTCTCATTCATTAGAACGTGGGACAGTTCTTTTTCCTTTCTTTCTCTCTTCCTCGTCGAGGAAAGATGTAGTAGAGAATTCGATGTTTCAAATTACTACAATACTTACGTATTTGTTTATCTTTGCGTCATTTTGCTAACGCATGGGTCAAGTCATATACGCATATCGTATTTACCTCTGCGGATAGAAGCCGAAAGAACTGTGTTCTAATGTATTTATTTGACACTCCCTCAACCTCCAAGAGTTTTCGGAGTAAGAATAACTATTCAGGTATGGTTACGACAACACCAACTCAGATTCTGTATTTAGCGAATTTTGTTTCGTTTAAATATGCCTGCTTGAGAGTTTCCTTTTGTCCGATAATTTCATACCTATCCCTTCGTAAAAGGAGTAGCTGGCAACTCAGGCAGATAGTGCGAGACGAATGAACAAGGCTGCTGTTACGCAGTACGGCTAGCTCGGTGTCATGCGCGGTTGGTTGCGTCTCTCTGCCCTACAATCATGGATTTTAGCCTCGGGTTGAGGAAAATTTCTAGTAATCATGTAATGAACATGGCCTTCCGTTTACTTAGAAATTTCAACAAGATACTCTTATACTTGTTCGGTGCGGGTTTACCGCACGGTAACAGAATTCTGTACGAAATCTACCGCGGCATAGCACTATAATAATGCTCTCCTGCTTATGCAAAGCGCAGCCTTATTTAGGGAAGGAAGCAGGCTGAGTGAGGGAATGGATGAGTTTTTGCTGGGGACCATTTCCTCGCTGGAGAAGCTTGTTTTCCCTGAATAAACAGCAATTCAGACCTCTACAATTTTTCCTCACGAAGAAATTGGAATAACATCAAAGATCTTGTAATAATTCTAATTTTCTCTCAACGCCTTGAGGATCACCTCGGGTGATAGCGAGAGGGTGCCAGACATCCGAACAGAGGAACAGATGTTCTGGCACATTGTCTGAAAGAATTGGAAGCCAAATTGGTCGGCTCTCCAGTTCCTCGAAGGATGAGTTTGGATCGAGTGGCCCAAATCATCTCAGATAATTTCTCAGCTCTCTCATAGCTCAAGAAGAGAGAATTAGTTATGGGCTGGGCACGGAAACGTAACGATCCTCAAGAGGTTCGTTAAACTAGTGCACGTCCGTGCGGGGTCTTCTCGATCGAAGGCAACAACTACTGACGTCTGAGTAATCCTCACTAGAAGTATGTCGAAAGTGAGGAGAGACTGAGGGCGTCCTTTCGTTAAGTTTTTCGTAATATTGAAGACGAAGGAGCTTCCTCTTAAGTTGTTCCCTTATTCATGATCCTAGAGGATTAGCTTTAGTCACCACATGTTGGCCTCTAAGAGGTTGGATTCACAGAGGTCAGGTAATTCAGAGAATTGTCCAAAGACCCTTCCCGAGAGAATCGGTGTAATCTAACATGTCACTTAGTGAAGTATCTAATATCTCTCCTCTCGGAGTCTGAAGGCGTTCAGACTATCGAGAAGCGATAAGATCTTCAAGACTATGGCAGTCTCTTGGCCAAGGCAAAGCAGTGCTGGCCTATTTTCAGTGTTCAATCGGTGCGGGCCGTTTCTGGAGATAGTGAAGGGAAATGACTGTTCCTCCAACTCGACCTCTGTGAATTTCTTTATGGTTCTATCTTTCCGTATGAAGTATGAGATAAGATAGAAGTCCTAACTATTGTAGAATATGCAAAATATGTTGTTGACGGCCTCTAGGCTCAGAGATTCGGTTCTGTCAAACAACAAAGCTTCACGATCTTTGAGGTCTGGGGAGATCTTGAAATTCTCTGGATCGCAGGTTCCGGCATGGAACTTAGACGTAGTCTGAGTTTCTGATGCCAAAAGCATTTCGAACCTATCCTTTCTGCGAACTTAATA
>NC_061109.1:87308761-87350259 GCF_015104395.2 Macrobrachium nipponense
CCCCCGTTCAAGATATTAGGAAAGGTTTTGAAGAAATTCAGGGAGAGTCAAGGACAAGAATGACTCTCATAGCTCCCTACTGGCCAGCCCGAGATTGGTTCACAGAGGTACTGGAATGGACAATAGATGTACCAAGGACACTGCCAGCAAGAGTAGATCTACTCAAACAGCCTCACTTCAACAGGTACCACAAGAACACCCTCGCTCTGGGTCTGACTGCGTTCAGACTATCGAAAGACTTGTCAGAGCGAGGGGGTTTTCTAGAGAGGCGGCCAGAGCGGTGGCCGGAGCTAGAGAGCCTCTACTATTAAGGTGTACCAGGCGAAGTGGGAAATCTTTCGTAAGTGGTGCAAGAGGTCGGAAGATTTCTTCATCCAGTACCTCTGTGACCCAAATTGCCGACTTCCTTTTATATTTAAAGAAGGAAATAGGATTGTCAACTCAGACGATTAAAGGGTATCGGAGTATGTTGGCCTCAGTATTAGACATAGAGGTTTAGATATTACAAATAATCTAGATCTGAGAGACCTCATAAGGTCCTTTGGAACAAGGAAGGAACTCCAATACAGAGCGCCTTCCTGGAATCTCGATGTGGTCCTGAAATTCTTAGGAACTAGTAAGTTCGACCGATGGATCAAGCCTCGTTGAGAGATATCTCGAAAAAGACCATTTTTTTGGTGGCCTTGGCCACAGCTAAAAGGGTGAGTGAGCTGCAAGCAATTAGCAAACATATTGGCTGGAAACATGACAAGGCGGTTTGCTCATTTCAGGAGGGGTTCTTCTTGGCCAAGAACGAGAATCCAGCTCATCCATGGCCAAGGTCTTTTGAGATTATGGGTCTTTCAGATTTAGTAGGACAGGAACAAGAGAGAGTTCTTTGTCCAGTAAGGGCATTGCGCTATTATATGGAGAAAACCAGTAAGATTAGAGGAACTTCAGAATCACTGTGGTTGCTCTGTGAAGTAATCCTAGCAGAGCAATGACCAAAAATGCTATTGCCTTTTTCCTTAGGGAACTAATTAAAGAATCTCATATGTTATGCCAAGAAGAAAATTTCGCATCCTTAAGGTTAAGCGCACGAAGTGAGAGCAGTAGCTACTTCCTTGGCTTTTAAAAGAATATGGCCCTCAAAGATATTGAAATGACGTTTTGGAGGACTAATTCAGTGTTTGCAAGTCATTACCTTAGAAACGTCAAAACAACGTTTGACAATTGTCAAACGTTGGGTCCATATGTATCCTCAGGAGCAGTATTGGGCAAAGGAATTTCCACCCCATAACTTACTAACATGCTAGGTATTTTAATGAAGTGGTGTTGTTTTTATGGTTGTCTGAGAGGGTTATTTCCTCTTCAGTCTGTGAAGTGTAGTGTGTTAGGTTAGTTTTAGTGTGTGTTCAGGTGGTCTAACTTATCCTAGCATGAATGCCCGTGGTAAGAGAGGGCTAGGGTTTCCTGTCAACAAATTGGTCCCGTCCAGTTGTCAGACCCTTGTAATTAGCTTCATCAACTAATAGGTCACGTCCTAGTTGGAAGCTACTAAGGTTTAGCAGGCTAAGAGGCAGGAATGCTGAAGTCAGCTACCTTAGCAGGTAAGGAATCTAAGAGTATTTTGAATTTTAAATTTAAAACTCTTACATGTTGCTGTCTTTGACCCACCTCCAAATGTGTCAATCAGCTATATATATACCTGCCAGGTAGTAGTCATACATGAAAATGAGGTTATTATGATATACAAAGTTTCATGTATACTTACCTGGCAGGTATATATAATTAAATTCCCACCCACCTCCCCTCAGAAGACAGGGTTCAGAAAAGAAAAAAATCTGAGGAAAATGGGAATGATTCCGAGCACCAGCGCCACGGGAGCGGGTGTGGCGATCACCTGAACTACCAGTGATCTAGCGGTTGCCGCGAGTTTTGAAAATTCTGCCAGTGCGAACAGAGAATATAGCTATATATATACCTGCCAGGTAAGTATACATGAAACTTTGTTATATCATAATAACCTCATTTCTAGACCTTCCTTACCAAAAGTAGCGGAGTTTTTAGTTCATTTACATCATGACAGGGCCCTGTCACCTTCGTGCATTAAGGGTTATAGGTCTATGCTTTCCTATGTTTTTAAGGCAAGGCTCCTGAGATCTCTTCATCTTATGTCATTAGAGATTTACTTCGATCTTTTTCCCTATCTCGACCCAGGCCCGCAGTGTTCGCCTCCGACATGGGACGTTAACAAAGTCCTTCAAGCCTTAAGGTTCCCTCCATTTGAGCCTCTGAATTCTGCCAAATTTAGGGACCTCTCTTCTAAGACACTCTTCCTTGTCTCACTGTCTACAGCCAAGAGGGTGGGTGAACTGCAAGCACTCTCTTTTCTGGTTGCCAGATCTGGACAAGACATGATTTTGTCATAACCTTCCTGAATTTTTCGCAAAGACTGAATCGTCTGATAATCCCATTCCCAGGTCTTTCGTACTGAAGTCACTGGTCGACTTTGTTGGTAATTTAAATGAGGAATTAGTTCTTTGCCCTGTTAGGGCGCTCTCATGTTATTTTACGCCGCACGAAGGACATTCAGGGTCGTCCCCGTCATCTGTTTGTTTCACCCCGAAATGTCAAGAGACCTATTTCAAAGAATGGTGTATCCTTTTTTCTCAGAGATCTGATCGTTAAAACTGGTGGTTCGGCTGCTGGGGAAGACCAGACGCCGAGAGCACACAGTATTAGAGCAGTTGCTACATCAGTAGCTTTTATGAAGAAACGTCTCAGTCGCCAAGGTGCTTGAGGCGGCGACTTGGCGTTTCTAATTCTGTTTTTGCCTCTTTTACTTGAGGGATATTTCTCAGTTCTAGGCGACCTTCGTTCTTTGGGCCCGTTGGTGATGGCAGGACAGGTCGTCAGACAGGAGAATTAGGTAGGCTTCCTGTTTTACGTTTGGTTGCTACCTGTATATTATTCATTAAATTTTGTTTTGTTTTGTTGTATATTATTTTTTGTTTTTTGTATTATAACCCATGGCAGTTTTTGACGTAGTTATGATGGGAATTAGGCAGTTTGGTATTTAGGTGTTGTTGATGACAAGGACTTACTGCTTGGCAACTCATGCTGCTTCCATTGTCAGTGTGAAATGGTTCCAGCCTGGGTGGGTGCGGCAATGGCGACTACGCTTCTCCCAGAGTCGATGCTGACCTAGGACTAGCCACTGGTTCGCTTGTCCTGACGACTCCTGCTTCTTCCACTGTCCTGGACAGGGAATTAGTCGATGGATCGTCTGCTGTCATCTGGTGACTCGCTCACCATCTACTTTTTGTCTCACCTGTTTTTCTCGGAGTCAGACACTCGTGTGAGATCAGGCGACATTTAGTAGTAGCCCTGAGTTTTCTTGTTGACGAAGTCGGTTGCGTTGATACACCCCCGATGATCGTGTAACATGAGACCAGGTTGGACTGTCAGGCATTCGTCCTTCGGGACTGAATTGCCTTTTTGCTCCGCGCTCCTTTCTCTTGGCACCAGAAAGCTCGAGTTAGGAGTTGCTCAATGAGCCGATTCGTTGCTGGCGACTTCGGGTTGCGCTGATACACCCCCAAGGTTTGCTTAGCTTTGAATCGCCCGACAGTCCAGACACTCATCCTTTAGGGAAAAGAATAGTGCTTGATAGTCTTCAGGGTGCAGCCTTGCTGTCCGCAATTTGTCTGACTGGTCACCTGGTCGGTCACCTGACTTTAGTACAGACGGACTGACTATGCACTTACTCCTTGTCCTGTGCTACCGCAGTTTGGTGGCATTATGGTAGGAGATTTTGAGTTGTTAGTATCTTTGACCTTGGGTTGAGTTTTGACTGCCTATGTTATATATTCTTTGTTTGTTTTCTCCTATTCTGTCCGAAGGGGAAAGGGGTTGTATTCAGATTCCCTCCTCCTTTTCAATGTGGTTAATCGGGCTAGATAAATTTCTGGGCTCAGCTCGTGTCGGCTATGAAAGTATCCTTAATATCATTCTTTCTAAGTAAAATTAGCCTAAAATTACCAGAGAAAAACAAAATTAAGAAATATCAGTAAAACTGACTCGCTCACTCTTAAAAAGAAGTGTCGGTATGTATATAGGGGCGAGTGTGGAACACTACCACGAGCCAAACACCAATTAGACTTCCCTACCAGAATCCCCCCAAGAGAGAGCTGATACCAACGGCGATGCAGCTTCTACTACTACTACTAGAGGACGCCACGGACAGCAGCGCCCCTAGCGGTCATCCTTAATTTTTAGCACCAGCGACAAGTCGCCATTTTCTTGTGCTTGTGTTTTTCTTGCGATTTATCCGCATCTGTATCATGGAACGCTCTGCAATCGCCACGGCTAAGTTAAGTAACTCATAAGTAACATTTTACTGTATTTTTGTCTTCCGGGTACCAGTATTTTCCTTTTTATAGGAGTCATATACGGTTCCCCGGTTGTCTCGTGGCGGCCATGCCGCCTCGTAAGAATTCCCGGTCCTCCATACTGGGACTTCTTATGCTTATGGGCTACTTTTTCACATTCAATTGTTTACATCGAGTTTTAGCTAGTTCAGCCCTCCTACCATTCTCTTAGCTTTGGTATTTAGGGCTATCATTATTATTTTCGGCCCAGCATCCCGGCTCTTGCTCTACAATCGGCTATCGCTGCTCCGAGTAGGCTTCTGTTTCTCGAACAGTCTGCCTCCTCCTGGGCTTCTTTCTCTTTTACTAAAAGTGTCTCTTTTCCCCCTTTTCGATGTATTTTATTATTTAGGGTGTAGGCTAGCCTAGGTGCTTGTTCCACATGTTGGTACAGCTTGGTTTCACGTGGCCCTACCACGGTTGTGTTGCTCGCGGCCTAGGCCACTTGCGGTCACGTGTCCTACAGCACCTTACCCTGCCCCTTCCCTCCCTCTCTGATGTAGGGAGGAGCTGGGGGACCCCTTGGTTGTTATAACAACCTCATCGCCTTCTCTCACACTCTCGGAGGTGACCGGGGGGTTCCGCCAGCAGGGGGTATAGGGCGACCACTATGAGGTACCGGGTCTCCATGCGGGTAGTTGGTGAGGCGGGGAGGAGTAGGCCATCCCTCCCCCCTTTTCTCGCTCCCGCCGTGTTTCGCCGGGACCTCCCTCCCCCCCCTCCCCATTGCTCAGCCACCTCCCTTACGGTACGAAAGGAACCTTCCGTCGCAGCCGGGGCCCCTTTGGTTATAGGATATTGGCTCCGCTAGCGGGCAGGGTGGGCGCTATGGATGGTCGGTTTGCTTGCCTACTATAATCCTTATATCTCTCCCCCGCTACCGGAAGGGAGCTTACCTTTACCTACGCACTCTTCTAGTAGACGGGTGTGGAGAGAAGTTGTTTTAATTTTGTTATTTTAAGGATATATACCCTATTATAAGATATTTTACAATGAATTGTGTGTTATTATATTTATTTTATCAACCATCCCCGCCATTGTCCGTCGTGGTTTCCATTACCACCACTCCTAGTTGGTTGATTCTTGTGCCTCCGCCATTGGCGGAGCCATAGCCTATCTTCCAACCTGGTTACCACACGTATTTTAGAGCGGGCTCTGGTTTTGTCTATCTTTATCGCTCCGGCACCAGCGGAGCATATGATAGGCTGTAAGTGTTTACTCTGTACTCATGTACTTTTTTCACTTACAGGCTACCAACTGCCAGGTCCCGGCCTGTAATGCGACGCTCTATGACCCCTGTGGACATGACGAGTGCAGGTCCCACGCCCCGTGTGCCACGTCGTACAATGAGACGATCGTCTGGCACCCCGAAGCCTGCGCTATATGCTACGACCTGGTCGCTCAGCTGGGAGATGGGGTATGTCCATTATAAGCTTACTTATGATTTTACTAACAACTTCTAGTTTCATAAGTTTGTTAACCCTGTCCACAATTGGTAGCTAATCCCGCCTTTCTTTCGGAGGCTAGCGTGTGAGGGAAGTCGCCCTCGCCACCCTGAAAGCGTGGGTGGGCGGCTTTGGGAAAAACGCCGCCAAGGGCCAGCCCTACATATTAGATAGGAAGCTGGCCATCCAGATCTTCCCCGCGGCAAGTCGACGGGCTACGTCGACCCCTTGTCCGCCGCCCCAGTGATAGCCTCCATCCAGCAAGAACTTCCAGCATTCGTTTTGGGGTCGTAGCCTCCCAGGAGTCAGTTCCGTACGTCGCTGGCCCTGGACCTGAACCTCGAGCCGATGGCGGTAGTTAGCGAGGATTTGTTGGTTGAGGTAGGTTTGTCGGGCGCCCAAGGTCTTTCCTTGGGCGCTCCTGGATCTTCTCCTGTCCCTTCTTCTTCCGCCTCTTTCCAAGGCTTTGCGGGATCCGAGATCCCTAGCCGCCCTCCCGCTCTCTCTGTACCTCCTAAGGAGAAGGGAAAGAGAGAACCGAAGACCTTGTCTAAGTCGACTTCTAGGAAGTCGTCTTCGTCTTCTTCGGCCAGGAAGTCGTCGACTTCATACGCCGATGCGGTGAAGGCTAAGCCGAGCTCTTCCCAGTCGAAGAGCTCCAGAAGCAAGGCTTCGAAGGAGAAGGCTCCGGCGCTACCACCGAGTCGCTGCCTTCTCCCCGCCTCCGCTGCCCCCTCTCCGGCTATGCCGGCAGGGGTGGCAAGCACCAGCACCTGCGTTCCCTCTTCTGTCTCACCAGGGATGATGGAACAGGTAGGAGTGTTGGTAGGTTCCCAAATTTCGGCATGGGGAACACGTTTTGAGCAGATGTTCGCGCAATTATCGAACAGTCTGTCTCAAACTGGACAGTCTATCCAGGACCTCTCTAATAGGATGAGAGAGAATGAGGACCGAGTAGCAGGGCTATCTCAGGCTCCTCCCCCAGTCTCCCCTGCATCTAGCACGGGGATTCTCCAACTTCCGCCTTACGACTCCTTGCCAGCTTTCTCTATGGAGAATCCATGGAGAGTAGCGGCTTACGCTCCTTTTAAGGACGGGATGATTTCGATCCCGGAGTTTGGTACTCGAAGGATTGAGGACTTCGAGTTCTACCCTCCGGGTCTGACGCAGCCTTTCATCGGGTATGCTAGGCTGACGCCAACGGCTCTTACGAGAGAGGACAAGATCTCGAAGGAGTCAGTTCTCTACAGTAGAGATCACGCCCAGCGAGAATGGGTTCACTGCCTTGAGGACTGGGAGTGTACTAACACTAGACTCCAGGCCTACAAGAGTCCCTTCACTATTTTCGCGACGGAAGAGGAGGTCTCTCTTCCGTTCGCCACGAAAATTGGTGGAGAAGGCTCTTCAGGCAGTCCTCAAGGATGAACCCATTCCACAGTTGAGGGAGTCGGAGTCTACTTCTCCACTCTTCCCCGCCTTCGGAGAGTTATGGGAAAACCTGCCAGCTACATTCACGCTGGGTAAACTCAAGCCGGACTGCGCCATGGACCAGTTCGGTGAGAAATTACCTAGGCTGCCGGATTCCCTAATCCAGGCAGAGTTCGATGCGCGAACTAGGTTTGGCAGGTCCCTCAACTCTCTTATCGTTACGGAAATGGCTGCCCTTTCCTACGCTAACGAACCGCTGTTCAAGATTCTGGCGAAATCACAGTTTCAAGACGGTTCTGTCAGACGCTTTTGACTTCTTCCAAGCCAGGAGGAACTGCCGGAAGCATGTCCTTCAAGAGTGCACTATCAGCATGAGCCTAATAGACTCTTGGCTGCGAGCATGTGGGGAGCGGATCTCTTCCCAGAGTCCGCAGTGAACGAAGTCCACCACGAAGCTGCTAGACTCAACCAGAGCCTTAGAGCTAGGTGGGGTATTTCCTCTAAGAGGAAACAGGAATCCGTTCCCACTGCTGGCAAGAAACCAAAGAAGGCTGGTAAGAGGTTCCAGCCATATAAAAAACTTCAGCATCAGCAGCAGTTTGTGCAGGCAGTCCCAGTTACCCACAGGGACAACCTGCCACATCTAAACAGACCCAGCCTTTCCTCCTGGTGCCCCAGCAATCTCAACCTTCTACTTCCTACGCTATCTCGCCGGCCTTAACCCTGCTTATGAGACTCAAGGCTACTCTCACGAGGGGTAGGGCGAGAGGTTACTTTCGTCACCGTGGCGCAGGAAGGGGCACAAGGAGTAAGCAGTTCAGAGGAGGGCGTGGTGGCCAACCCGCCCATCAGCAATGAGGCTCCCCAGGTATGGAGGGAGGCTGTTCCTCTTCGCCACAGGTGGGGGTTCAGCAATTGGGCACAGAGCATAGTGTCCAAAGGACTAGGCTGGAGTTGGATCAAGGATCCCCCTCCCTCCAATCAAATCATTTCATCAGGTACCGTCAAAGGAATTGATAGATTACGCGGAAGAAACTCCTTCAGAAAGGAGCTATTGCGAGAGTCAAACATCTAAAATTTCAAGGGCGCTTATTCAGCGTGCCAAAGAAAGGCTCAACAAAAGAAGGGTAATCTTAGACTTGTCAAAGCTAAACTCTTTCATTCGCTGCGACAAGTTCAAGATGCTTACCCTCTCTCAGTAAGGACCCTACTTCCGCGTGGAGCCGTCACATGCTCCATCGATCTTACAGACGCATACTATCATATCCCTATAGCCAGGCACTTCCGCGCCCATTCCTAGGATTCAGGCTAGGAATCAGACATTTCATTCAAAGTGATGCCCTTCGGTCTGAATATAGCCCCCAGGGTATTCACAAAGATAGCAGAAGTGGTTGTACAACATTGAGAGCTCAGGGAATCATGGTAGCGGCATACCTCGACGGTTGGTTGATCTGGGCATCAACAGTCGAGGAATGTCTCGAAGCTACCAAAAAGGTAGTTCACTTTCTGGAACATCTGGGGGTTCCAGATAAACAAAACGAAATCCAGACTTACTCCGGAATTTCATTTTCATGGCTAGGAATCCAATGGATTTGTCTTCCCACAATCTATCAATTCCAGTGGCCACGGAAGGAAATAGCAAAATCTGTCAGGCAATTCCTCAAATGGCAAACAGACATCAGAAGAAACCAGGAGAGGAATCCTAGGGTCTCTTCAGTTTGCTTCGTGACAGATATCCTTCTGAAAGCAAGGCTGAAAGATATAAATCGAATTGGCGGTCAAGAGCAAACTCCAAATATCGAGACAGTTGTCAGTAATTCCACAGATCCTCCGCAACCAACTTCGGCCTTGGTCAAAAGTAAAGAACTTAGCCAAAAAGGTACCCCTTCAATATCCCCTCCCAGTGTTAACCATTCACACGGATGCTTCCCTGTCCGGTGGGAGGATACTCTCAGTTCAAACAGGTTCAGGGGACTTGGTCAGTTCAATTTCGCCAGCTCCACATAAACGTGTTGGAAGCAATGGCAGTATTTCTTACTCTGAAGAGACTGCTTCCCCCGAAGAAGTCTCATCTAAGGCTAGTTTTTGGACAGTGCAGTAGTAGTTCACTGCATCAACAGAGGGGGTAGGGTCCAAATCCAAGCATGTGAACCATGTCATGATAGCCATCTTTGCATTAGCAAACAAACACAAATGGCATCTGTCTGCCATCTCACCTGGCAGGAGTAGAAATGTGATAGCAGACGCCCTGTCCCGGTCAGTTCCTCTGGAATCAGAGTGGTCTCTGGACGTCGGGTCATTCCAGTGGGTAATCCGAGAGTCCCAGGTCTCCAAGTGGATCTCTTCGCCTCACAAGCGAACCACAAGCTCCCTTGCTATGTGGCCCCCAACCTGGACCCTCTGGCTTATGCCACGGACGCCCTGTCGTTTGGATTGGAATCAGTGGAGGAGAATTTATGTTTTTCCTCCAGTGAATCTTCTCTTGAAGGTCCTGGACAAACTAAGGTCTTTCAAAGGGATAGTAGCTGATTGCACCGGATGGCCCAAGAGCAACTGGTCCTCTTCTTTTGGAATTGGGTCTCCGACCTCAACGGATCCCCAATCCCAAACTGTCACAATCAGTACAAATGAGGACTGTGTTCGCTTCCTCAAGAACTCTCCAGACCCTAACTTTATGGACTTCATGAAGTTTGTCGGCTAATAAAGATGCTGACATTGATCCACAGAAACATTCTCTTCCTAGAATCAGATAAGAGAGAGTCACATTAGACAATATGACTCAGCTGTTAAAAATTAGCATCTTTCCTGAGAGAATCGAACACCACCCAACCATGACAGTTAATTTGGCTATACCTCTTTTCAGATCCTTGTTTGAAAAAGGTTTAGCAGCTAGCACGATTACCACTCACAAATCGGCTTTGAAGAAAATCTTTCAAGTAGGTTTTCAGATAGATTTGACTGAATCTTATTTCACATCTATCCCTAAAGCCTGTGCTAGACTTAGACCTTCTCAGAGGCCTACTCATGGTTCTTAAATGATGTCCTCAAACTAGCTTCAGATACTGACAACTCATCTTGTACGTTCATTATGCTCCTGAGGAAGACATTATTCTTACTAAAGCCTAGCCTCAGGAGCTAGAATTTCAGAACTGTCGGCTCTATCCAGGGATGCGGGTCATGTGGAATTCCTCCCATCAGGAGAAGTTCTACTTGCTCCGGATCGTAGCTTTTTAGCCAAAAATGAAGATCCTCTTGCAAGGTGGGCTCCTTGGAAGGTTATCCCACTTCCACAGGATCCTTCTCTCTGCCCAGTATCAACTCTTAGAGCCTTTCTTTCTCGTACTTCTTCTAGATCCTCAGTGCTCTCTTTATGAGAGAAAACGTGGTACTTTATCAGTTAAAGGCATTAGACAGCAAATCCTTTACTTCATTAAACAGCCAACCCTGAGTCATTCCCAAAAGCACATGATATCAGGGAGTAGCCACCTCCAATTAATTATTTCCAACATATGAACTTTGAGGATCTTAGGAAGTATACTGGATGGAAATCCCCGACAGTCTTTAAACGGCATTATTTAAAGTCCTTGGAATCTTTAAAGTTTTCAGCAGTAGCAGCGGGAAACATAGTTTCCCCTGATACTGTTTAGTAGTTGTAGTATTGATCCAGGTCTCCTTTCTACCTACTTCAACCAACATGCCTCAACCTATCGTCAGGCTACTCAACATCATAGCCTTAGCCGTTGTATCATATAGTGGATTGTCCCTTATTTTTTTGCTAGGGACAACCACCCTTGTACTGATATGTACTCCAGTGTTCCTACCCTTATTTTTATGCTAGGGTAGGACACAATATGTTTGTATATTCACCATTTTGTGTTTGTGATGATCTTCAGTTACAATGTGTTTGTATATATTTGGAATTAATTGTATTAATGATGGATTTGAGTGTACCTATCCTTATTTTTATGCTAGGGTAGGACACATGTATGTATATATTTTGTAATTGTATATTCTAATTAAGTAAATCCCAAATTTACCTTATTTTACATGCATATCTGTAATTTTATTTATTTACCATTTAAGTACTTTTAGTTTACTAACATTCTGTTATTTATTATTATAATAAGTTAGTTTAAGTGCTTAATTTGTATGCTGTATTTGATTTACTTATATTATATCCATCATTTTAAACTGTTTTTTTCATTATTTCCTTTCCATCTTGTCTGTTTCTCTGGTCTCTTTCATAGGGCCGACACGAGCTGAGCCCAGAAAAGGGATTTTGACGAAGGAAAAATCTATTTCTGGGTGATTGCTCGTGCGCCCTATGAAACCCCCCCTTTTTTATGGTTTGTTTTCCCCCCACCCCCCTTGCAGGACAAGATGTATTTATGTTTTAATTAATTAGGAGTGACCGCTAGGGGCGCTGCTGTCCGTGGCGTCCTCTAGTAGTAGTAGTAGAAGCTGCATCGCCCGTTGGTATCAGCTCTCTCTTGGGGGATTCTGGTAGGGAAGTTCTAATTGGTGTTTGGCTCGTGGTAGTGTTCCACACTCGCCCCTATATCATACCGACACTTCTTTTAAGAGTGAGCGAGTCAGTTTTACTGATATTTTCTTAATTTTGTTTTTCTCTGGTAATTTTAGGCTAATTTTACCTAGAAAGAATGATATTAAGGATACTTTCATAGGGCGACACGAGCCAATCACCCAGAAATAGATTTTTTCCTTTGTCAAAATCCCTTTATATTAAGGTAATGTTTATTAATATGGAATTTTTTATTCTAAAATTAATATTAATAATACTTACCTGTATAATTTATCTAGTCCCACCCATCCATACCCACGATCTGCTTATCACAACTGATTTTGAGGGAAGGTTTTCGTATCTGTCAACGACAGTGTTGCCAACTGGCGGACAGAATAGGAGGTAACAGGGTTGCCAATGTGGTAAATTTTGGTGCGGTTTTTGGGGATTTAGGGCTAGATAAATTATACAGGTAAGTATTATTAATATTAATTTTAGAATAAAAATTCCATATTGAAAGACAGTATTAAAGATTTAATTTTTTAATGCTTCCTCATTCTTCATATCATGTTTTTGGCAGAGGTTCATTCCTCTTTGAATACAGAAAAGGCTTGAAGTGGTAACTCTGGTGTAGGGGCTTTAAGGAGCGGGGCCCAATTTGGTCAGGTTGGTCGAGTAGCTTTTAAAACCAGAAGAAGAAGGTGGGGATGAAATGAGTACCCTATCATGGGCCCAGAGAAGGGAAATAAGTAGAATACAATAATATTAGAGTAGGTCACTAATAGTGAAGTCTGAAAAGAAGTGACAATAGAGAAAAAAAGTTATAAATGAACCAGCATAATTAACTTGAAAGCACGAATACAAGAGATAGTAAGTCAGTGAATAACAGAGAAGTAAAAGACCTTGGAAAGCTATGAAAGAAATTAAGAAATTTCTAACAAGGAACAGAGGAATAAGTTGAAACCAATGGAGAGTAGAATAAAATGGAAATTTTTATCAGATAACAAATCTACGGGAGATAAATTCATTTTAGGTAACAGAAGAGGAATTTCAATAAAAAATACAGTTAGCAAATCTTTGAAAAATAAAGGAAAGAATGAATGAAAAGATAAGTTATTAGTGTGGATGAGTAGAAGAGAAATCCACTGAAGATGATTTGATTACCCTTTTCAAAAACCTTATCTAAGGTTTTCGAGATGCTGCTCTCTAAGCATCTTTCTAGTTTTTTTGAAGATAATAACCTACTACCAGCGTTACAGTTTGGGTTTTGTAAAGGTCTTAGTACTTGCGGTTCTCAACTGACTTGCAGATACTCTTGATGGTTGGTTTAGGTTTTATTGCAGTCTTTGACTGTGTAAATCATGAAACACATATAAACAAGTTAAGATTATTGGGAATTGGTGGCTGTTTGATTAATATTTTAAATAAATTTTTGATAGGCAGAACCCAAAGGTTCTATGCTGATGGCCAGTACGTATAGTAGTTGTAATAATGTTACTTCAGGTGTTAAGCACAGTTGTGTTATTGGACCTTTGCTGTTTGTATCTTTACTAGTAATGTGTGGCAAGGTTTGGAGAACAAACTGATTGCATATGCCGATGATGCTACTCTTCTAGCTGTTGTTCCATCTCCATTCCTTAGGTCTGTAGTTGCAGCATCCTTGAAACGGGATGTAGCAGCTATTCATGGGTGAAGTAGGCTTTGGGACTTGAAGCTTAACCCTTCTAAAAATCTAGAGTATGATAGTTAATCCAGAACACTTTTGCCTTTGCATCCTGGTTTACATTTAAATAGTGCAGTTTTAATGTCAGTTACACTCTTTCAAGGTTTTAGGCTTAACTTTTGATAAGAAGTTGAATTTAACAATCATCCCTGTAGTGGTTTAGTGCTGTCAGTGCACCTCATGCAGTGCACTGTATGCATTACTTAATTAAGGTTCTATGTGTATGCCTTAGCCCCTTAGATGCAATCCATTTTATTCCTTTTACTGTAGCTCCTTTCATATTCTCTTTTTTCCGTATTGCATTCCACCCTCTCCAAACAATTGATTCATAGTGCAACTGTGATAGTATTTCCCTCCTGTTACATCTTTCAAACTATTACTGTTAATTTCCAGTTCAGTGCTTCATGACGTCACTGGTCCCAGTGCTTGGCCTTTGACCTAAAATCTATACTATTCAATTCAACTATAGAATCATATACGTAAAATATTGCTTCCTCTGTTTTCCACGAGGTATCTTGCAGAAATGTAGAACCTTTCTGGATGAAACTGTTATATCTAAGTGTTATAACTTTTCCTTCTCCTTTGGAGTACTGTTCTTCAGTGTGGTCTTCTGGTGCTGACTCTCATCTCAAACTCTTATTTTGTCAACTCTTAATTGTACTTGTTGCATAAAATGTACTGCAACATTAAACACCCTTGGCACTTTTCTTTTCCTGATCCAGCTGTTTTGGCTCTTAGCACTAGGCATGCTGCTACTGTATTTTAATGTATGACACTTACCTGGCAGGTATATATATAGCTATATTCTCTGTTCCACCTGGCAGAAATTTTCAAAACTCGCGGCAATCGCTAGTAACCTATTAGTAGTTCAGGCAACCACCACCCCGTTACCGTGGCGCTAGCGCTAGGAACCGTTCCCAATTGGGCCAGATTTTCTCTGCCAGCCGAACCGGCAACATTGTTGGTGGTTCCCTGCTAGAATTTTCATTCTCGTTGCTGACTGATCTTGGATTTTGGTATTGTACTCGGAAACGTTAGCTTGGCATTCGCTTTGGATTGTTCTTTAAGATGTCTGACTCTGGAAGTATGTTTAGAGTGTGTGTAAAAGAGGGGTGTAAGGTAAGATTACCGAAAGCTTCGGTCGACCCTCATACCGTTTGTAAGAAGTGTAGGGAGAATGTGTGTACTTGGGAGAATAGATGCATTGAATGTGAGAATTTATCAGAGAAGGAATGGAAGGTCTTTATGAAATATGTTGAGAGACTTGAGAAAGATCGTGTAAGGAGATCTGTTTCTCGTAGTGAGAAGTCAAATTCTTCGAGTAAAAGGAGTGATTGTATTTCCTCTCCAGCTCCTTCTAATGTAGAATTGGTAGTTCCTTCTCCCCAGGTATCTCCTGCGCCCGCTGCTGTATCGGAGGAGACGAACGATACAAATATTGTGAAAGTGTTCGCTGCCCTTGCGTCCATGGGCGACCAGATACAGCGACTTACAGATAAAGTTAGTGCTTTCGATGTCAGTGAAAGTGTAGTGGATCGTCTCTCTCGTGCTCCTAGACCTAGACCTCTGTCAAGCTCCCAGACCCAAGGGAGAAGGCATGTCGACAGTCGAAGGGAGGCGAGAGAGGTTTTGTCACGGTCAGGCGTCCCTTCGAACAGTCCTGTTGCAAGTTCCCAGGCTGTTGCAGTTCGCCGCAGAAAAGGCGTAACTGGAAGTGTGCGTCCTCGGAAGGTTCGACTTCCGAGCGGGAACGTCGGTATGCAGTGGTGTCCTCGCCCACTCAAGAGGACGTTCAGGACGTCAACGGCTCTCGAGAGACAGTCGCAAGACAGTGAGGCTTGGAGTAGTCCTGAGGTGTTGTCATCCTCGGAGACTGGGGACGCAGTGCCGATCAAGAGGAAAAGGATTTTTCGTACTAGAGAGACGCAGGACGCACTGGTGATATACGTCCGTCTCGGCATGGTATTTCCATGGGAGAATCGCCTCCATCTTCTTGTGTATCCTCTCTGTATTTCTCCGTCGGGTAGAGTACAGGATCGCTCCTCCTTTAGGTCGCAGTCCAGCTCGTAATCCTCATCTTCGTCGTCTACCATGCAGGAGGATGGTACGAAGCATTTCTTACGGGAAATGCAGTCCAAGTTGGCAGTACTGGTGAAGTCTTGGGATGCTACTGAAACAACATCTTCGAGGCGTAAGGACGATTTTCCTTTTCCCCATTAAGTCTTCTAAAAGGGAAGACAAGGACGCGTTCGCCGAGGACGCAGGGCGAACTGGCGCTAGGAGGAAAAACAAAAACAGTTTCTGAAGAAGCAGGACGCAAACGTCAGGACGCGGGACCAAGGGTGACGCAGGACGCAGGCGACAGAAGCAGGCGGTTCTAACGATGGACGCAGGACGCAGGCGGCAGGACATCGAGAGGCGGCAGGACGCCGACGCCTCGGTAGCCGCAGGACGCAGGCGGCAGGACATGGAGAGGCGGCAGGACGCCGATCCCGCCTCGGTAGCCGCAGGACGCAGGCGGCAGGACGCTAGTCCGTCAACGAAACGTCAATACGACGACGACTTACAAGACATTCTTCAGCAGAAGAAGAGTTGGAAGTAATTGAAGAAAAGAATACGGAACCTTCTTCAGATTATAAGGTTCTGACTTCACGTCTTATTGCTGTTTTTGAGGGGGAATTTAAACCGACAGCTCCGTTATCCCCCTTATCACAGTTTTCCAAGACTAGGACTCCAAAGAAGTCCTCTTTCCTGAAAATGACGATGTCAATTTCGGCGAAGAAGGCCCTTCAACGGGTGAATGACTGGATGAAGGAGAAGAAAGAAGCGGGGAAATACTCTTTTGTTTTTCCTCCAGCTAAGTTAGCTTCTAAATCAGGAGTATGGTACGCTACTGGAGAAAGTCTAGGCCTGGGAGTACCTGCCTCCTCCCAGGGGGACTTCTCCAGTATAGTAGACAGCTCACGCAGACAGGCGTTTACAGTCGGCCAAGGTCTGGTGGACGTCTTCGGAATTTGACCATCTATTTAAAGGGATTTTTAGGACTTTCGAAGTCTTCAATTTCTTGGATTGGTCTTTGGGAGCGCTAGCGAATTCACTAGGAGAAGAGGATTCGCAGGACTTAGAAACAGCTAAGAGCATTATGTCCTGCATGGATAAGGCTCTTAGAGACGGAACGAATGAGCTGGCTTCGTATCACAGCAGGAGTGCTTAAGAAGAGATCGCTGTTGTGTTCGTTCGCCTCAAAAGGAGTTTCTAACTCTCAGAAATCGGAGTTACGTTCTCTCCCCTTTCGAAACAGCTGTTTCCTTCAGAGGTATTAGGGTATAGCTCTATCCCTTTCGCAAAAAGCCACTCAGATCTTCTTTCGTCTTCAGTTAAGAAGTTCTTACCAACCAAGTTGGTGAAGAAGACGCCAAAGGATACTAGACCGTCGCAACAGCCCTTTCGAGGAAGAACATTCGCTCGACCGCCTTTAGGGGTAAGAGAGTACCCGCGAAAGAGGAGCCAAGACCCCCTCTAAAGAATGAGAACTCGTCCTCCAGACGACATGGGAGCCAGACTTCAAGGTTTTTGGGAAGTTTGGCAAGAAATGAAGGCAGATCCCTGGGCTGTCAACGTAGCTCGGGAAGGATACAAGATTCCTTTCTTGAAAAGACCTCCTCTCGCAACATCTCCGAGAGCCCTCGGGGCAAATTACAACGATTTAGAGAAGAAAGCGGCTCTGTGGGAGCAAGTAGCTTCCATGCTAGAGAAAGGAGCAATAGAACCTGTTCTGGATCACGAATCTCCGGGATTTTAAACAACCGTCTGTTCCTGGTTGCAAAGTCCTCGGGAGGTTGGAGGCCAGTGCTGGACGTAAGTCAACTGAATCTTTTTCGTAGAAAAGACCAAGTTCACTATGGAGACGAACGATTCAGTACTGGACAGCGGTACGTCCAGGGGACTGGATGGCGACTCTGGACTTACAAGACGCATACTTTCATATTCCGATTCATCCAGGAAGCAGGAAGTATCTAAGGTTTGTGATTAGGACAGGGTCTTTCAGTTCAAGGCCCTATGCTTCGGCCTTTGCACAGCCCCTTCAAGTGTTCACGAGGATGATGTCCAATGTGGCGAGATGGTTACATTTAAGAGGGATCAGAGTGTCGTTGTATCTGGACGACTGGTTGATAAGATCCAGTCAAGAAGTCAATGTCTGGAGGACGTGAGTCAAACATTGGACTTAGCAAAAGACCTAGGTCTGGTAGTGAATATGGGAAAGTCCCATTTGGAGCCCCAAACAACAGATAGTTTATTTTGGGGATTCAGATATCGGCAGTGACTTTTCGGGCTTTTCCGTCCCCCGAAAGGGCAAGCCCAATGCAGTCAGAAGGTGCAGGACTTTCTAAAGAAAGACCGATGCTCTGCAAGAGAGTGGATGAGTCTACTGGGCACACTCTCTTCGCTAGAGAGGTTCATTTCTTTAGGAAGAAACTGCACATGAGACCTCTTCAGTTTTTCCTGAAGGATTCATGGCCAAGAGAAAATTGCAACCGGATTCCTTCCAGTTTCTAATTCCGACCGAAGTAAAGGAGGAATTAAAGTGGTGGCTAACTCCAGGCAGGTTAGCAAGAGGGATGTCGCTTCAGCAGAAGAACCCAGACCCTCGTCTTGTTTTCCGACGCGTCGGACGCGGGTTGGGGAGCGACATTAGGCCCTCAAGAGGTTTGTCGTCGACTTGGAACAAGGACGAAACAAAGTGGCACATAAACAGGAAGGAACTGTTGGCAATTTTCTTGGCTTTGAAGCACTTCAGAGAGTTGATTCGAAACAAGACAGTGCAGGTCAACTCGGACAACACACGGCTCTGGCATATATTCGAAAACAAGGGGGAATCTCATTCTTTTCCCCTTTACAATCTGGCAAAAGAAATTCTGCTTTGGGCAGAAGAGGAAACAGGTCGTGATACTCACCAGGTCTATACAAGGAGAGAAGAACGTGAGTGCGGACCTGTTGAGCAGAAGAGAGCAACTTCTCTCGACGGAGTGGACGTTGCACATGGAGGTTTGCCAGAGCCTGTGGAAGTTGTGGGGCCGTCCGGTAGTGGATCTGTTTGCGACAGCCAGAACAAAAAGGTTTACCAACATATTGCTCTCCGATTCCAGACCAGGAAGCAGTGGCGTAGATGCTTCCTGATGGATTGGTCAAACTTAGATCTGTAGCAGCTTTTCCTCCGTTCAAGGTGCTGGGGAAAGTGATGAAGAAGTTCAGGGAGAGCAAAGGAACGAGGATGACCTTAATAGCCCCGTTTTGGCCGGCCCAAAGTTGGTTCACAGAGGTACTGGAATGGACAGTAGAATACGCCAAGGACTCTTCCTCTAAGAGTAAGATTACTCAGACAACCCCCCCCCACTTCGACAGGTTTCACAAGAATAACCCTCGCTCTGGGTCTGACTGCGTTCAGACTATCGAACGTCTGGTCAGAGCGAGGGGATATTCTAGAGAGGTGGCCAGTGCAGTGGCTAGAGCCAGAAGAACCTCCACAATCACGGTGTATCAGTCGAAGTGGACAATTTCCGGAAGTGGTGTAAGAACAGGAAAGTGTCTTCATCCAGTACCTCTGTGACCCGAAATCGCAGATTTCCTTCTTTACTTGAGGAAGGATTTACACTTGTCAGTTTCGACAATCAAAGGTTATAAGAGTATGCTAACCTCAGTGTTTAGACACAGGGATCTAGACATCTCGAATAACTTAGATCTGAGAGATCTGATTAGGTCGTTTGGGACGAAGAACAATCAGAAGGCAGGCCACCTGCTTGGAACCTGGATGTGGTCTTGAAGTATTTAACTTCTAGCAAATTCGAACCGTTAGAGGAATCCTCTGAGAGATCTTGCTAGAAGACTATCTTTTTAGTAGCATTGGCAACTGCTAAAAGAGTTAGTGAGCTTCAGGCCATATCGAAGAAGGTGGGATGGAGACAACGGCAATGCGGTGTGTTCATTCCAAGAAGGTTTTCTTGGCCACCGAATGAGGATCCAACTAATCCTTGGCCAAGATCCTTTGAAGTTTTGGGTCTAGCTGAATTGGTCGGTAACGAGCAAGAAAGAGTTCTCTGCCCAGTGAGAGCGTTGCGATGGTATATAGAAAGAACAAGAGTTATCAGAGGGAAGTCTGATGCTCTGTGGTCAGTTCAGTTAAAGACCCCACTAGACCCATGACGAAGAACGCTCTAGCCTTCTTCATGAGAGAGTTAATTAAAGAGGCTCATATGTTGTGTGAAGAGCAGAGCTTTGGTATTTTGAAAGTGAAGGCTCATGAAGTCAGGGCAGTGGCGACTTCATTAGCTTTAAAAGAATTTAGCCCTCAAGGAAATCATTGAATCACATATTGAGAACTAATTCAATATTTGCGTCTCATTATCTGAGGGGACGTTCAGACAACCTTCGATAATTGTCAGACGCTAGGTCCATACGTGTCCCGGGTACAGTATGGGCAAAGGAGTTACTACCCCATAACCTTCTTTTAAGCTAGTGATTTTATTAGGTAATGGTGTTTGTGTTTATTGGTCGTCTGAGAAAGGGTGCGGTACTTTTCTCAGTCGTGTTAGTATTATCTGGTGAGGTGTGTGTGTAGTTCAGGTAAATGATATGTTACTAGCTTGAATGCCGTGGCATAAGAGGGCTGTAAGGATCTGTCAACACATTGGTCACGTCCAGTTGTCAGTTCCAGTCTTAGCTTCTTCAACATACAGGACACTTCCTTGTTGAGAGTACTAAGGTTTAAGCAGGCTTAGAGGCAGGACCTATGAAGTCAGCTACCTTAGCAGGTAAGGAACCTGGAGTTTTAATAATATTTTAATAATATTTTTATACTCTAAGAATGTTGCTGTCCTTGACCCACCTCCAAATGTGTCAATCAGCTATATATATACCTGCCAGGTAAGTGTCATACATTAAAATGAAGTTTTTATGATAAACAAAGTTTAATGTATACTTACCTGGCAGGTATATATAATTTAATTCCCACCGCCTCCCTCAGGGGGACAGGGTTCAGAGAAAATCTGGCCCAATTGGGAACGGAATTCCTAGCGCTAGCGCCACGGTAACGGGTGGTGGTTGCCTGAACTACTAATAGGTTACTAGCGATTGCCGCGAGTTTTGAAAATTTCTGCCAGGTGGAACAGAGAATATAGCTATTTCTGGGCTCAGCTCGTGTCGGCCTATGAAAGTAATCCTTAACATCATTCTTTCTAGGTAAAATCCTAAAATTACCAGAGAAAAACAAAATTAAGAAAATGTCAGTAAAACTGACTCGCTCACTCTTAAAAAAAGAAGTGTCGGTATGATATAGGGGCGAGTGTGGAACACTACCACGAGACAAACACCAATTAGAACTTCCTTATCAGAATCCCCCCAAGAGAGAGCCGATACCAACGGGCGATGCAGCCTCTACTACTACTACTAGAGGACGCCATGGACAGCAGCGCCCTAGCGTACATCCTTAATTTTTAGCACCAGCGACAAGTCGCCATTTTCTTGTGCTCGTGTTTTTTCTTGAGATTCCGCTTGGAACCATGGAACGCTGCTATCGCCACGGCTAAGTTAAGTAACTCATAAGTACATTTTACTGTAATTTTATCTTCGGGTACCAGTATTTTCTCTTTTATAGGTCAATACGGTTCCTCGGTTGTCTCGTGGCGGCCATGACCGCCTCGTAAAGAATTCCCGGTCCTATCCATACTGGGACTTCTTGTGCTTATGGGCTTACTTTTGCACATTCATTGTTTACATCGAATTTTAGCTAGTCCAGCCCTCCTACCATTCTCTTAGCTTGGTATTTAGGGCTATTATTTTTATTTCGGCCCAGCATCCCGGCTCTTGCTCTTCATCGGCTATCGCTGGCTCCGAGTAGGCTTCTGTTTTTCCGGAACAGTCTGCCTCCTCCTGGGCTTCTTTTTCTCTTGCTAACAGTGTCTCTTCCCCCTTTTCGATATATGATTTTATTTAGGGTGTTAGGCTAGCCTAGGTGCTTGGTTCCACATGTTGGTACAGCTTGGTCACGTGGCCCTACCACGGTTGTGTTGCTCGTGGCCTAGGCCACTTGCGGTCACGTGTACTATAGCACCTTACCCTGCCCCTTCCTCCCTCTCTGATGTAGGGAGGAGCTGGGGACCCCACTTGGTTGTCATAACAACCTCATCGCCTTCTCTCTCACTCTCGGATGGTGCCGGGGGGGTTCCGCCAGCAGGGGGTATAGGGCGACCACTATAAGGTGTTTTGTCGTCATTATTTGGGTCTGCTTTAGTTATATGACCATACGACAATTCTTCACTCGTACCTGTAGGTAGAGGGAAAGATGGTGTTTTAGTATTGGATGTAATATCCATGTTCTCGTCGCCGAGGTTCCGGGATGAAGGGCGATAATAAAGCAATATCTTCTTGCTGGTGTTTATTGGCTTAACTACATTGAAGAAGGCGGGTAGTTGAATATACAAAATACAATAAGCGTATATATATAAACATAACAAACATATGAGCATCGAAGCTCTATACACAATAAAGAATCATATCCTGCATACATGAGGTAGGATTTATAAGATCGAGCCTCTGTGTCGGACTCGATACTAACATAATAATACTTGGTTATACTTATAAACATTACGCATTATGCAACACAGTGCAATAGCTCTGACTGAACGTGTCTGCGGAGCTAAGATTTCCCGCGCTCGTTTACATAACGTCTTGCATACATAACAGTCTCCTCCCCTTTACTGACTAAGAAACAAATGTTCCTCACATTTACAAATCTAATCTTTCAGGAGGTTTTCCTCTACTCATTCTGTTAGGGAGTACTATAGGTGTGTTCTGAGCTGTTGCATGATTTTGAACATCTTGGTGAGCAGTTTGCACATCTGAGTTATTTAAGTTTGAGGTATTTGAAACTTGTACTTCTGTATTGTTTGTACCAAATGACTGCAACTGATCAACATGACGTTTTACAATCTTTCCACCGACATTAACATCATAATGTAAATTACCTATCTTCCTGACAATTTCTCCTTGTACCCATTTTTCTGGTGTATTGTATGACCTTACCATGACATAACCTGAAGGAGCGAAATGTCTTACATTGGGAAGCTTACTTACTTGATCATAACCTTTCTGTTCTAACTGACTCTGCAAGCTTGGATACATTAGATCTAACTTATTCCTGATCCTCCTCCCCATCAACAAATAAGATGGTGTTACACCCGTAGTATTATCACGGTTGTTCTATAGGATATAGGAACTTTGCAAATGTGAGATGCTACTTACCAGAATTTGCTTGCCTACACTTCATATTATGTTTGAAAGTTTGAACAAACCTTTCTGCTTCACCATTCGTGGATGGATGATAAGTTGCTGATAATGTTATGTTGTATACCATTTACATTCAGAAATTCCTTAAACTCTGTGAAGTAAACTGTGGGCCATTGTCTGTCCACTATTCTTTCTGGCAAACCATGCGTTGCAAAGATTTGCATGAGTGATTTTATAGTTGCTACCGATGAAGTTGTTTGCATTGGTATAACTTCTGGCCACTTACTATATGCATCTACTAATATTAGATATGAGTATCCTAAAAATGGACCTGCAAAATCTACATGTACACGTTGCCACGGGTATCTGGGTAATTCCCATGGGTGCATTCGTGTTGGTTTTGGATTGTTTTGTTGAAATGCACAATTCATACACTTCTTAACCAAATTTTCAATGTCCCTATCAACACCTGGCCACCAAACATAAGTTCTAGCAATTGCCTTTGACCTGACAATACCTTGGTGGTCTGCATGTATTTCTGATAGAACTCTATTCCTTAATGCATTTGGAATCACTACTCTTGATCCTCTCAAAATACATTCTTGTGTTACACTCAATTCATTCCAAATTTCTTTGTATGGTTTACAATTAGCATCTTCTGCACAAATATCTCTGCCGTTATTAGACTCTGCACACTTTTGAAAGTACTGGGTCTTTCTTTGTACCTTGTGCTATTTCCTAGCTGTAATAGGTAAATTATATGCAGAAATCAAAAGAAATACTTTCCTCAGTTGTTCTGGTGCTTTGTCTACAGGCAATCTCGACAAAGCGTCTGCATAACCATCTTGGATGTTGGTCTATATTCTATGTTGTAATCATATGCCGCTAATATGATTGCCCAACGTTGTAGTCTTGCAGCTACTAACGTCGGTAAAACTTGCCTTTGGACCTAAAATCATCAATAATGGTTTGTGGTCTGTAAACTAATGTGAACCTTTTCCTGCCATACAGATACATATGGAACTTTTTCACTCCATACACTAGTGCTAATGCTTCCTTTTCTATTTGTGAAGTAATTTCTCTCTGCTTTGTTCAATACCCTAGAGGCAAAAGCTATGGTTTTTCTGTACCATCTGGCATTACATGTGAAAGTACTGCACCTAATCCTATGTTTGAGGCGTCACAAACCAACTTTACTGGCAAATCCATTTGATAATGTACTAAGAATGTGATGTCACTTCTGCTTTGATTCTTTCAAAAGCATTTTGACATTCCTTTGTCCAATTCCATTTTACATCTTTGTTCAGCAAATTGTACAATGGGTGTGCAATTGTTTGCTAAGTTTTGAATGAAAACTACCATAGAATGTTACTAAACCTAAAAATGATTGCAATTCCTTGACATTTTCTGGTAACTTTGCTGACTGCACTGCATTTACCTTATCTTGAGTCTTATGAATACCTTTACCATTTACAATAAAGCCTAAATACTCACCGAGTCAACTTCTAAAATACATTTACTCTGGTTGACCTTGATATTGTGTTCCTTTAGTTTCTTAGAACTGCACGTAACCTTTCTCTATGTTCTTTTTTGTTTTTGCCAGCTACTAATATGTCATCAATGAAAATGAATTACTGGTACATACCTGCAAATATTTTGTCCATTGTTTGCTGCCATATTGCTGGACTGCTAGCAACACCATAGGGAAGTCTTTTTGGACGATACAGCCCTAAATGTGTGTTTTACAGTACATAGCTTTTGGGAATTTTCATCCATGGATAGTTGTTGAAATGCTTGTCTAAGATCTATCTTAGAAAATACTGAGCATCCTGACAAAGTTGCGAACATATCTTTAGGATTTGGCAATGGATGTTGTGCTACTTGCAATGTGGATTTAATGTCACCTTGTAATCTCCACATAACCTAACTTGACCGTTGTCCTTAACAATTGGAACTAATGGTGTAGACCAATCTGAATAATCTACCTTTTCCCATGAACCTTCACTTTCTAACTTCTAATATTTCAGTTTCCACAGCTGTTTTCAATGCATATGGAACTGGTCTTGGAGCAGAAAAATCTAGGAGTAGCATTCTCCTTTAAAACTAATGACTGCTTGTGCTTCTTTACTGTTCCTACTCTGTCTTCAAATACTACTTTGTAATCTGATAGAAGATTAGTTAATGAAATTTCTTCTGCTGGTTCTTGTTGTACCTGTAACCCTTAGAATACTAGGCCAATCTAATTTTATGCATCTTAACCAATCTAATCCTAATAAACGTCTGTCCTTGACCCTGACTATTGTCAATGGTAACTTACCTATCTCTTGATCTTTGTACTGAACTTTCACTTGTGATGAACCAACTACTTCTATGTTTGTACCATTATAACTTTTGAGCACTTTGTCTGAAGGTCTTATCACTAGGTTAGGTATGGTTTGTGCTACTCTTTCAGAAATTATTGTCACATCTGCAGCTGTGTCTATTTGCATGGGTGTGAGTTTCCCATTATTTCTATTTGAGCCATAAGACGTTCTTGTGCATCTTTGTTCACGGAATTAATGTGAAATGCAAATTGTTCTACTTCTGTGGTCTTATGTACACTTTCTTCATTTGAGCTAGAGCAGTCATTTGAATCTACGGTTCTATTGATCTGTTTTGTGGTCTTTTGCTTAGCAAATTTACACTGACTTGTTAAATGACCACGCTTCCTGCAGTTGTTTGCACGTTCCTGACTCTGACGCTGGGCACTTATCCCAATCATTGCTATAATGATCTTGTTTACCACATCTAAAGCACGATTTCTTTTGAGGTTTTTGTGTCCCTATGTGACTTGACTTTCTGTGAGTATGCATTAGGTTTTACCTTTGTTATACTTGAATATACCTGGGCTAGGCTTACTCGTTTCATTTGTTTGCCCTTTCTTTGCATGTTGGTAACTCCTTTTATAGGCTACATGATTTACCTGACTACTGCTGTTGTTACGAGTCTTACCTACAATGACATTGGACTGGTAATTAGCAGTTTCTATTGCTCTTGCTATTTCCAGAACTTTTTGCAAATTTAACTTCTTTTCTTGCAGCAACTTCTTCCTAAGCTCTTGCGAGTTACTCCTTACTATAATTTGCTCTATTAACCTGTCTTCTAGATCTCCAAATTCACAAGTTGAAGCTAATTTCTTTAACTTAGTTACAAAAGAATCTATTGTCTCACCTGATTCCTGTGATGCTTCTATGAACTGATAACGTTCAAAGTATTTATTTGCTTGAGGAGCAAAATAATTTGTAAGCCCTTCAATTGCGTCCTGCAATGAATCACCTGTTAGATTTAAAGTATTGAATACTTCCTGAACTTCTAAACCTGCAGTATGAAGTAACAAAGCCTTCTGCTGCTTTTCGTTTATTTTCCCTAGTGCTTCTAAATAAATTTGGAAGCTGCCTATCCACTTTTTCCATCTTGTACCCACTGATTTAGGATCATCACCGATGCTAAAGCTGTCTAACTTTTGACATCTATCGCATTTTTGCTGTGATACTAAGAAGTTTAGGCTAGGCTAGGAATTTGGAAGTTCTTTTCTTTTTTTCTTTTTCTACCTTGTAGGCTACACTTGCATAGACATACCTGTTGCACTTTTACTCTCTAAACCAACCCTTTTTTTGTGTGTGTTAACGCTCCTGACTTGGCACAGCGTTGCTTGGTTTGAGTGTGATGAAGGCATCTAGGTAGAGATTCTTCGTTTTCGGGTAGACTTGTCCGACTGGGGTCGTCGTCTTCCGCTTCTTGGCTAGGAGATTAGGCGTAGGCTATAGGCTCCATTTGGCTGCTACGAGTTCGTCACCTGCGTCGCCAATGTTTTGTCGTCATTATTTTGGGTCTGCTTTAGTTATATGACCATACGACAATTCTTCACTCTTACCTGTAGGTAGAGGGAAAGATGGTGTTTTAGTATTGGATGTAATATTCCATTTCTCGTCGCCGAGGTTCCGGGATGAAGGGCGATAATAAAGCAATATCTTCTTGCTGGTGTTTATTGGCTTAAACTACATTGAAGAAGGCGGGTAGTTGAATATACAAAATACAATAAGCGTATATAATAGAATCATAACAAACATATGAGCATCGAAGCTCTATACACAATAAAGAATCATATCCTGCATACATGAGGTAGGATTTATAAAGATCGAAGCCTCTGTGGTCGGACTCGATACTAACATAAATAAACTTGGTTATAAAAAATTATAACATTTCGCATTATGCAACACAGTGCAATAGCTCTGAACTGAACGTGTCTGCGGAGCTAGATTTCCTCCGCGCTCGTTACATAACGTCTTGCATACATAACATAAGGTACCGGGTCTCCATACGGGTAGTTGGTGAGGTGGGGAGGAGTAGGCCATCCCTCCCCCCTTTCCTCGCTCCCCCGGCCGTGTTTCGCCGGGACCTCCATCCCCCCCTCCCCTTTCCCCACTCAGCATCACCCCTCCTTATGATACGTAAGGAGCCTTCCGTCGCAGCCGGGGCCCCTTTGGTTATAGTATATTGGCTCCGCTAGCGGGCAGGGTGGGTGCTATGGATGGTCGATTGCTTGCCTACTATATCCTTATATCTCTCCCCCGCTACCGGAAGGGAGCTACCCTTGACCTACGCACTCTTCTAGTAGACGGGTGGAGAGAAGTTGTTTTTATGTTGTTATTTTGCTACTTTAAGGATATATACCCTATTATAAGATATTGTTTACAATGATTTGTGAATTATTATGTTCTTTTTATCAACATCCCCGCCATTATCCGTCGTGGTTTCCATTACCACCACTCCTAGTTGGTTGATTCTTGTGCCTCCGCCACTGGCGGAGCCATAGCCTATCTTCCAGCCTGGTTACCACACGTATTTTAGCGGGGCTCTGGTTTTATCTAACTTTATCGCTCCGGCACCAGCGGAGCATATGTTAGGCTGTAAGTGTTTACTCTGTACTCATGTACGTTTTCACTTACAGGCTACCAACTGCCAGGTCCTCGCCTGTAATGCGACGCTGTATGACCCCTGTGGACATGACGAGTGCAGGTCTCACGCCCGTGTGCCACTTCGTACAACGAGTCGATCGTCTGGGCACCACGGAGGCTGCGCTATATGCTACGACCTGGTTAGCTCAGCTGGGGGATGGGGTAAGTCCATTATGAGGTTACTTATGAATTTACTAACAACTTCTAGTTCGTAAGTTTGTTAACCTGTCCGCAATTGGTAGCTAATCCAGCCCTTTCTTTCAGGCTAGCGGTGTGAGGGAAGTCGCCCTCGCCACCCTGAAAGCGTGGGTGGGCGGCTTTGGGAAGAACGCCGCCAAGGGCCAGCCCTACTTCTGGATAGGAAGGCTGGCCATCCAGATCTTTCCTGCGGCAAGTCGACGGGCTACGTCGACCCCGTGTCCGCCGCCCGTCTAGTAGCCGCCATCCAGCAAGAGCTCCAGAATTCGTTTGGGGTCGTAGCCTCCCAGGAGTCAGTCCCGGACGTCGCCCGCCCTGGACCTGAATCTCGAGTCCGATGGCGGTAGTAAGTGAGGATTTGTTGGTTGAGGTAGGTTTGTCGGGCGCCCAAGGTCTTTCCTTGGGCGCTCCTGTCTTCTCCTGTCCCTTCTTCTTCCGCCTCCTTCCAAGGCTTTCCGGGATCTGAGATCCCTAGCCGCACTCCCGCTCTCTCTGTACCTCCTAAGGAGAAGGGAAAGAGAGAACCGAAGACCTTGTCTAAGACGACTTCTAGGAAGTCGTCTTCGTCTTCTTCGGCCAGGAAGTCATCGACTTCATACGCCGACGCGGTGAAGGCTAAGCCCGAGCTCTTCCCAGTCGAAGAGCTCCAGAAGCAAGGCTTCGAAGGAGAAGGCTCGCGCTACCTCCGAGTCGCTGCCTTCTCCCGCTTCCGCTGCCCCCTCTCCGGCTATGCCGGCAGGGGTAGCAAGCACCAGCTCCTGCGTTCCCTCTCCTGCCTCATCAGGAATGATGGAGCAGTAGGAGCGATGGTGGGTTCCCAAATTTCAGCTTGGGGAACACGTTTTTGTTTAGCAGATGTTCGCGCAATTGTCGAGCAGTCTGTCTCAAACTGGACAGACGGTCCAGGAACTCTCTAACAGGATGAGAGAGAATGAGGATCGGGTAGCTGGGCTATCCTCAGGCTCCTCCCCCAGTCTCTCTGCTTCTAGCACGGGGATTCTCCAACTTCCGCCTTACGACTCCTTGCCGGCTTTCTCTATGGACAATCCATGGAGAGTAGCTGCCTATGCTCCTTTTTAAGGACGGGATGATTTCGATCCCGGAGTTTGGCACTCGAAGGATTGAGGACTTCGAGTTCTATCCTCCGGGTCTGTCACAGCCTTTCATCGGGTATGCTAGGCTTGACGCCAACAGCTCTTACGAGAGAGGACAAGATCTCGAAGGAGTCAGTCCTCTACAGTAGAGATCACGCCCAACGGGAATGGGTTCACTGCCTTGAGGACCTGGGAGTGGTACTAATACTAGACTCCAGGCCTATAAGAGCCCCTTCACGATTTTCGCGACGGAAGAGGAGGTCCGGTCTCTTTCCGTTCGCCACGAAATTGGTGGAGAATGGCTCTTCAGGCAGTCCTCAAGGATGAGCCGTTCCACAGTTGAGAGAGTCGTCTACTTCCTCCACTCTTCCCCGCCTTCGGAGAGTTATGGGGAAAACCTGCCAGCTACTTTCACGCTGGGTAAACTCAAGCCGGACTGCGCTATGATCAGTTCGGTGAGAAGTTTACCTAGGCTGCCGATTCCTTAATCCAGGCAGAGTTCGATGCGCGAACTAGGTTTGGCAGGGTCCCTTAATCTCTTATCGTTACGGAAATGGCTGCTCTTTCATACGCTAACGAACCGCTGTTCAAGATCCTGGCGAAATCGCAGTTTCAGACGGTTCTGTTAGACGCCTTCGACTTCTTCCAAGCCAGGAGGAACTGTCGGAAGCATGTTCTTCAAGAGTGCACTATCAGGCACGAGCCTAATAGACTCTTGCTGCGAGCATGTGGGGAGCGATCTCTTCCCAGAGTCCGCATTGTCGAACGAAGTCCACCACGAAGCTGCTAGACTCAACCAGAGCCTTAGAGCTAGGTGGGGTATTTCCTCTAAGAGGAACAGGAATCCGTTCCCCACAGCTGGCAAGAAACCAAAGAAGGCTGGTAAGAGGTTCCAGCCATATAAAAAACTCCAGCATCAGCAAGCAGTTTGTGCAGGCAGTCCCAGTTACCCAACAGGGACAACCTGCTACATCTAAGCAAACCAACCGGTTTCCATCCTGGTGCCCCAGCAATCGCAACCTTCGACTTCCTACGCTAATCTCGCCTGCCTTTAACCCTGCTTATGGGAGGGCTCAGGCTACTAAATTCTCAACCGAGTTAGGGCGAGAGGTTACTTTCGTCACCTTGGTGGCGCAGGAAGGGGCACAAGGAGTAAGCAGTTCAGAGGAGGGCGTGGTGGCCAACCCGCCCATCAGCAATGAGGCTCCCCAGGTAGGAGGGAGGCTGTTCCTCTTCCAGCCACAGGTGGGGGTCAGCAATTGGGCACAGAGGCATAGTGTCCAAAGGATTAGGCTGGAGCTGATCCAAGATCCTCTCCAATCAAATCATTTCACCAAATACCGTCAAAGGAATTGATAGATTACGCGGAAGTTTTTTTTTTTTAACTACCTTCAGAAATTTGGATGCTATTGCGAGAGTCAAACGGAATCTAAAATTTCAAGGTCCGCTTATTCAGCGTGCCAAAGAAAGGCCTCAACAAAAAGAAGGGTAATCTTAGACTTGTCAAAGCTAAACTCTTTCATTCGCTGCGACAAGTTCAGATGCTTACCCTCTCGCAAGTAAGGACCTTACTTCCGCGTGGAGCCGTCACATGCTCCATCGATCTTACAGACGCATACTATCATATCCCTATAGCCAGGCACTTCCGCCCATTCCTAGGATTCAGGCTAGGAAATCAGACATTCTCATTCAAAGTGATGCCCTTCGGTCTGAATGTAGCCCCCAAGGGTATTCACAAAGATAGCAGAAGTGGTTGTACAACAATTGAGAGCTCAGGGAATCATGGTAGCGGCATACCTCGACGATTGGTTGATCTGGGCATCAACAGTCGAGGAATGTCTCAAAGCTACCAAAAAGGTAGTTCACTTTCTGGAACATCTGGGGTTCCAGATAAACAAAACGAAATCCAGACTTATTCCGGAATCTCGTTTTCAGTGGCTAGGAATCCAATGGGATTTGTCCTCCCACAATCTATCAATTCCAGTGGTCGAAAAACGGAAGGAAATAGCAAAATCTGTCAGGCAATTTCTCAAATGCAAACAAACGTCAAGAAGAAACCAGGAGAGAATCCTAGGGTCTCTTCAGTTTGCGTCGATAACAGATATCCTTCTGAAAGCAAGGCTGAAAGATATAAATCGAATTTGGCGGTCAAAAGCAAACTCCAAAATATCGAGACAAGTTGTCAGTAATTCCACAGATCCTCCGCAACCAACTACGGCCTTGGTCAAAAGTAAAGAACTTAGCCAAGAAAGTACCCCTTCAATATCCATCCCAGTGTTAACCATTCACACGGATGCATCCCTGTCCGGATGGGGGGGATACTCTCAGTTCAAACAGGTTCAGGGACTTGGTCAGTTCAATTTCGCCAGCTCCACATAAATGTGTTGAAGCAATGGCAGTATTTCTTACTCTGAAGAGACTGCTTCCCCCGAAGAAGTCTCATCTAAGGCTAGTTTTGGACAGTGCAGTGGTAGTTCATTGCATCAACAGAGGAGGGGTCCAAATCCAAGCATGTGAACCATGTCATGATAGCCATCTTTGCATTAGCAAGCAAACACAAATGGCATCTGTCTGCCACTCACTGGCATGAGTAAGAAATGTGATAGCAGACGCCCTGTCCCGGTCAGTTCCTCTGGAATCAGAGTGGTCTCTGGACGTCGGTCATTCCAGTGGGTAAGCCGGAGAGTCCCAGGTCTCCAAGTGGATCTCTTCGCCTCACAAGCGAACCACAAGCTCCCTTGCTATGTGGCCCCCAACCTGGACCCTCTGGCTTTTGCCACGGACGCCCTGTCGTTGGATTGGAATCAGTGGAGGAGAATTTATGTTTTTCCTCCAGTGAATCTTCTCTTGAAAGTCCTAGACAAACTAAGGTCTTTCAAAGGGATAGTAGCTCTGATTGCACCCGGAAGGACTGGCCCAAGAGCAACTGGTATCCTCTTCTTTTGGAATGGGTCTCCGACCTCAACGGATCCCCAATCCCAAACTATCACAATCAGTACAAATGAGGACTGTGTTCGCTTCCTCAGGGAACTCTCCAGACCCTAACTTTATGGACTTCATGAAGTTTGCGGCTAATAAAGATGCTGACATTGATCCACAGAATATTCTCTTCTAGAATCAGATAAGAGAGAGTCAACCATTAGACAATATGACTCAGCTGTTAAAAAAATTAGCATCTTCTTGAGAGAATCGAACACTACAACATGACAGTTAATTTGGCTATATCCTTTTTCAGATCCTTATTTGAAAAAGGTTTAGACAGCTAGCACGATTACCACTCATAAGTCGGCTTTGAAGAAAATCTTTCAAGTAGGTTTTCAGATAGATTTAACTGAATCTTATTTCACATCTATCCCTAAAGCCTGTGCTAGACTTAGACCTTCTCAGAGGCCTACTACAGTTTCATGGTTTTTAAATGATGTCCTCAAGCTAGCTTCAGATACTGACAACTCATCTTGTACATTCATAATGCTCCTGAGGAAGACATTATTCTTATTAAGCCTAGCCTCAGGAGCTAGAATTTCAGAACTGTCGGCTCTATCCAGGGATGCGGGTCATGTGGAATTCCTCCCATCAGGAGAAGTTCTACTTGCTCCGGATCGTAGCTTTTTAGCCAAAAATGAAGATCTCTTGCAAGGTGGGCTCCTTGGAAGGTTATCCCACTTCCACAGGATCCTTCTCTCTGCCCAGTATCAACTCTTAGAGCCTTTCTATCTCGCACTTCTTCTAGATCCTCGGGTGCTCTCTTCATGAGAGAAAAAGGTGGTACTTTATCAGTTAAAGGCATTAGACAGCAAATCCTTTACTTCATTAAACAAGCCAACCCTGAGTCATTCCCAAAAGCACATGATATCAGGGGAGTAGCCACCTCAATTAATTATTTCCAACATATGAACTTTGAGGATCTTAGAAAGTATACTGGATGGAAATCCCCGACAGTCTTTAAACGGCATTATTTAAAGTCCTTGGAATCTTTAAAGTTTTCAGCAGTAGCAGCGGGAAACATAGTTTCCCCTGATACTGCTTAGTAGTTGTAGTATTGATCCAGGTCTCCTTTCTACCTACCTCAACCAACATGCCTCAACCTATCGTCAGGCTACTCAAACAATCATAGCCTTAGCCGTTGTGTCTTATAGTGGTTTGTCCCTTATTTTTTTGCTAGGGACAACCACCCTTGTACTGATATGTACTTCAGTGTTCCTACCCTTATTTTATGCTAGGGTAGGCCACATATGTCTGTATAAATCCTCCATTGGGTTTGTGATAAGTTTCACTCACAATGTGTTTGTATATATTTGAATTAATTGTGTTAATTGTATTAATGATGGACTCGAGTGTACTACCCTTATTTTTTTGCTAGGGTAGGACACATTTATGTATATAATTGGTAATTATATTTTCTAGTTAAGTAAATCCAAAAAATTTCCTTATTTTACATGCATATTTATAATTTTTATTATATACCATTTAAGTACTTTAAGTTTACTAACATTCTGTTATTGATTATTGTAATAAGTTAGTTTAAGTGCTTATTTTGTATGCTGTATCTGATTTACTTATATTATATCCATCATTTTAATCTGTTTTTCATTATTTCCTTTTCCATCTTGTCTGTTTCTCTGGTACTCTTTCATAGGCCGACACGAGCTGAGCCCAGAAAAGGGATTTTGACGAAGGAAAAATCTATTTCTGGGTGATTGGCTCGTGTCGCCCTATGAAACCCATCCCTCTTTTATGGTTTGTTCTCCCCCCCCCTTGCAGGACAAGATGTAATTATGTTTTAATTAAGGATGACCGCTAGGGCGCTGCTGTCCTGTGGCGTCCTCTAGTAGTAGTAGTAGAGGCTGCATCGCCCGTTGGTATCGGCTCTCTCTTGGGGGGATTCTGATAAGGAAGTTCTAATTGGTGTTTGTCTCGTGGTAGTGTTCCACACTCGCCCCTATATCATACCGACACTTCTTTTTAAGAGTGAGCGAGTCAGTTTTACTGACATTTTCTTAATTTTGTTTTTCTCTGGTAATTTTAGGAATTTTACCTAGAAAGAATGATGTTAAGGATTACTTTCATAGGGCGACACGAGCCAATCACCCAGAAATAGATTTTTCCTTCGTCAAAATCCCTTATATATACCTGCCAGGTAAGTATACATTAAACTTTGTTTTATCATAAAAACTTCATATTATTGTGTTATTTTCTAGTATCTGGTTTAATACTACTCAATTTACTAGAAGTTTTATCTTGGCTACAAGTATAATGTGGAATAGTTTGCCTATCTTCTGATCTCCAAATATTTAAGCAAGCAGCAGATTCATTCTTGCCCACTGCTGATGTCTCCTGTATTTTGGTGTATCAGTTTTATTTTGTATTCCCTCTTTTTGTATAATTTGTCTCTCTCTGAAGGCTGTTTTCCAAATATTTGGGAAGATGTTAGGTTGAAAGTGTCTCTAATTCATGAATTTATGACGCATGAAAGTAAAAAGTATGGAAATGTAGGATAAGTAGGAGATATGGCTCTATACGTATAAACAAAATACATTAAAATGGATAAACTCTACTGTAAACTTCACTAATTTAGGAATGCTGGAACAACCATCAAGTAGGCCATATGTATTTGGGGCATATAGCTGATGTAGTTGTACGGCTTGAAGAAAACAGAATAAAATGGATAAAAAAAAAATGCTGGTGAAAGAAGTAAAACAGTATACAAAACAAAAATTTTAAAATTGAAATACAAAATAGTTTTACCATGGATGTTGAAAAGCGTATAGCAAGTAAAAAGGCATTGACTTAAGCTGAGGGTTACTATTTGGAGGTAAGGGTTTAGAAAGAAATTATATAGATGAATTAGGTACAAGGGAGGCAGTAACAATGATGAAAGCCAGACTAAATATGCCGTAGCTGAAATGTAATTTTAGAGATGTAAATTATGTTGGGAGGAAGAGGAAACAGCTGAAATTATATTTGAGTGCAACACTTTTTAGATGAACATAAAATACATTAAGATGATCCTTAGAAATCCCAACCAAAGAATTAGTCATTTTGTTCATGAAACTTACCTGACAGATATATATATAGCTGTATTTTCTGACGTCCGACAGAATTTCAAAACTCGCGGCACACGTAGTGGGCGGCCAGGTGGTAGTACCCATTCCCGCCACTGGGAGGCGGATATCAGGAACCATTCCCATTTTCTATTCATATTTTTTCTGTCGCCGGTGCTGTAAACAACTGTTTGTTCATGAAACTTACCTGTCAGATATTTATATAGCTGTATTCTCCGACGTCCGACAGAATTTCAAAACTCCCGGCACACGCAGTGGGCGGCCAGGTGGTTAGTACCCATTCCCGCCGCTGGGAGGCGGATATCAGGAACCATTCCCATTTTCTATTCAGATTTTTCTCTGTCGCCGGTCGGTAAACAACTGTTTACAGACCTCCGCCTAGGATTTTGAAACTTCTTGTGCTAACTTGAGTATTCTGATTGACTTTTGGTTTTGATTTGGCTTTTTGGCTTGGCATACGTGATAGTGGATTTGATTTGGATTTTGGCTTTGACTTTTCTTTGATTACGATGTCTGGATCTAGCTCTGCTAGCTTCAGGGTGTGTGAGGTGCAGGAATGTAAGGTGAGGTTACCGAAAGCTTCGGTAGACCCTCATTCGGTGTGCTCGAAATGTCGAAGTCATGTATGTATGTTGAATGATAGATGCATCGAGTATGAGCAATTGACTGAGGTTGAGTGGAAGGCATATGATTCTTACGTGAGAAAGCTTGAGCGTGATAGAATCAGGAGGTCTTCCTCGAGAAGTGCTTCTCTGAATAGAAGTCAGGGTAGGATTGTATCTCCATTAAATCCTCCTGTAGATGTAATTCAACCTAATCCTGTTGTATTGCCACCGAACAATCAGGAAGTGTCTACGGAAGGAAATGTATTATCTACGATTATGGAGTCGATTCGTGCCCTGGAATCGAAAGTGATTGCTCTACAATCAAATGTGTCTAAGTGCAATGATAGTGTTAGTGCATCTAGTGTTGTGGAGGGGGCATCAGATCGGTCCCATAATGCCTCTAGGCCTAGGCCCCTGCCGGACTCCCAGGCCTTAGGGAGAGGGCAAGGCGAAAGCCGAAGGAGGGTTACGGGATCCAATAACCGGTCTAACGTCCCTTCGGCAGAATCTGAGGACGAATCTCAGGCTGCCAGGGTTCGTGCACGGGCACGGATCCTTAAAGAGTGCTTCTCATCCTCCGAGGCTTCCTCTCCTCGCCGAGGTTGGGACTCTCGGAGGACCTCTCATGGGGAGAGCGGCAGGGGCGCAAGGTGCCGCACAGGCGGCCGTCGTCCTTGTCGCCCTCTTAAGAGAGGTTTCAGAGAAGAGGACGCTTCACGTCCTTCTGATCAGTGCTTGGATTCTTCACCTGAATATTTTGAAGCTTTTCCACCGCAGAAAAGGAACAAGACTTCATCAGTGGAGGACTCGTTCGAGCGTCCAAGTCGCTCTAAGTTTGTTCCTGAGTTGAAGGAAAGGGCATCCCCTCGCCCATCTTCCTCTCACAGGATGAGTCCTTCTCCTGATCGAGAATTTTCGCCATCAAGGGAAATGCTTTTAGAAATGCAAAAGCAGTTCGCTTCCTATTTTGAGAAGAAAGAGGCAGAACCTAGTCATCGGAGGAAGGATCGGTGGCTGCCTGTTAAGAGGACTAGGCAGTCCCCGGCTCCTTCTCCTCGTTTTTCGGCCTTTGAGTCTCCTCCTAGTAGCCGACTCATTCGAGAACGTGAATACGTTCCTCATGAAAGGGCGTCTAGGAGAGACGAATTTGACAGAGACGTGAGTTGCCGCACAGGCGGCCGGCGTCTTTGTCAAAAGGCCGAGAACGCTCAAGGATCCATGACGGAAGTTCACGGTTCGGTTGTGTGTTCCGCTTCGCATGATGATAATCAAGACGCTTTTAAAGGAGCGTCAGGTAGTGTTCAACGTTCTGTGCATCGAAGTTCTCTTCAGGACGTTCGGGAAGACGCTTCTTATGACGCTCGGCGCCTTAAGCAGCGAAGCGCTCGCCAGGACGCTCGAGCTGACGCTTCTCAGGACGCGCGGTGTCTTACACATCAGGACGCTCGCCAGGACGCTTGGCAGGACGCTTCTCAGAACGTGCGGCATCTTATACATCAAGACGCTCGGCAGGACGCTTCTCAGGACGCGCGGCGTCTTACACATCGGGACACTCGCCAGGACGCTCGGCAGGACGCCTTGCAAGAATGTTTGAGTCCGAAGCGTCAAGATATTTCGCAGGATATTAAAGTGTCGAAGATAACAAGGAAACAACGATTGGTTACTACTTCGAACTCTTCTTCATCTAGAGGCACCCTCTTGTGAACAGGACCTCAAGGATTATTATCATCGTGATCTTTGAAGGACACTGATAATCGAGAGAGAGATTCTTCTAGTGATTTGTGCCCTACGGATGATGACGAGCCAACAGCGTCAGCGGCTTCAGACTATAAGACGTTAACGAGTCTACTTAAGAACTTGTTCCCAGATCATTTTCAAGCGCCCGTTCCTTGCTCTCCCCCTTCACAATTAGCCTCATCGAAGGCCAGGAAGGTGCCTGGCTTCGTTAAAATGGCCACTTCGCTCTCTGCGAAGAGAGCGTTTAAGAGAATTCAGGATTGGATGGATTCAAGGAAGGCTAAAGGGAAGACTTCTTTTGCTCTTCCCCCATCTAGACTGAGCGGGAGAGCGGGGATCTGGTACGAAACGGGAGAAGAGGCAGGATTGAAAGCGCCGTCTTCTTCTCAAGGCGATTTCGTAAATTTAGTGGACGCTCCGAGGAGGTCTTATTTGTCATCAGTGAAGGTTTCTTGGACGATGTCAGAAACAGATCATCATCTCAAGGGAATATTTAAGATGCTGGAAGTGTTTAACTTCTTGGATTGGTGCTTGGGGGCCTTGGATTTACAATCTAGGAGTCAAGACTCTATTTCTTTGGAAGAGCTTTCAAGTGTGCTGACTTGCATGGATTGAGCAGTAAGGGATGGCTCTGATGAATTAGCATCTCATTTTGCTACTGGACTACTAAAAAAGAGAGCTATCTATTGCAGTTTTGCGGCGAAAGCGGTTTCTCCCACGCAGAAGGCAGAATTATTGTTTCTTCTCTCACATCTATTTCCGCAGTCCATGATTAAGGATCTGTCGGTTAATTTGCAGGAGAAAGCAACGAGGGACCTCTTGACTCAGTCTTCCAGACGCCCTACTCCCCAGGCTTCTACTTCAACTGCTCAAGCCCCGAAGAAGAAATTTAAGCCCTTTCGTGGAGCACCTTCCTCTAGAGGTTTTTCGAGAGGAAGGGGGTCCTTTAGAGGCAAGACCTCTTCAATTAAGAGAGGAAAAAATTGACATTTCTGCCCTTCAGGCACCTGTAGGTGCGAGACTCACCTTGTTTGCTCAGGCATGGAGGATGATAGGGTCAGACACCTGGTCCCTAGATGTGATCGAGAGAGGATACAAGATCCCTTTCCTCTCTGCGCCTCCTTGAGCACGAAGCCGATAGACCTGTCGCCCGCATACCAGTCAGAGAAGCAACAGGTTTTGCTCGACCTTCTAGACCAAATGTTAGAAAAGAAAGCCGTAGAAGAAGTCCTGATGTTGGATTCCCCAGGCTTCTACAACAGGTTATTCCTGGTTCCGAAGCAGTCTGGGGGATGGAGACCTGTCCTAGACGTCAGCAGGCTGAACCTTTTTGTGAGGAAGGAAAAATCAGATGGAAACATCTCAGTCTGTATTGGGGCCTTGAGACCAGGGGATTGGACTGGTGTCATTGGACCTCCAAGTTGCTTATTTCCACGTCCCGATTCATCCTCAATCAAGGAAATTTCTGAGGTTCGTCTTAAAAGGGCAGGTCTTCCAGTTCAGGGCTCTTTGCTTTGGTCTGAGTACGGCACCGATGGTTTTTACTTTCCTCATGCGGAATGTAGCAAAATGGCTTCACCTATCGAAGATAAGAGTCTCGCTCTACCTGGACGACTGGCTAATCAGGTCGTCTTCGGAGTCAAGGTGCCTGGAGGACCTTCAGACGACATTGCAGCTGACGAAGGCCCTGGGCCTAATAGTCAATTACGAGAAGTCCCATCTGATCCCCACGCAGTCCATCGTGTATCTGGGGATTCAGATGGATTCAGCGGCTTTTCAAGCTTTTCCATCAAAGGATCGTCAGCAGAAATGCTTAGAAAAAGTGTCAGCCTTCTTAGGGAAAGAAACATGATCGGCGAAGGAATGGATGAGTCTGCTGGGAACCATTTCTTCGCTGGAGAAGTTTGTTTCCCCAGGGAGGTTGCACCTCAGGCCACTCCAGTTTTTTCTGGCAGAAAACTGGAAGGACAAACAGAATCTAGACTCGACTTTGGTGATCTCACAAGCGGTCAAGGATCAACTGAAGTGGTGGCAAGATCCAATCAAACTTTCGGAAGGACTGTCCCTCAACCTTTTGTTTTAGCCCCGACCTATGTGTTCTCAGACGCCTCCATGGTGGGCTGGGGAGCAACACTGTAGGCAAGGAGGAAGTGTCAGGCCTCTGCAGAGGGGAACAGAGGTCCTGGCACATAAACTTAAAAGAGTTGGAGGCCATTCGGTTGGCTCTTCAATTCTTCGAAGAACGATTGGTGGGCCGAGTTGTCCAGATCAACTCGGACAACACTACGGCTCTCGCTTACATAAAAAAGCAGGGGGGGAACACACTCTCGATCACTGTTCATGGTAGCGAGAGACATCCTTCTATGGGCGAAAGCTCGAAGCATAGTGATCCTAACAAGGTTCATTTCAGGAATACAAAATGTCCGAGCGGATCTTTTAAGCCGTCAACATCAGATGCTTCCCACAGAATGGACCCTCCATCTAGAGGTTTGCCAAGAACTATGGAAGTTGTGGGGATGACCTCTAGTCGACCTCTTCGCAACCTCGAAAACGAAGAGGCTTCTGATTTATTGCTCTCCAGTTCTCGACCCGGAAGCAATAGCGATAGATGCCATCCTATGGGACTGGACGGGGATGGACGTTTACGCCTTTCCCCCGTTCAAACTCTTAGGAGAGGTAATACGGAAGTTTGCGGCGTCGCCAGGAGCGAGAATGACTCTGATCGCCCCCTTTTGGCCCTCAAGCGATTGGTTCACGGAGGTCATGTCTCTTCTGGTAGACTTCCCAAGAACCCTGCCAGAGAGAGTAGATCTTCTCAAACAGCCCCACTTCGAGAGGTACCACGGAAACCTCTCCGCTCTGAGTCTGACTGTGTTCAGACTATCAAGAAGTTGGCCAGAGCGAGAGGTTTTTCAAGACCAGTGGCAGAGGCTATTGCCAATGCGAGAAGAGCTTCCTCTCAAGCGGTTTATCAATCGAAGTGGGCTGTCTTCAGGAGGTGGTGTAGGAAGAAAGGTATTTTCCTCCTCCACGACCTCTGTGAACCAAATCGCTGAGTTTCCTCCTTGCATTTGAGAAATGTGGACAGACTTGCAGTGCCCACAATAAAAGGATATAAGAGTATGCTGTCAGCTGTCTTCCGTCACAGAGGGTTAGACCTGACAAATGATAAAGACCTTCACGATCTTTTGAGATCGTTTGAAACAACTAAAGTACCGCAACCAAAGGTCCCATCATGGAACCTTGACGTAGTTCTAAGGTTCTTGATGTCGGCTCCCTTTGAACCTCTGCATGCTGCCTCGTTGAAAGACACTACAAGAAAGGCGATTTTCCTAACTGCTCTTGCCACGGCAAAAAGGGTTAGTGAAATTCAAGCAATGAGTAAATATGTGGGTTTCAGAGGACACAGTGCAGTGTGCTCCCTGAATCCTAATTTCTTAGCTAAGAATGAAAACCCATCTAACCCCTGGCCAAAAACCTTTGAAATCAAGGGGTTAGCAGAGTTCATCGGACAAGAGCCAGAGAGAGTCCTGTGCCCTGTCAGGGCTCTCAAATTCTATTTGCAAAAGACTAAGGACTGTCGGGGTCCTTCTGAAAATCTATGGTGCTCTGTTAAGAGACCCGCCCTTTTTCTATGTCGAAGAATGCACTGGCATTCTTTTACGAAGCACCATCAGGGAGGCCCATGCGTCCTGCCCGATGGTGATCTGAAACTTTTGAAATTAAAAGCCCCCATGAGGGTGAGCGCTGTCGCAACCTCAATGGCATTTCAAAAGAATATGGCACTCAGCGATATCATTAGTCTACTTTTTGGCGAAGCAACTCTGTGTTTGCTTCACATTACCTGCGGGATGTGAAGACGGCATATGAGAACTGCGAGTCGCTAGGACCATACATATCCGCAGAAATGTTATTGGGTGCAGGAGGCAGCACGAATCCTATCTATAGAAAAGGGATAGGTGTCTTTTAATTTTTGGTGTTGGTTTATGGTTG
>NC_061109.1:87350759-87378259 GCF_015104395.2 Macrobrachium nipponense
GAAGAGTCATAACTCCAGGAACGAGTCCCCGACTCCTGCCTCCTGGCTCTTGACTCTTGCCTCCTGACTCCTGCCTCCTGGCTCCTGACTCCTGCCTCCTGGACTCCTGACTCCTGCCTCCTGACTCCGGACTCCTGACCTCCTGACTCCGGACTCCTGCCTCCTGACTCCTGACTCCTGCCTCCTGACTCCTGCCTCTGGCTCTGGCTCCTGCCTCTTGACTCCTGCCTCTTGCCTCCTGGCTCTTGCCTCCTTGGCTCCTGCCTCCTGCCTGGATGCCTCTACACTCCTGGCTCTGGGCTCCTGCCTCCTGGTTGACTCCTCACTCCTGGCTCTTGGCTCCTGCCTCCTGGGTGACTCCTCACTCCTGGCCGGTGCCAGACGTCTGATCGGTTTCATCCAGGTTCGTACAGGAAACCTCACCTCGAGTAGGAGTATCTGATCATGGCGGCAGATACCTCCATACGTCTGGAGGATCTTTTGATAGGAAGGGAAGTGTCTTTCCTTCTAGGAGGCTCCTTTGACAGAACTCCTACAAAAGACGAAATCTGTTCTTGCATCGCCATCATGAATCTCTTCGTAGCCTCCTCTTATCCTCTTCGGAGGAGGGGAAGGAGGAGGGGAGGAGTCCATAGCCTCCACCTCCTGCCATCCTTCTCACTCTGGTTGAAAGAATGGCTCTTCTTGCCTTCTTCACTCCCCGAGGGAGACTCCTCAGGAAAAGTTTTCTGGGCTCGAATCAATAGTCGGAGCCTTCCAAACTTCCTCTTGAGAGGCCGAGATCGATCTGAATCTCTCCAATCACGTCTCGGAGATGAAGATCCCGACGACGAAAAAACACTCACACAGGACGCTTTTACAATAGCGATCCTTGGCAGTCTGGGGTGTCACAGAAACCGCCGAAGGGACACCTGATCGGTGGGGGATTCTCCACAACCTCCTTTCGGTTTTCGACATTCCTTCTCCTCTGGGCATGTGAGCTTGGAAGAGGTCTAGACCTAGGAGCGTTGCTGAGCCGACCAGATGCCCCTCCACTACACTGGGGACACTCATATCACTGTCCACTGAAAAATCACTAGCCTTACCTTGTATGGCAGCCATTTTGTTTTCCATCAACTTGAGGCTGCTTTTTAGATCCGCAAGTTCTTTTGCTGGATCTACAGGTTCTGCAATAGGAGAAGGGGCTGCAAGGAAGGAAGGAAGTAGCAATACTTACCCTTGGGGAAGATCCCAAGCTTGGAATTAGTTTCAGATCTAGAACTACTTAAACTTCTATAAGAAGCCTTCCTCACTCTTTCTCTCTCTAACTTTTTTAAATAATTAGTTAGATTCTTCCATTCGTTCTCACTCAAGTTCTCACATTCCTTACAAGTATTAGTAAAAGAACATTCATACTCCCTGCACAACCCTTGCATACCGTGTGAGGGTCTACCGAAGCTTTCGGCAACCTCACCTTACAGCCTACATTCACACAACGTCTCACAACCATTCCAGAGTCAGACATTAGAAATTGAAAATTCAAAATCAAGACCACAAAAACAGTCACAAAAGCGTATGCCAATCCAACAATCCAGATACGTCACCAAAAGTCGGTCAAGAAGATCAATTGCCGGTGAAAAAAGAAAAAAGAAAAACCAATCGAGAGGAACCAACAACAATGTTGATGGTGCCGGGCGACAGAAGAATTCTAATTAGAAAACGGGAATGGTTCCTAGTCCTGCCACCCAGGGCAGGGCGGTAGATCACCTGACCTACCGGTAGCGTGGGCGCGAAATTTGAAATTCTGTCGGAGACGACGGAGTCTATAGCTAAGATATATCTGGCAGGGAAGTTGAATGTATAAAATTGCATTTTTCCTAACTATACAAACCTGAGGTCCTTTAACAATAGGAAGTAGCTAGCGGCAGCTGGACGGTCGTAAGCTTCGAACAAGGGAGAACGGTAGTTAACTGCTTGTCCAACAGTCGCGCGCCGTGCGACTGGGAGGTAAACAAATCACTTTTGCTTTTGGCCCATGCAAAATACGCAGAGTGAGGGGTGGCATGAGGAGGGACTATATGTAAAGGACCTCAGGTTTGTATAGTTAGGAAAAATGCAATTTTCGACAAATTGTCATTTGTTCCGATACGTAATACAAACCATCGGTCCTTTAACAATAGGAAGACTCACGTTCTTGGTGGGAGGAATCTGAGTCCTTTGATGAACAGACTGGTGTTCGTCCATCCCTGGAATGCCTCCCCTGGTCGTAAGAGCGAGGGAGGGATCCAAGCCTCTGTCCGATTGATCGGGGTGTGCACCGCAGGATCAATGGTCAGACCTCTGGGCCGAGTACTAAGAGAGAGGCAAGCGTATCTCTTCGTACCAGCAAGCAAGAACTTGTTCTGTTTGCAAGAGGCAACATAAAGTATGGGTTGTCTCAAGCTGGCATCCACTTCCTCCCCCTTGTTGGAGGAACTGGTGGATATACGCTCCTATCCCTAGTGAAAGGGATAGGATGGGGCTCTGTTGAGTAGCTCACCTGCATCTTGTCCTTATCCAGCAGGGTGACGACCGTGTCCCTCTAACCACAGGGTAGAGGGGAAAGAAAAGATGGAAGAGGAGCCAGTCACACTCTCATTCACTCATCCATTCTTACGGTCACACCAGGACTCGATGCTGTTCAGCCTGCGAGGGTTCTGGTTCGCTACACAACGTGTTGAGCAGCCACCAAAGGGTCCCAAGGAAAAAGATCCAAGGACCTGTGGGCAATATCCCAAAGGTAGAAGGAAGGGCATGTGGTCTGGTTGGACCAGACCCCTGCCTTCAGTACCTGCGCCACGGAGAAGTTCTTGCGGACAAGGCAGTATCTCCTTCGCATCGAAGGCGGTGAAGTCCATTAGGGAGGGGATTTGTGAACGACTCGAACCAATCGTCAGGGACCGAAGGGTCTGAGTCTTCGCTACGAAGTTCGGTACGAAATCGAGCGTCACGGATCCCCATCCCTGGATGCTTGACTTCGCAGGAGAAGTCATGCAGTTCCTCAGAGGAAAAGAAGGAAATAGTCGCATGACCTATCCCTCTTCTCTACTTCGGTGATGTCCCAGTACCCATACTGGTCTGTCCGTTTTGCCACGAAGTCTCTCGCATCCTCCTATCCCCATGCAGCGAAGTTCTCGGTAGTGGATAGGACACCGACACTCCATGGTGGGTGTCGATGGTATGGGTACTGTGACAAGCTATTAAAACGAAGTAATGATTGCTCTGTAACAACCGAACTAAGTCGACAGCGTAGTTCGTAACTGACTCGGGCGCTCTGACAGCTGCCCGACTGACTGCGTTCGGTAGGAGGCAAGTTGTCAAGCATCCGAGTAAGTCACGTGACCTTCGCCTTTAAAGGGTTATGCCAAGAGACCAAACAAATAATGTATTTGTGTTGTGCACCAATGCCGGGACAGCGAGGTGATGATTCTCTTAAGGCATGTGCCCAAACAGGCGAAAGTCAATTGCCTTCTAGAGACCGAGGTCCCTGAAGGCAAAAACATCTCATGGTTGTTGAATCTCAGCTAAGAAGGACAAACACTATGTACCGTTGAAGACAAAGGTAGATATTGAATGCAACCTACGTCTTCACAGACGAATCGAGAGAAGGATTCTCAAGATTCATAACCTGTGCTTACAAATGACTGAAAACGCTAACCGCTATTTCATTGCTGTCCGGTGAGAAGTCGTAGTTGCAATGAAAGCGGGGCGTTCTTCAGTAATGAAAACACAGGGGAAAGCCGCCTGAAGAACTGCTTCTCATGGGCTGAACATTTGGAAGTAGAGCTGTCAGGTCGGAGAGTAGGCGATGTCTTCTGACACATCTTGTAATTCGGGTTGAACAATGAACAATTGTACACCTACGAATACGAGATATTTTGAAGACAAACTCAGATGTCTGCAAAATCATTCGCATTATCGCAGTGCGATGCAGCAGGAGACTTTTACAGATTTCTGTTTACCATGCGGTAAACAGAAAGATGAAAGAGTCCAAGAGATATCTCTGTTGAAAATTCTCTCGCAATGTCGAAGGCGATGGAATCTAGCGTCACAGCAGTAGATGGTCCTTCATTATTGCGAGAATCCCCATTAATCAGAGACCTAAGTCCATGATTGTTGGGCAGAGATACGGTTCGGTAGTCAATCAACCTAGGGGAGAGAGAGACATAACTGACCGTGCATCTCGGAGGCCCAGCTGATACTGAGCTGCTGTCAGGCAGTTCAATACGCAGTAGTTGAGCCTGAGCTCTCGCCGACTCGTCATCCTGAGTTGCCAGGTAATCCATTATTCCACGAAGGAATGCGTTCAGCTAGAACTACCGAGCATAAAAGATATGCTCGAGCAATTATATTTAGGCGAAACGAATTTCGGTAAATATAAAAGTTGAAATGGTGTTGTCGTGACAAAACCATAAGTATATAAAATTGAAAACTGAAAACTCCTTGGAGGTTGCAGGCAACCCCGAGTTGCAGTTCAATTAGAATACTTCTCTTCTAAGTCGCAATCCGTAGATAAACTAGGATATGCGCCTACCCCTCGGACAATTCAACTGCTTAGTAGAATCATGTCGCGAGGTTAATATACGTAGTATATTTGTAGGATTCTGAACAACGATCTCCATCCTAAATTCTTTCCTTCAAGAAAACAAAATAAGGATTGGAGATCGACCACCTTCGATCTCTATCAAAGAGTGAAGGAGAAGTCTTCCTCAAAGGAAAGCTTCAATGGTGAACAGAATACTAAGACGATAGTTCAAGCCCAAACTGGATATTCCCGTCCAATCTTCTCTATTCCAGGTTGGTCGCCTACTGTAAGATAGTTTCTTTCAGCAGCAGTCTTCTTCCCAATGCTAGAAATTCCAGGAATTCGAGCATAGGCGAGGTTCCCGATTATCGTGTAACATATCGGGGATTCTCGTCTCGCTCACTTTAGACCGTGGTCTCGCCTAAGTGTTTGGAGATCGTAAAAAACTCGAACACTCTGAATGCGCTAGAAATTCCGTAGAATTCTAAGCAGTCTGCGAAACCCCACCGAATTCGTGAAACGATATCGGCTGGTGGTCCTCTCGATTCCCGTAGAAATCGAGAATGGGGCAGGATCCCTCCTCAACGACCGGGGCTTACGTCAGGTAGGACCCGAAGGTCCCCCCGGTAGCGCAGTCCCGAACGTGGGATCCTACAGAGAAATCTCTGTAGGATCCCTCCCCTTTCCCTCGTAGCCGTAAGGAGAGAGGGAAGGTGGGGGAGGAATTGGATACTCGCTCGCCTTCCCAGTGGAACTAGCAGTTGGGAGAAGAGTAGAGCAGACTGTGAACGTCGTCTGGGTGGGGCTGATCGACACCTGACAGGAGAGAGCCGATACCGTCCTCCGACTCATTCCAGTCTCGTCGAGGTCGAAACCTCTCAGGAGGACCGAAGGAGTATTTAAATACGGTGTCCGAAGACACGTAGAAACGCCGCTGTCGCAGTAGAGGAGGTGGAAGTAGCTTGATCGACCGGCCAGAACTGAGAGAGCCTTCTTGTCCGGAGACGAGAGAGACTGGTTCGAGACAGAATCGGCAAGCTCCGATCGCGGCAGACCCACCGTCGGTTTTGGGTTCCCTCTCGGGCCCCAAAACGACTCGAGCAGAGACGTGGGCTCTGCTGGTGGGAGCGGCAATCCTTCCGCAAGGTCATTATGCTGACGAATCAGCTTAATGACTTCTGCAAATTCCTCTGTATCTCGGGAGTAACCGCGTCTTGCGGAGTAGGACCGTCCAGTCCCTCCAGCAAGAACAGATCCCGAGATACTCCTCCTTCAGAAGGAGGAACAGCGGCAGACCCCCTGATGGTCGCCTCCAGCTACTTGCGCGTATGTCCTGGTCGGTCCTAGAACCGTGCCTGGTCCATACGGCGTCATAGCGGGATCGCGAGCGGCGCACCTCTCGCGATCACTCATAGGTACCTCGCTCCTCCCGGTGTAGCCCGAGGAGGTTGAAGGTACAGGAGAGGCAGACCTGACGCTCCCCCCTAGCTCGCTGGCAGGACCAGCGTGCTTGGAGGGCTGCTGCTGATCGTCAACCGCGGTGGCGATCGAGCAGCAGGCCTAGCCTTGCCGCTCGCCTGGGGCGAGAGGCTCGGCTGAGAACGTCGACGCTGATCTCTAGCGTCAGGCGAGCTGTTGCTGGTTACCGTCTCCGCCACCCGGTCCCGATGGGAGTGGCGTCAGGTGACCTGCTATGCTCGCTGTCGCGGTGAGACCGGCTGAGCGTCCCTCTCGGCGCGTCGAGCCGCTGGTACCAGCCGTGGCTGGTACCGACGGCCACGGGGACCCCTTCCTCGCCTCAACTCGTGGCTGGTCAGCGACCGTCACGTCAACCCGAGCAGCCAGCTGGTCGCTGCGAGAGCGTCCACTGGCCTGGCGAGAGTCGTCTGCACGACTCTCGCCAGTCTTCTGCTCCGCGCTTCGGTCTTGACGGCGAGCGAGCTCGGGTGTCACTTTGGCTGGACGGTTCGCCCCGCGGGAGACCGTCCACTCGGTACTTCTCGCTAACGAGAAGCCGAGGCGGATCCTGGTTTAGCGGCAGAACCGCTAGAACCAGGCGAGGAAGTGCCAGCGAAGCTGTACTCCTCTGGTCTCCGTCTTCTTCTCCTTGGTAGAAGAAGAGACGGGCCCTGTTGCCCGAGGGAGCAGGAGGACCAGCAGAAGAGCTCCCCGAATCGCTGGAGCGAGACGGGCCCTTAGAAGGTCCCGAAGGAGCCTTCTTAGGGGGAAAAAAACCCCGGTTTACCAGCTGGTCGCTGCAAGAGCGGCCGCTGGCCTGGCGAGAGTCACCTGAGCGGCTCTCACCAGCCTTCTGCTCCGTGCCGCGTCTTGGCGCCGAGCGACAATCTGGCGCCGAAACTTGGCTGCACGGTCTCCCGAGGGAGAACGTACACTCGGGATCTCTCGCGAACGAGAGACCGAGCCGGAACCTGGCGTAGCGGCATCGCCGCTAGCACCAGGCGAGGAATAAGTACCAGAGCTGACCGATACTCCTCTGGTCCCGTCTATCTCTTCCTTACGGTAATGGGGAGACGGGCCCCGCTCCCGAAGGAGCAGGAGGACCAGCAGAAGGACCCCCCGTCCCACCGGGGTGGGACGGGCCCTTAGAAGTTCCCGAAGGATACTTCTTAGGGGGTGGGGGGAAGGCAGCCTTCTTCTTCTTCGGCTTATGGGCCTTAGAAGTCGAAGGGGAAGAGGGCAGCAGCAGACGATGAAGACGAAGATGACACCTTCCTCTTCTTCCTCTTCCTCGTCAGCTCACGCAGGACAGTCGTCAGGTCCTCCATCCAGGCCGGAGCCGGGCTATTGCCGAAGCAACACGGCCCGACTGCACCTGTCCGGAAGGACCTGGGACTGGGGGAAAGGGGACACACCGTGGCAGGACCAGCATGGACAGGCTCAGGAACCAGGAGCGACAGGAACAGCAACCAGCTCAGGAGCGGCAGGAACAGCGGCAGCGGTAGACCCAGAAGGGACAGCCAAGCCAACAGCGGGAATCACATCAGCGGCAGGTATGGCAGGCCCAGCGATCGCCTCGTAGAATCATCGGCAGCCAGCGGAACCTGGGTACTGGCGGCCGGTCCAGGGGCGAGCTGCTGGAACAGCGGAAGTCTGGGGCAGGCAACACGAAGAAAACAGGCGGCGGCGGCCCTAGTAGCGGCAGACGGCGTCACCGACACAGCATGGGGAGTGTAGACCAGAAAGAGCAGCATAAGCGGCCGTGGTAGTAGTGGAGACCGCCCAGACCTCGCTAGACGCTCCAGCAGCCCGTGGGATGCTAGGCACGCCCTGCCGCCGCGGTGGTCCATACCTGTCCAAGGTCGTCTCCCACGGATGTGTTAGCACCTGCGGTAGCATAGATAGATTAGTAAGAGGGGTTCCCTCACGCACGGGGGAAGACATGCCCCACCCCGAACGCAAGGAAGACCCCAAATACAAAATACAACGAAGAAGCTGAGCGGGGGGCAGGAAGGAGACGAAGAATCGGATACCAAGGGAGTCCCGCGGGAGAGCTTTCCGACGACTTCCTGCAGACCTTCGCTTCCCCCACCCCCGCACAGCAGTGAAAAGTAATATGAAAATGAAACAGAATACTGCCCTTGCGATTCACTTCATAGAACTTAAAGGGGAAAAGATCAATTCCCGGGTAAGAACGGAAACTTGATCCAAATAATATGATGCTATCATATATATATGAAAATGAAACAGAATACTGCACTTGCGATTTCACTTTCACAGAAAATAATCGTAAGGATCAATTCCCGGGGGGGTAAGAGCGAAATTGATCAAATTAAATTTTATGCAAATAAATAATGAAAATGAAAAAGAATACTGTATTGCGAACCCACTCCACTTTCATTGCATTTTATCATACACAAAATAAAAAGGCTCGTGCCGAGCGCAATCACGCTCTCGGTAACGAACGCACAGGGCAAAAATATATGAAAAAGTACTTACATTTTTCAATTACACACTTTCGCCCAAAATACATGACTCGGCGCGAGCGCGCCCGCCCTCGGCAACCGGACATAATTCAAGGGTTCGATTCATGAAAAGAGAGGAAATCGCCGCATCTACGGCGATAGCTTCATGTGGTTCATAATTAAGTAATGAAAATGAAAACAGTGTACTTACAGTTTCATTTTCAAGTCAAACAAACCATTAGTAGAAAACACAATATAAACAAAGCATACGACGATGAAGCGGCAGAGAGCGATGACGAACACGTCCTTCACACCCGCGGCCGAAAGCAAAAGTGATTGTTTACCTCCCAGCCGCGCGACTGTCGGACAAGCAGTTAACTACCATTCTCCCCTTGTTCGAAGCTTACGACCGTTCCAGCTGCCGCTAGCTACTTCCTATTGTTAAAGGACCGATGGTTTGTATTACGTATCGGAACAAACAGTCCTTCAGGATACGCACTCAAGCGCGCTCTTGGCAGCCTGGGACTTTGCAACAAGGCCTGCCGAAGGGACGCCAGATCGGTGGGGAGCCCAGTAACCCTCTTGCGGCTTTCGACATACCCTCTCCCTGAGTCCTGGGAGTCCGATAGAGGTCTCAGCCTAGAGGCATTATGGGGCCGATCTGTTTCCTCTTTCTCCCAACATAATTTACATCTCTAAAGTTACATTTCAGCTACAGCCTATTTAGTCTGGCTTTCATCATTGTTACTGCCTCCCTTGTACCTAATTCATCTATATAATTTCTTTCTAAACCCTTACCTCCAAAAAGTAAACCTCAGCTTAAGTCAATGCCTTTTTACTTGCTATATGCTTTTCAACATCCATGGTAAAACTATTTTGTGGTTCAATTTTAAAATTTTTGTTTTGTATATTGTTTTACTTCTTTCACCAGCATTTTTTCAATCAATTTTATTCTGTTTTCTTCAAGCCGTATAACTACATCAGCTATATGCCCCAAATACATACGGCCTATTTGATGGTTGTTCCAACATTTCTAAATTAGTGAAGTTTACAGTAGAGTTTATCCATGTTAATGTATTTTATTTATACTTATAGAGCCATATCTCCTACTTATCCTACATTTCCATACTTTTTACTTTCATGAGTCATAAATTCATGAATTAGAGACACTCTTTCAACCTAACATCTTCCCAAATATTTGGAAAACAGGCTTCAGAGAGAGACAAATTATACAAAAAGGTGATACATAAATTAATAAGAGGGAATACAAAATAAAACTGATACACCAAAATACAGGAGACATCAGCAGTGGGCAAGAATGAATCTGCTGCTTGCTTAAATATTTGGAGATCAGAAGATAGGCAAACTATTCCACATTATACTTGTGGCCAAGATAAAACTTCTAGTAAATTGAGTAGTATTAAATCAGATATTAGAAAATAACACAATATACAGTAGCAGCATGCCTAGTGCTAAGAGCCAAAACAGCTGGATCAGGAAAAGAAAAGTGCCAAGGGAGTTTAATGTTGCAGTACATTTTATGCAACAAGCACAATTAAGAGTTGACAAAATAAGAGTTTGAGATGAGAGTCAGCACCAGAAGACCACACTGAAGAACAGTACTCCAAAGGAGGAGAAAATTATAAACACTTAGATATAACAGTTTCATCCAGAAAGGTTCTACAACATTTCTGCAAGATACCTCATGGAAAACAGAGGAAGCAATATTTTACGTATATGATTCTATAGTTGAATTGAATATAGATTTAGGTCAAAGGCCAAGCACTGGGACCAGTGACGTCATGCAGCATTGAACTGGAAATTAACAGTAAAAGTTTGAAAGGTGTATCAGGAGGGATATACTATCACAGTTGCACTATGAATCAATTGTTTGGAGAGGGTGGAATGCAATACGGAAAAAAGAGAATATGAAAGGAGCTACAGTAAAAGGAATAAAATGTATTGCATCTAAGGGGCTAAGGCATACACTAAGAACCTTAATTAAGTAATGCATACAGTGCACTGCATAAGGTGCACTGACAGCACTAAACCACTGCAGGGATAATTGTTAAATTCAACTTCTTATCAAAAGTTAAGCCTCAAACCTTGAAAGAGTATAACTGACATTAAAACTGCACTATTTAAATGTAAACCAGGATGCAAAGGCAAAAGTGTTCTGGATTAACTATCATACTCTAGATTTTTAGAAGGGTTAAGCTTCAAGTCCCAAAGCCTACTTCACTCATGAATAGCTGCTATTCCTTTTCAAGGATTCTGCAGCTACAGACCTAAGGAATGGAGATGGAACAACAGCTAGAAGAGTAGCATCATCGGCATATGCAATCAGTTTGTTCTCCAAACCTTGCCACACATTACTAGTAAAGATACAAACAGCAAAGGTCCTATAACACAACTGTGATTAACACCTGAAGTAACATTAATACAAACTACTATACGTACTGGCCATCAGCATAGAACCTTTGGGTTCTGCCTATCAAAATTTATTTAAAAATATTAATAAGAAAACAGCCACCAATTCCCAATATCTTAACTTGTTTATATGTGCTTCATGATTTACACAGTCAAAGACTGCAATAGAACTGCAAGTACTAAGACCTTTACAAAACCCAAACTGTGATGCTGGTAGTAGGTTATTAGCTTAAAAAAAACTAGAAAGATGCTTAGAGAGTAGCATCTCGAAACCTTAGATAAGGTTTTTGAGAAGGATAATCAAATCATCTTCAGTGGATTTCTCTTCCACTCATCCACACTAATAACTTATGTTTTCATTCATTCTTTCCTTAATTTTCAAAGATTTGCTAACTGTATTTGTTATTCAAATTCCTCTTCTGTTACCTAAAATGAATTTATCTCTTGTAGATTTGTTATCTGATAAAAATTTCCAATTTATTCTAATCTCCATTGGTTTCAACTTATTCCTCTCTTCCTTGTTAGAAATTTCTTAATTTCTTTCATGGCTTTCCAAGGTCTTATACTTCTCTGTTATTCACTGACTTACTATCTCTTGTTTGTTCATGAAACTTATCTGTCAGATATATATAGCTGTATTTTCTGATGTCCGACAGAATTTCAAAACTCCCGGCACACGTAGTGGGCGGCCAGGTGGGGTAGTAACCCATTCCCGCCGCTGGGAGGCGGATATCAGGAACCATTCCCATTTTCTATTCATATTTTTCTGTCGCCGGTGCTGTAAACAACTGTTTGCAGTACCTCCGTCTAGAATTTTTGGATTATCTCGCATCTAAGTATCTGGATTGACTTTTGGTTATCGACTCTGGATTGTTGGATTGGCACGCTAATAGTGGACTGTTTTTTGAATTTGGATTGGCTTTTCTGTGTACATGAGGTCAGGATCAAGTACAGGGAGTTTCAGTGTGTGTGAGGAGTGAATGTAAGATGAGGCTTCTTAAACCTTCAGTTGATCCTCACACAGTTTGTAATGGAATGCAGGGGGCATGTTTGTTTGGTTGATGATCGGTGCAATGAATGCAAGGATTTGTCCGATGATAAATGGAAGATGTATGAGACCTATCGGCGTAAATTGGAGCGTGATAGAGTCAGGAGGTCTTCCTCCAAGAGCAGTTCTACAAAAGGTAAGGAATGTAACATTTCTCCTCCTCTAACACCGGTAGATTTTGTTCCACCTAATCCTGTGTTGTGCCTTCGGGCCCTATTGCTGTGTCTGGAGAAGGTAATGCCCTTTCTCTGATTCTCGAGTCTATTCGCACTCTTGAATCTAAAGTGTTGGCCTTAGAAACTGGCCCTGTGAAAGTTTTTGTGATCGTGCCCCTAGTGTTGTGGAGGGGGCATCAGATCGGCCCCATAATGCCCTCTAGGCTGAGACCTCTATCGGACTCCCAGGACTCAGGGAGAGGGTATGTCAAAAGCCGCAAGAGGGGTTACGGGGGTCTCCCCCACCGATCTGGCGTCCCTTCGGCAGCCTTGTTGCAAAGTCCCAGGCTGTCAAGGAGCGCGCACGGGCGCGCATCCTGAAGGAAATGCTTTCGTCCTCCAAAGCGTCCTCCCCGCGCAAGGGTTGGAGCGCATCGGAGAGACTCTCGTCCGCTGAAAAGGACTTTTTGTTTTGAGGACGCTTCACTCCTGTATCACCGCTTTCTTCAGAGGACGCTTATGACGCTTTTCCTCCTCAGAAGAGAGGTAGAGTCTCAACCGACGAGGACGCTGGGTTGCGCGCACAGGCGTTTACCCCTGAGAAGCGGTAGCTGTACCTGTGAGAAGGAAGGATGCGTCCCCTCGCCCCTCGCCTTCTCGCAGGGTCAGTATTTCGTCTCTATGGCTCAAAGGACTCGCCCCAAGCAGCAGTCGAGCCTAAGCGGAGAAAGGACGTCAGGCTACCCGTCAAAAGGACGAAGCATCTCCTTCTCTCTCGTCTCGTTCGTACTCTCTCTCCTCCTTCTGGATCGTCACCGATCTCATTCTCTGGATAGAGCTTACGCTCAGCAGGACGCTTTGCGCTTTCGGCAGGACGCTTTCTACGCGAGCAGGACGCTTTTGAGGACGCTCGGCAGCACGCTCTCCGTTCGAAGCAGGACGCTTTTCGGACAAGGCAGGATGCTTTTGAAAAGCAGGACGCTTTCGAGGACGCTCAGCAAGACGCTTTCTTTGCTAAGCAGGACGTGTTTCGAGAGAAGCAGGACGCTTTTGACGCCTCTCGTCAGGAAGCTCGTGCTGCCTCTCGTAGGGACGTGTCTAATAGTAAGACAGTCCCCGTCGTTTCAAAGGACGCTCAACGCTCCCAAGACGTTTGTCCTTCGACAAGTTTTAAGGATCGTCGTAAGGACGAGTCCGTGCCTGAAGCGTTAACTTCTAAGCAAAGGAAGGATCAGCGGAAGTCTTTGTTTAAACCTAGGCCCTGCTGGGGACGTACGACCCTCTCCCGGATGGACGATCTCCAGTTCCTCTTAGAGAAGAAGGGGAACATAGTAGTCCAGCGAGCTCAGTCAAAGAGGAACCTCCTGTGGCTTCGTCTGTCTCCGACTATAAGGTTCTTGTGCGGCTGTTACGTTCGTCCTTCGGGGATAAGTTTCAGCCGGCAGCCCCTAGGTCTCCTCCCTCACAACTTTCGTCTTCTAAGTCATTCAAGACTCCGGAGTTCGTCGAGATGAAGACTTCGCTTTCAACCAAGAGGGCTTTCAAGAAGCTCCAAGACTTTATGTCTCGAAGGAAGGACCAGGGCAAGACCACTTTCGCCCTTCCTCCCTCTAGACTCGCCGGGAAAGGAGGCATTTGGTATGCAAACCAAGGAGGACGTGGGGGGTGAAGGTTCCTTCGTCCGCACTTGGGGACTTCTCCAGCTTAGTAGACGCCCAGAGGAGGTCCCTCTTATCAGCTGCCAAGGTGTCCTGGACTCCTGCGGAGACGGACCACCACTTGAAAGGACTGCTGCGCACGTTGGGAGTCTTCAATTTCTTAGACTGGTGCTTGGGAGTTCTGGACCTTCAGTCTAGAAGCCCTGAATCTCTCAGTCTGGGGGAGCTGTCCAGCGTGTTGTCATGTATGGACAAGGCTGTCAGGGATGGTTCGGAAGAGCTGGTTTCTCATTTTGGAACAGCTTTCCTTAAAAAAAGAGCTCTTCTTTGTAATTTTAACCGCAAGGTCGGTTACTCCCGCTCAGAAAGCGGAATTGCTCTTTTCACCTCTTTCGGACCATCTCTTCCCCCAGGCTATGGTAAAAGATCTTGCGACTGGTTTGCAGGAGAAGGCGACCCAGGACCTCTTAGCACAGTCTTCGAGCGCCCAGCAGTTCCTTCTACATCTTCGTTTGTGAGACCCCCGAAGAAAGTTAAACCTTTCGCGGAGCACCCCCCTCGAGAGCAGCTCCTCGAGGGAGATGTTTTTTCCAAAGAGAAGAGCTTCATTTAAACCGAAAACAGCCAAATGAAGATCTTGTCCTTCAGACGCCAGTCGGGGCAGGACTGAAGTTTTTTTGCGGAGGATGCATGGAGGCAGAGAGGGGCGGACCCTTGGACTCTCAAGATCGTAGAGCAAGGGTACAAGAATCCCCTTTTTACATCCTCCTCCTCTAACATAAACTCCCAGAGACCTCTCCCCATCTTATCAGGGAGAGAAGAAAAGCATCCTTTTCGATCTTTTAGACCAGATGGTCGAAAAAGAGCGTGGAGCAAGTCGTGGACCTGGGGTCACCAGGCTTCTACAACAGGATTTTCCTGGTACCGAAGCAGTCGTCGTTGGCGCCCAGTCCTGGATGTAAGCAGGCTCAATCTTTTGTGGAGAAAAGCAAGTTCAAGATGGAGACGCCTCAGTCAGTGCTAGGAGCCTTGAGACCTGGCGATTGGATGGTGTCTCTAGACCTGCAGGACGCGTACTTTCACGTCCCCGTCCACCCTCTTTCAAGGAAGTACCTGAGATTCTGTCTTAGGCAACAGAGTTTGGCAATTCAGAGCTCTTTGTTTTCGGTCTCAGCTCGGCCCCGATGGTGGTACAGTAATAATGAAGAATGTAGCGAGGTGGTTACTTTCTTCAAGGATCAGAATATCCCTATACCTCGACGATTGGCTGATCAGAGCGTCGTTCGAAAAGAAAATGTCTGGAGGACCTTCAAATCAACGTTAGCCTTAGCAAAGTCCCTGGGACTTTTATTCAACTCCGAAAAGTCACATCTGACCCCGACACAGTCCATTGTGTATCTGGGGATTCAGATGGATTCAGTGGCTTTTCGGGCGTTTCCATCCCAGGAACGTCAGCAGCTAGGCTTAGAGAAAGTCTCAGCCTTCCTTGGAGAGAGACTTGCTCGGCGAGGGAATGGATGAGTCTGCTAGGCACCATTTCCTCGCTGGAAAGTTTTGTCTCCTTGGGAAGATTGCACCTCAGGCCTCTTCAATTTTCCTCAGCGGAAGAATGGAAAGCCAAGGAGGACCTGAATGCGATCCTAAGGATCTCAAACCCAGTGAAAGACCACTTAAGATGGTGGCTCGACCCTCAGAAAGTTGCAAGAGGGTTACTTATCCCTAAATCTTCTGAGCCCCGACCTAGTGTTGTTCTCAGACGCTTCCATTTCCGGTTGGGGAGCAACACTAGGATGGGGGGGAAGTGTCAGGCTCCTGGAGAGGGGGAACAGGTAGCCTGGCACATCAATGTGAAGGAACTGGCAGCGATCTTCCTGTCGCTGCAGCTTTCTTCGAAGGCAAAGCGAACAGGCAAGGTCATTCAAGTCAACTCGGACAGCACCACAGCCTGCTATCTGAAGAATCAGGGAGGGGAACTCACTCACGATCCCTTTTTCTCTCTGCAAGGGAAGTTATGCTATGGGCAGACGTAAGGCAGATCAAGATCCTGACGAGATTCGTGGCAGGGGTACAGAACGTCAGGGGGGACCCTTCTCAGTCGTCAAAATCAAATCCTGCCAACAGAGTGGACCTTGCACCAGGAAGTCCGTGTCAGCAACTATGGAAGCTGTGGGGACGTCCTCTAGTCGACCTGTTCGCTACAGTCGAGGACAAAGAGGCTTCCTCTGTATTGCTCCCCGGTCCTGGATCCAGGAGCAATTGCGGTGGATGCGTTGCTCTGGAGCTGGACAGGCCTAGATCTTTACGCCTTTCCCCCATTCAAGATCATGGGGGAAGTCCATGAGGAAGTTCGCAGCTTCAGAAGGGACAAGGTTGACACTGATCGCCCCGATGTGGCCAGCAAGAGAATGGTTCACAGAGGTCATGACATTCCTTGTGGACTTCCCAAGAGCGTTGCCCTGGAGGAGAGATCTACTCAAACAGCCTCACTTCGAAAGGTATCACCAAAACCTCTCCGCTCTGGCTCTGACTGCGTTCAGACTATCGAAAAGTTGGCCGAGCGAGAGGTTTTTCGAAAGCAGCTGCGAGAGCAATCGCTAATGCTAGAAGAGCCTCTTGAAGAGCTGTTTACCAATCAAAGTGGGCCTCCTTCAGGGCATGGTACAGAAAGGAAGGAATTTCCTCTTCCACGACCTCTGTGAACCAGATAGCAGATTTCTTGCTTTTCCTAAGAAATGTGCTGAAATTGGCAGTCCCGACAATTAAGAGTTATAGGAGTATGTTGTCGGCCGTTTTTCGACACAGAGGACTGGACCTCTCTGACAACAAGGATCTCCACGACCTCTTAAGATCGTTTGAAACCACCAAGATTCCACAAGCGAGACCACCCTCATGGAACCTCGATGTGGTTCTTAAACATCTAATGTCAAGTCCCTTTGAGCCTCTCCACGAAGCGTCTTCTACGGAACTTGACGAAGAAAAGCGCTTTTCCTAACTTCTCTGGCGACGGCGAAGAGAGTTAGTGAAAAATCCAAGCGTCAGTAGCCAAGTGGGCTTCAAGGGGGACAACGCCGTCTGCTCGTTGAGCCCAACTTTCTTGGCTAAAAATGAGAACCAGTCTAATCCTTGGCCCAAGAGCTTTGAGATCAAAGTATGTCGGGTCTCGTGGGTCAAGAACCAGAGAGAGCCCTGTGCCCTGTCAGGGCTCTCAAGTTCTATGTTCATAGAACTAAAGAGGTAACCTCAGGTAATCTCTGGTGCTCGGTGAAAGACCAGATTTGCCTTTGTCGAAGAATGCTGTGGCTTTCTTTTTGAGGGACGTCATTAAAGAGGCTCATATTCATCCAGAAGACTGATTTGAGCCTCTTAAAAAGTGAAAGCTCACAAAGTCAGAGCCGTAGCTACCTCTCTTGCCTTCCAAAGGAATATGTCTATCAAGGATATCCTTGATAGCACCTTTTGGAGGAGCAATTCCGTATTCGCCTCACATTACCTCCGGGATGTGAGAACGATTTACGAGAACTGTAGTTCTTTGGGGCCATACATTTCTGCGGACACAGTTTTGGGGGCTGAAGGTAGCTCTATCCCTATCCCTTAGCTTAGGTTAGGTTAGTTTTATTGTTGAGTTTTTGGTTGATAGTGAGATCTTCTGTGGAAATCTCCCATTCTTTAGATTAACTGTCAGGGGTTTTTTGGTTAGTTGGTCAGGTGGTGGTCAGTTGCTGTGTAGCCCCCATATGTTTGGCTTGATGGTCTTGTCACGTTGAGGTCACGTCCCCGTTGACAGAGCATCCAGAGCGCACCAGCACTAGGTCTACACCTGGCTGGCAACTCTGATAAAAGCAGAAGCAGGCTTAAGTGACAGTAATCACAGAGTCAACTTTGCTAACAGGTAAGGAACCAAGAAGTACATCATCTACTTATTTAAGTTTCCTAAAAAATCCTATTCTGTCTCTTCCCACCATCCGAAGGTGGGATCAGCTATATATATATCTGACAGGTAAGTTTCATGAACAAAATGTTTATTGTTATAATACAATTAAGTTTGTTCATACTTACCTGGCAGATATGAAGTTTTTATTGTAAAACTAATATTGTAATATCTACCTGAACACCTGAATAAGCCCTGGTCACTTACCAGCCCGAACCATCATTTATTAAAAATTTACCAAATCTTTGGTTAAAATAAACGATCAGTGTTGCCAATCTCCTGGCAAACACCCTCGTTACCCTAGTTACCAGCCCACCGCTGATAGCCCTGCCTGACGGGCCGGTCACACCTGCCCTCTCACGTCAATCATAACTCAATAACTCTGTATGAGAGGGGAGGAGGGTGGGAATCATTCAGGTGTTCAGGTAGATATTACAATATTAGTTTTACAATAAAAACTTCATATTGCAATACACCCCCTGAACACCTGAATAAAGCCCGATTAACAACATTAATTTGGAGGTGGGGAATCAAATCTGCCCGGCCCTCCACTGTACCATTGTCAGTCATATAATTGAGTACCGCGGGTCAGTCTCAAGTTCATTTGTCACTCGTCCAAACTAATCTCCCAGTGTAGCCTTCTAGCCTCCCATATGTGGAGGGAAAAACTCCCTGCACCTCTACCCTAAGGTCAAAACTCATTGAGTGCGGGAGGGATACAAACCTGTTTCCTCTCAGCTGGCTATGTGCCTCACCTGTAGAGGAAAAACTGAAGACCTCCATGTGGCTCTCGGCCTCTCATGTATGGAGGGAATCTGAAGACCTCCCATGTGGCTCTCGGCCTCTCATGTATGGAGGGAAGCTGAAGACCTCCCATGTGGGCCTTAGGCCTCTCATGTACGGAGGAGACAACCATGTCCATCGGTGCGTCTGCGACGGTGTCGTCGATCGTAGTGATGTCCTCTCTTGTAGTGTTGTACCTGCCTGTTCTGTACTCTGCCTGGTTGGCACTTGGAAGAATACCCTCAGATAGACCCAGACATGTTCTTTCCTATCTGTCCTAATATTTAAAATCCTCTCGTGATATATCATATCATGAATACCTTATACATATTCCTAATATTCGCTCCCTACTCTAATACTAACTCAGACAGCAAGATTGTTGGGTTTAAAAATAGAATTTAGGCCAAAGGCCCGAGTATTGGGAAACCTATGAGGTCAGTCAGCGCTGAAGGGAAAATGGACAAAGTTTGAAAAGGTGTGACAGGAAGAAAAAACCTCTGTTGCACAATGAGTCAGTGTTAGGAGAGCGTGGAAAAATAGGATGAGAGGAATATGAAAATCAGAAAAAATAGAGAGAGAGAGAGAGAGAGAGAGGAAATACAATCGTCTAAGATAAAGAGAATATAAAATCAGGGAAGTAAGATTTGAGAGAGAGAGATGAGGAGAGAGAGAGAGAGAGAGAGAGAGAGAGAGAGAGAGAGAGAAGAGATGATGAGAGAGAGAGAGAGAAATTACAATCGTCTAAACATCTCCACCTCCGTAATTGCACCTTCTTCTAAGTTAAAAGGTATTATCTTAACGATATATACTCGTATAACTCCGTACAGCTATGAACAACCGAACGAGTAACTTCGTTAATGCGATCGAACTCCTATAACAACATCACTTTATTGTATTGATCAGCGTATGACAGTAATCGAATACCGATAGCAACATCCGTTATTGTATTCAATCCGCGTGCGACGGTAATTACTGTATTCATGTTATAAATGCAGCTAAGCTAATAAGGCAAAATTACGTGCATCAGCAACCTGGACAGAAGTCCCGAGCTTTTGTATGAATTCAAACGCAGCCGTGGTAAAAGAAACTAATAGCATGAAAGAGCTCATTACTGTTTTTTTTTTTTTTTTTTTTTTTTTTTATACACAGACAAAGGATTAATAAAGTATATAAAGTGTAAGGTTCGTAATACCTATGAAAACGAGTGAAAAACGAACGGAATCCTAAATTTAACGCCATCTAACCTGATGGAAAAACTAGCTTCCAATGAGACGTATCAGTCAAATTTTGGACTTAAATTACATCGTAAGACGAACAGTATGACTTCGTTCCATAAGTTAAGTATCCAGATATTCATTAATATGCTAACTAGGGACAAAAACATTACCCGAGACCAAGTGATATGGTTGAATCTGGAGCCAAGGAAAAAACAAAAAAAAACAAAAACAGACTAGCCGGCATCCTTGTCTGTCTAAGCCACACCTCCTTACAATAGTGCTGTCTGACGACAAGCTAGTGTAATTGTAATTTAATTGAAAAGTAATAAAATAATATTTAAAGGTAATTAAATTAACCTTATTAGGCCTAAAATTAATTTCAGTTGTCATTGTAATTTGATAATACGACTGGTAATAATTTGTAACTGTAAATTGACATTAAGCGCAATGTAATTACTGACGGCAATAGTCGGTTAAACGTATGAAGACGTCATACATACGAATTCCTTATATCTGCCATCTGATTATATGCCCCAAGATAGATACCTCATTGACTATGTTAAATGTCAACATAGTTCAAACACACGTCTCCTTCAAGACGTTTCGTACAAACTTGGCATAAGTGAGTGTGTGTTACGTTAGTCATTTTAGGCAATCAGGAGAGAATGAGATGGATACGGCGACGCAAACCAGTATTCGTCATCCGCTGATTCCAGCGTGAATGACTGCCGAGTTAAGTGTTTATACTACGCTTAATATGATGATACCATATAATACAATTATAATGCTTTAGTCGGACAGAATCCGATATTCATTCTGTTCGATTACATTCATATTAATTATCCTCCGATCGGATTCTCGTTCGTTTTCAATTACACCTGTACTGAATCAAAGTCAGAATGCCTTGAGCCTACAGCGTTAGCGCAATATAAAAAATAACTATCGATAATGTTGTACTGCGAATACTTTAGGCTAGGCTACTGAATATGCATACGATATATCATCGTGAACACTAGGCTAACTGTAGTTAATTTTATTCGATTTCTCTCCATACTGAAAATCGTAACTCAATATGCATTGAACGGAGAATTAGTTGATATTAACAATTATCGTATCGTATAAGTAGAGGAAAGTAATCTTAAAGACGAAGGAGCATATCTGAAAGACCAACCATGGCCTAAAAGCTTCTGATGCAAGGAACTCGAAGCAGGAAAAAGCCTAAAGATGCTCTACACTGTGCCTCTATAAACTACTACTTTTAATAGAAAACCGACCGAAGAAGCCTGCACTTCTCTTTCTAAACTAAACACTATGTAGCCTATTATCCCTACTCATCTATATCTGACCTAAGTTTTTATCATCCCTGAGAACTTACACACCGAGGGAAGGGGAATCTGCTGCCAAACACTGCCTGCTCCGCGCCAGGGGGGACGGCGGATCCTGCCCTGTGGGCTTGCGGATCCCCATAACCCCCGCACCGGTTAGGGTTCCGGTTCTGGAACAGGCAGGGGAGCTGGAAAAGAACGATTAGTAATTTCAGTATCCCTATTGCTCGATTCTATCCTCACTTAATCTTGACATAAAATCGGTAACAGAGATGTCATACTCGATGTCAGCCTACTCTCAAGTCTCTTAAGAGCACTGTCTCTAAGTCTTTATCTTGATCTACGTTAGTCTCTTCCTGCCTACACTTACTTCTTAATACAAGACCTTTCCTACGTTTGAGATACCCTAACATCTGGTCAAAGACCACTCCTGACATTCCAAACATCTGGTCTTTACATTATAATGAACAGGCCTACAATTTACGCATAAGGAATGAACTATCGTGTCATAGGGTACTCATCCTTTTCTTGCATTGTTGGCAAAGACGATACGTTGTTGAACTTCCGCTCGTCGTTTTCTGTGATTGTCCGTGGCCGAGAATGCAGTAGCCGTTGTCGTAACTTGTGTTGTTTCTTCCTTTGCAAGAATCAATGTCTGATGACAAGGTATTAAGAGCAATCCAACAGTAATCCAAAGGGATGCGTTAATTCGTCACCAAAATCATCAAATCAAAGGTGCAAATGAAGGCCGGGCAAGACCAAAAAGGAGTTCGCTGTGGATACATCTGTACTCCAGCGAACGATAAGTGATTGACGTGAGAGGGGCAGGTGTGACCGGCCCGTGAGGCAGGGCTATCAGCGGTGGGCTGGTAACTAGGTAACGAGGGTGTTTGCCAGGAGATTGGCAACACTGATCGTTTATTTTAACCAAAGATTTGGTAAATTTTTAATAAATGATGGTTCGGGCTGGTAAGTGACAGGGCTTATTCAGGTGTTCAGGGGGTGTATTGCAATATATATAATTAGAGTGCCCACCCTCCTCCCCTCAGGAGACAGTGACCATGGATAAAATATGAATAGAAAAAGGGAATGGTTCCGATATCCGCCTCCCAGCGGCGGGTGTGGGTACTACCACCTGGCCGCCCACTACGTGTGCCACGAGTTTTGAAATTCTGTCGGACGTCAGAAAAATACAGCTATATATATATCTGCCAGGTAAGTATGAACAAACTTAATTGTATAACAATAACATATTTGTGCTTTTAAGTTAATTATGCTGGTTCATTTATAACTTTTTTTCTCTATTGACACTTTTCAGACTTCACTATTAGTGACCCACTCTAATATTATTGTATTCTACTTATTTCCCTTCTCTGGGCCCATGATAGGGAGGGTACTCATTTCATCCCCACCTTCTTCTTCTGGTTTTAAGCCTACTAGACCAACCTGACCAAATTGGCCCCCGCTCCTTAAAGCCCTACACCAGAGTTTACCACTTCAAGCCTTTTTCTGTATTCTAAGAGGAATGAACCTCTGCCAAAAACATGAAATGAAGAATGAGGAAGTATTAAAAAATTAAATCTTTAATACTGTCTTTCAATATTTAGTATTAGTACAAGTATGTATTCTTTTTTAAGACAAGTAATGCTACAAGAAATATATACATCAATTTTCAATTTTCTGATTGGGTCCCATAATTCCTAGCACCGGCTCTGCCTTTAAAGAACTCACTTTCCATTTGACCTCCTCTCCTATTCTATTTTCTAGTCTATTCTCTCTGGCCACCTTCTTTTTCCTAGAGGCTTCTCATTCTTTGGCTCTTTACTCTCTCTTTGGCTAGACTGTTTTGCAACCTGTCAATATAAATTTAACTTAAACCCTCCTTTTTTGTTTCCAAAAGGGAACTTTCTTTCATGAAGGTACCAACATATATCTGCTGGCTCCATGTTACCCACAGCCCCTCCATTCATTGCTTCAAAATTTAGTGTCGTATATTTTATGCTTATGCTAGGCCAATGCCAAATGAATTTGCTCCCAATACATCCCCACAGCAGCATGTCCCTCTTCTGTTATTCAAACTGAATTCCACACTATTCACTCAATTGCCTTCCTCTCCTTTCATAACCGTTCCTACCTAAGCAATGTGTGGATCACAAAAAGAGACTTAGGCCTGATTTACGAGAATAGGGGATACAACTGAAGAATACTACAGCATCCTTCTACCTCTGTAACTATCGTTTTTATGTGGCAGTATGGTGCTGCGTTTAGTACTAGTCCCTTGGGCGACTGCTAAAACATAAACAAAACAGTAAATATTGTAAAAACAAAAAAAAAAAAAGACATGAACATAAACAAAAAGAAGAGGCAGTAAATATCCCTCTTGGTGACTGGAGAGACGCAAGCAACGGAAGTATTCTTCAGTTTTACTGAAAACAGTTTAACAGAAGGGCTCCACACAGTTATTGTTTCATAAAGACTTTTTCAATTAAACAACATAGAAAAGAATAAGGCCTACATAGCCTAACACATTATGCCTATGACAACTGGAGAAATTTTCTTAGGCCTAAATAATTTTTTTAAATTTACTATCCTTTCTTACGTTCGTCCCCAAGCAGTTGGTAGGTACTAGCTAATAGCCTCACCATGGTGCTGAGCAGAGCTTTTCTGTAGAATTAGGGAGGTAGTATAGCTAGCCTAAATGGTAAAAATGAAGACTGCCATGCCTGGTTCTAGCCAGTGACCAACCTGAACACTTACCACCTTTCGTGCATTTGTTAATGCTTAGGGTAAAAACCGCATGGTACAGGGGTGGACCATGTACGATCAATGTGTACAACCCCAAGAAAAGTATATTATAACGCGTCCTGACACCGGAGTAGAGGTCTTTAGCTCCTTTTCTCATCAACAAACAAGTCGCGTCTGATGCCCATCTCCGATGTCAGGACGCGTTATAATGTACTTTTTTTGGGGTTGTACACATTGATCGTACATGGTCCACCCCTGTACCATGCGGTTTTTTACCCTATATAGCTATGGGCTATTTAGCTACCTGGTAGGTATAAGGCTACCAAGTATTAACCTTTTGCTTGTGCTTTTGCATTCATCCCCAACAGGTGATGCTTTTGGGTATTTGTTTATATTTCAGGCACAGGATATAGGTACGGCAGCCGTATCCCTGACTGCGATAGATATTGGTACGGCGAGTGAATTGCGCATGCGTCAATTTAAGACTTCCTGCGTACTAATAACATTGTATAGTAGGGTACGTCAGATTCTGTCAGTGGTGCCGTAGTGTGTTATTGACTTTCTGCAGATATGGTAGTTAGCTAATCATGCAACAGTTACCGTGCAGTGTTGCTAAGAGCTATAGGTACAGCACTAGAAGGTAGTGACATTAGTAATAATAGTCGAACTGAATTGTTTCGCTGACTGTTCAATTCGAAATGTCAAAGTGAAGCAACATACTGTCATCACCAAAGTATCAAAACATTTTGACAGTAAAGGAAAATATGAAAAATCACAATAATACTGAAATATACTTACATTTTGACTATATACATGAAAAATAAAACTAATCTATCTGTGTACTTCATATCTTCTTTTAATCTCTCTGAACCGTGTAATAATACATCGGTTTTTCCAGCCGAAAAACAGATGTTTTTCAGGTTTCAACAAGCTGAAAAAGCAATAGATGTCTACGAAGAGTCAAATTTCCAGAAAATTGTATATCCGTAGTCATGAACGATCGATCGGAAACGGCCGAAAAGAGCTCCGAAGAGGAGATTCAGGGGTCTTGAAGTACACAGAACCGTGCTCTGCTGTATTCATGGTAGTTAGGGAAAAACTACCAAAGTCAATCCTCTGGTAAACGGCCTAATCAATCTTAAGCAATCATCCAAATCAGATCCATTTTAACAGCATGTTTCCCATATTGGACGCACTACTGACTGCTGCACTACCTTACTAGCTAAGCTTCAAATCTTTGAATCTTCTCTTCGGAGCTCTTTTCAGGGCCGATTCGATCGTTCGTAACCTGCGGATATACCATTTCTGGAACTTTGCTCCTCATAGACGTCTATTGTCTTTTTCAGCTTGTTGAAACCTGAAAACATGTTTTGCCTTCATATTCTTGCTGTCACTGATATGCCTCAGTCGGTAAACAAGGGTTCGGGTTCGCGCATGCGCAATACACGCCGTACCATATCCATCGCAATCAGGGATACGGCTGCCGTACCTATATCCAGTTCGTTATATTTATGGTACTTAGCCTACTGTCTTTTGCTTGTGCTTTTATCTTCATCCCAAACAGGTGATGTTTATAGGTTGTTTTTACATTTGTGGTACTTAGGCTAGCTATAACTGTCTTTTGCTTGTGCTTTTACATTCATACCCAAACAAGGTAGATCTAGGGTACCTATCCGCGGCGGCCCAGACTATGGCAGTTGCGGTTTTTCTATGCCGTTTTACCTCCTGAACAAGAATTTTAAGTAATATTTATTTGGACGACTGTAATTAACCCCCAGGGGCCAGTACTAAACACAGCGGAATACATTGGACGGCCCAATCCCTAATGGATGTCGTATCCGTGGTTACGTTTCTTGCAGGGTAATTCTAAAGAATACCTAGGCTAGGTACCTACCTAGGTAGTTCCCTATGAACTGCAAGGAGTAACCGCGGATACGACATCCACTAGGGATTGGGGCGTCCAATGTATTTCTCCATGTTTAGTACTGGCCCCTGGGGGTTAATTACAGTCGTCTGAATAAATATTAGGTACCTACTTTAAATTCTTGTTCAGTACCTACCAAAGTAAAATAACATACCTAGGAAAATCTCAATTGCCATAGTCTAGGCCACCGCGGATTTGCTTCTGTAGAAATACCACTTAGATAAACCAAAAGATAAAAAGGGGGGGAAATTACCCAGAATTACCTCTACAACCTCGATTACTCTAACGAGAAAATTACACCATTGACAAAACAGATTCACTTCACAACAACGATCTCGGAAAGGCAGTAATATAGTAGTTATAGTTAAACGTCACATCATTCGCGAAACATTGTCCTTTGGGTTACAACGGCACCTCAATTTACTATGCGAAACCTTCAGTTCTACACTTTGACTTATATGTCTTCATTCTTTATTTCTTATATACAACTTTTCTCATTCTTCTTCATATTATTCTCACTAAACAATAAATTCTAAATGTTTAGCTACTTCACTTACGTGTAGTATATGAGGCTGTCCCATTTCTGGCATTTCTTTCCTCTGCATTTTAGGCAAAGCTTCAAAAACAAGACAGCTCTTCGTCCTTTTTTTTCGAGTATAACAGCATTTTTTCGATTTCATTCTCAACGTTATTCCTATGGAATAATACATTCTAAGTTTTAAACTGCTTCCCATTTGCGTGCATTATACAAGATTATTCATTTCTTGCTTTAAGAAAAACATAGCAAGTAGCTCGACCCTCAAGTGATACAATATTTTGACAGCATCTCTCTGTTTGTATCTACTATTCTTAGGTTCATTTGCTCATTTACCTTTCTACACTTACACCTCTTCAATACAATTCCCTTTACTTACTAAGTACAATACTTGCTCATATTAAACCTGCCATCACTCCCAGTCCTATCGTCTCTCACCATTTTCTTACTTACCTCATTCGTCATCTCTTTTTTCTTTTGTTCGGCAGTCACAGCACTTTATCAAGATTCATTGTTCCATTGCTTATTTTCTGTATCCCTACTCACAATATGTATACTGCATAAAGACTGCGTAAATTTATCAGAGGGACAGTCTAAGTATTTAGAGGCTTCATCAAAAGCTCAGGGAAGAAGACTGAAATGGTTTGGTCATGTCATGACTCATGAGGCGAGAAGATGAACTCGTATGTAAGAGGGTGAATATGGAAGGTGGAGGGCGGGAGTTGGGTGGGGAAGCCAAAGTTCAGGTGGAAATATAAATTAATTATTGAATACATGAAGAAAAGGGTCTAATAGAACAAGATGGACAGGACAGAGGAAGATGGAGAAGGCTGACTAGAAACAGCGACCCCATATAGAAATGGGAAAAGCTGAAGGCAAAGAAGAAGAAGAATATAAAGGCTGCGTAAATTCCTTTCATTTCTCGATTTTAGATGCCCCATACACATTGTCATTTTCTGTCTGCACCACATAGCGTTCTTCTTGTATTTTTCTTTTTCCAGAAATAATGGATCGTAATATAAGGGGGTAGAAAATTACACACACACACCACACACACACACACACACACACACACATATATATATATATATATATATATATATATATATATATATATATATATATATATTATGTAATATATATATAAAGATAAATGCCACGAAGGAAAAATAAACGAAGGAGTCTGCGAGATCTTTCGGCTGAAAAGCCCTTTACTTAAGCAGCTACTGACAAAAATACGAGAAAAGACAATACAAGAAGGTTCGTATAACTGACAGATAGGGATT
>NC_061109.1:87383259-87417135 GCF_015104395.2 Macrobrachium nipponense
CGACACTTGATGGCTTCTTGTTTGCTGCGACCTGCTGCTTGGAGACAAGTCCTGGGAGAAAATATCCTTGTGTATTTGTATGCAATAACAAGTGTGTCCTTGACTTCCTACTGAGATTGTGTATTGTGTTTATGCAAAATTTCATTGGACATTCTTATTGTAATATCTGAGTAACCTTGTACATTGAACAATATAACTTCACTGCTTGATACTAAACAAAATTGGCAACTCGGTTAAAGGAACCTGGGTTAGTGGTTAATACTTGTAGGTTTCTTCTACTGTGACAACAATTAGTAAGCTTTCACCAATCAATACCTTGTTAGTAATTTTTCAACAACTACTATCTTGTTAATGATCTTCATCAATAACTTCTTGTTAGTGAGTCTTCATCGATTAATATCTTATTAGTAAGTTTTCATCAATCAACATCTTATGGATTTGAACCAAGTAGTATATTAATTACCCCTTCAAAATCTTAGTCATTTTCTGAAACGAATTCTCTTATCTTAAAATTTCTTAATATCTATCTTAACCCTTCTTATTTATTCTTTTACTTCTAAGAATGTTCTTATGGAACGATTAAACTTAATATACGTCTTGAAATTCTTATACTGCGCATTGAACTGTTTCTTACATACCCAAATAATTCCCTTCAAGTCAAAATAAATTTGAAGTTAGTGCACATAACTCCAAAAAAAATTGCTACAAACCAACTAATTAAAGTAAGAATTGCAACAATAAAAGATTATTCCTAAGTCGACCGATGGCGGTAAGCTTAGCAATAAAGAAATCAAAATAAATACATGGGAATAATGGGATGAATTAATGGGTTGTTCTTCTGTTTCACTGAAAAGTGGACTCTTCTATTTCTTAGGTTATATCTAGTTCCTTCTTCTGAAATATCTTCTGACGTCTCTGTCCTTTCGGATTCTTCAACTTCTTTGGTTCTCTTGACCTTGTCCTTGTTTATCAAAATTCTTCTTCTAATGATTCAGCGTATGTGGAAGGCATTTGGCTATTCATTTTCTTAACCTTTATCTTAGTTTCTTGTACGTCTACGACCTTGTATGGTCCTGTGAATTTTGTGGCTAACTTATAATTAATACCACTTCTTACTTCCTCTAATATGTACTTCATCCCCTTTCCTTGTAGTCTACAGGCCTTAATCCTTCTTGATGCTTCTCTATCATATTCTGCTGGGCTTCTTCTAGATTCTTGTGCAATTGCTTGTGTATTACTTTAAAGTTTCCGATTCTTATCTTCATGATATCTTCAGAGTAGTTTGGCTGTATTTGGCTGATTCAGCATGCATAAGGTAATCTTGGGTTCATATCCCATCAAAGCTTTATGGGGAGTTGCACGAATACTCGTATGATGCCTTGCATTTAATGATAATTGGACTAAAGGTAACAATTGACGTCCCAGTCAGGATCCTGTCCTACTGTGTGTCGTAATACGTCTAAAACCTTCCTGTTATTCCTTTCTACCAGCCATTGCTAGCTGGGTGATACGGCTGTATCGCTACCTTTTCTCACCTTGAAGGCGTTTACAAATTTCTTGAACTAACGAGTTGTTGAACTCGGTCCCATTATCAGAAATAATGAGCTGTGGGGCAGAGTATCTGCAAAATATCTTATCGAAGAGTGCGGTTGCACAATCCTTGGCACTTTTACTAGTTAGTGGTACCAACTCTGTATATCTCGTGAGTGCGTCGATACATACTAGTATATTCTTATTCCCTTTACCCGTGGTATGAAGATTAGTGATAAGATCAATAGATACTCTTTCGAAAGGAGTCTGTGGATAGGATATTTTCCCTAGTGGTACTTCCTTGTCTGTTCTTCCCCTTGTAGCTGTTGCATATATTGCAGCTCTTCACATAATTACTAACATCTTTGTGAATTCCCTTCCAATGGAAAGTTCCTTGGATTAATCTAATTGTCTCATCCCTTCCTGGTGAGCTCTCATGTCATCGTCGTGCATTAGCTCAATGACCTTGTTTCTTAGACTCTTAGGTACTAATCTTTTGTGCAGTACACCTAGAAATTGACCAAATGGGTCATATTCGTGACACATCCAAATTAATACGCCATCTATGTCCGTTAGTGCATCTGTGGGACATCCAACCTTCCTACCTAGTTCGGTTAATTCTTGTTGGCTGTGTTTTCTTTCGTTTTCTAACGTATTTGAACAGTTCCCTTATATCTTCATCTCTTTCTTGTTCTTTTATGAAATTTTGCCGGAAAGCTCCTCTGTATAATGCATGGTGAGTACATTTATGTCTTTGCACATTGTTTCATTCTTTTCTTCTTCTTGACTTATCATATTTATACTATCACCTTGTGACACATATCTTGATATGCATCTGCTACCTTATTCGTCTTCCCAGGACATATTTCACCTCTATATCATAATCTTAGGCTAGCGTCATGAACCAACGGGCTCTTCGTCCAGAAAAATTAGGGTTCCTTAGCATTTCTACTGCAGCTGAATGATCGTGAAGACGGTTATCTTGTAACCAAAATTATATATCTGAAATGCTTTAAAGCGTCTATTATAGCTAGAGACTCGAGGTCTGTTACTGAGTAGTTCACTTCTGAGGGCTTTAATTTCCTACTGTAATAGCTATGGCATTACTTGTTATCTTGTCTTTGCATTAAACATGCTCCTATACCAATGTGGCTTGCGTCCGTGGCTAAAAAGAATTCCTTGCCAAAGTCTGGGAAGCTAAGTACTGGGGGATGTGTTAATCTTTCTTTCAATTCATCAAAAAAGCTTCTTGCTGCTTGTCTGTCCATATAATGATACGTGTTTTCCTTTAAAAGTTCAGTTAGTGGAGCTGATATGACTGCAAAGTTCCCTACGAACTGCGGTAAAAACCTGCTAAACCTAAGAATGACTTTACGTCCTTCTTGCACTGAGGTGTAGGATATTCCTTGATTGACTTTATCTTTAAGTCGTTTACTTCTACGCCCTTTTCACTTAGTGTATGCCCAAGGTAGTCTATTTTCCCTTTAAGGAAGTTACACTTCTTTAGGTTTAAGAAAAAACTTCAGGTTGGCTGGTTTTTCTTATCTCTTTAGGACTTCTCTGACTAAGTCTATGTGTTCCTCTTTGGTGTCTGTTGCTATTACCAAATCATCTATGTAACAGTGCACGTCCTTGCCTAGTAAATCGCCCCAAAATTTTATCCATTAATCTTACAAAGTTACCGGACTTGACTTTAGACCAAAGGCATTCTTACATACTGGTATCTGCCGTTACTAGTGGAAAAAGCAGTCAAAGGTTTACTTTCTTCGTCTAGAGGGATTTTGCAAGAATCCTTGCAATAAATCTATAGTGGTGAAGTACTTCTTGGACCTATAGTGGCGATAAGATCTCGCATTGACGGCATTGGATAAGGATCATTTTCAGTAATTTGGTTCAATTTTCTGAAATCCACAACTATTCTATAAGTTTTGTCCCTTTTAGAACTAGCAAAAGTGGAAAAGACCATGGGGATTTAGATGGTTCTATTATTCCTTGCCTATTCATTCTTTGTACTTCTCTTTCAATGATCTCCTTCTGGAATGTGCTACTCTGTAGGCTGGTATGTAGATTGCTTTGTGTTTTGATGGAATGTCTATCTTGTGCGTTATTTCGCGTGTATTTCCCAAGGTGTCGCCGTCTAGAGCGACTATATCCTGATATTCGCACAATAAGTCTATGAATTCTTCTCTAACATGGTTTTCCTTAATGTCCTTTAAATGAGATCCTATCTTAGCTCTTCTCAGTTTATGTCCTGAGCATAATTTTCATTTCCTTTACGGATCGCGGCTACCGTTTCCCCCTTTCTACAACTCGGATAGGTATGGAGTATACTTCTGCTAGGCCTATCTCTGTACCTGGTGTTAACTTAACCTTTCCTCCTCTGTTATTTCGTAATCTGTAACGCTATTTTGCCTGTCTGACTTCATGTAAACTAGAAGAATAATGTATTCCGTTTACTTGTGACCTTTCAGTAAGCGTGAGAATTTCCTTCCCTTCAAAAATTGGGTTTACTGTACATTCTACCCACGTACTTTCTCCTGGTTTAAGTCTTAATTCCCTCTCTAACTTTAAATAAGTGCATTGATTGGATTCTAAAAGGTTATGATCTGTTGTGAACTCGTGGTGCATTCTGGATATCTTCCCTCTGTCTTATCCTTCTTTAAGATACCTTTCAGTGTGGGATTCTCTGTAGTCTGGGTTCTTTTAATTAACTTGCATATTGGTATTCTAGAAATCTCACGACCGTTGTTAATCACTAGTTGTTCTCTAGGAGCATCAATGCTTATACCTTGTCTAGCCATAGTTGGATAACCTATCAGCAAATGAGCAAAAGTTAATTGTATATCTCTGGCTACCAGAACATTTTCTTTCTTTAGAGCAATTCTTCCTAGCCTAAATGGAAAATCTAACTGTCCAATTACGTGGATATCATTACCCTGGACGTCTGTGATTCTACAATCTACCGCTGTGTTCAATCTTAAGTGAGAAAAATACAACCGATGCACCTTTTCTGACATTATATTCTTAGGACTACCTGTATCAAAGAATGTAATAATAGGTTCTCTAGACCGACATGTGCGGGAAATAATGGTCTATATTATATTCATTCCCTACATCACTTTGCTGACCTGTGTAGCTGGGCTTAGCTTTGTCATTCCGGACGTTCTCTCTGTTAGAGAAGATTCATTGTACCAGTAAGCAGAAAAATTTCCCATTGCGTCGTCTGACATTGGCTGAATTGATTGATAACCTATGCTTGCTGTTTGATTAGCATATCTATTTGGGACGGAATCCCTATTTCCTCTAGCTGGGGGAGATTGACTTTGGTTTCTACCTCTGCCTCTCGACTGAGATCTACCTCTAGGAGTTTGAAACAAATTTATTTCTGCATTCTCGAGCACTATGTCTGTTTCTCTTAATGGAAAGGACAGAAGGCTATCCCTCGGCAGTCACTGGCATAATGTCCTCTCTTCTGACAGTTATAACACGTGACTGTCGAAAATCCTCCTTGAGAAAGATTTACCTGGTATCTTTATTCTGATTTCTAGATGGGTGTCCTCGATCTATTTGGACCTCTTTCCTTTTGTCCTATAGCGACTAAAGGTCTGTATACAGGATTCCCTTCAGGTCTTCTACCTAAGATTTTTGTTTTTGTTCCCCTCTTCAATCTCTGCTACATCATCGATGTCTCCCACTTACGTGTCATCCTTGCAATGACTTCCGTTGGCAGGCTTCCAATCATTATTGCTAGTCTAAATATTTTTTTAACATGACTCATTAGCATTTTTTGCTTGCCTCCTTCTACTCTATCCAACCTGTGGATTCCATGAAGTTACCCCATTCATTCATATTGTTATACAACTGAGAGCTAAACTCTTGATAACGTCTTTCGTCTAACTTAAATTGACGCACTATCCTTGCCAAACTAGTAACTGGATCTCTTTCACCAACTGTGGAATAAACCTTCCTAAAATACCGTTTCAGTTCTTCCCAATTCTTAAGATCTCGGTAAGTCTCGGAGTGGACGTACCGTTCTAAGTCTCCTCGGCTTCCAAATCAAGATAACTCTTGGCTTCAATAAGCTTTCTCTATCTGTCCCCGTTATGCTATCTAGGCGTGTCTCCACTTGCTCTATCCAGTTCTCTAATTACAAGCTAACTGGCCGTTCTTTCTTCCGCAAAAATTTAGCTATGTGATTAATTACATGTCCCTTCTGTTCGTTCCCATTACTGCTGCGCTCGAATTCGCGGACTGTGTACCTTCCGGCATGGTTATTTTCCTTGTTTGACATTCTCGTGAGCACAGGCGTTCTTACGTTCTGATAAAGGAGTCGGTCTCCCCTTTGACCATCGACTCGTTAATGGAAATTTTCTTAAGTACTGAGTATCATTATAGTATCAAAGTTATGACAGTAATATCCCGAAAAAGAAATAATATAACATTAAACTGTTTTTACTAAAGTATTCGATCACCAAAAAAAAATAAAAGAATTTTCCCCAGAAATATTCTCAAAGTCTTTCGTTACCGGTAAGCGACTCTTAAACAACAACAAAAACCCTCTTAACAATACTGGTAAAACGATACTGAACTGACCATAGAGTGTACGCTAACGAGAGACCTCCCGTGAATTACCCTTATCCTAAACAAACAAAATAAAAACAAGTAAACATTCATTCGACGTAACGAATAAGAGTAAAAAGCAAATATCAAAACAAAAAAATCAAAGTAAAAGAAATCACAAAACAACCAAAATCACAAAAAAATAACATAAAATGACACAATCAAAATTCAAATTAAAATTTAAAGTTATTGGTTAGTAAATACAAATGTTCGGGAAAAGGTCTTAGTAGCTGATTAGTTATAATTAGTAAAATGAAATATCGTAGAGTTTTCGTTGCCAAAAAAAAATTCAGAGAGAAAATCTTTCAATCTTGAAATACCAGAAATTGTCTAACTGAAATGTTAATCGCGTAATTTACTCTTAATAAAGTTTAATGTTATGTAAGTGTGGGACATTTATTTGGACTTAACTTCTTTCGTCCTCTTCGACACCCGGGGTTACGTCTGACCGCTTGCGTTCGCCTACCAGCGCGTTGAATGATGTGTTGGTTCCCCCTCTCTCTCTCTCTCTTCTTCTCTTCGGGAAAGGGGACCTCTCTCTCTCTTCTTCTCAGAGCAGGATTGCGTTGACCGTTGCGTTTGCGGGATCGTTTTCTTTCCTCTTGATATTTTTCTTCATGCTTTCGACATCTTGTTCTTCTAGTGGAACGACCGTTCTTGTTCTTCGGAGTGGAGTTTTCTTTTTCGCAAAGTGTGGGTGGTTTTTCTTTGGAGCGCTTTTATTGTTACGACTCGGTAACTGTCTTTGAATTTGGGGAAGCACTGGTACTGTCTTAGGGGAGAACTTTCTTTTTCGAGTGGCGTGAATGGATTGAAATCTCTTATGCCGACACTAAACTTTTGATTCCGTTTCGCGGCCGCTGGCTTTAACTGTCATTCGTGTCTTCGTATCACGTCGCTAATCACCATTTCTTTGCTGTGTCTTTTGTCTCTTCCTATCCTTACCGCTCGACAACAATTAATCTTGTCACTATATCAATCTTTATCTCATCGTATCCCGTCGCTCTGCCACCAATAAATCTGTGCTGGTACTTACTTTCTTTGCACAGATCTAAGGTAACGTGTGCCGTGGAGGCTGTACTTTGGGGAATTAGGTAAAGGGGTTCTGTTAGGATGAGAAATTAATTGATATGTTTCTTTGCATTAAGTTTATTCTTCGTTAGGGGTTCTTACACATGTTTTCCACCTTCTGAGTTACTGGGCTCTTGGACTGATAAAACTTAATTGGCACTTGTTGTAATTACGAGTCTATAGGCACGAGGGAATTTTACTGAGTATTGATTGTCACTTTCACTGTCTTTGATTGCTTCGCACACCACACTTTTGCACTTGTTCTTCTTCTGGGGATTCTTCTGTCTTTCTCCCTCTTCTCTGCTGTTGCTGCGCCACTGTTCTCGCCCCTCCTTCCCCTCTTCGTCGTTATTCTTCTTCTTGACTTCTCTGTTCCCCTTTTTTCTCTGCTCCCTTTTCTCCCTGCTCTCTCTCTGTCTCGCCTTTTTGTTCAGTTGAAATCTCCTTAGCACCGCCTTTGGATTTTTCGGATACTGACTGGGTGTGGCATTTTCTGAAAGACTTTTTGTGTCTTAGTGGCTACTAACTTCATACGAGACCGCCTTCCTGTCAGGTCTTCTACAGTAATTCGTAGGCTGTGAATTTGTATACGCCTCCTTCTTCATGTCCTGGCTTCTTAGGGGCGTATCCCTTGGTAACCTCATAGGTCATTCGTTGATACTTCTTTTGGGCTGTCTTATGACCACACTCATGGCTTTTGATTCGTCAATACTAGAGGCTATATTTGGGAGGGTGGAGCACTTAAGAGTTCGGCACTCCCCTCCTTTGAACAACGGGTCATAGAATTCCTTTTTAACGTATGCCAGATGGCTCTCTCTGACCTGTTCACGAAGGGAACGGCAATTAGTCATAGGCGCTAATGAGAGTAGTTTTTCCAATTTCTCGAATATGCCTGGGCAATATCCCTCATCGACCATAATCTCTTGTTGGTCACTAATCGCTGGTACGGACAGAGGCTTTTTGGGGAGATGAAAACCAGATGTCTAATGGCTAAAAGCCTAATGTTTGGAGTAACAAAATCCCTTCGCTAAGAAAAAAATCATTATCTTATCCCCTTTTCTCCTTTTTCTTCTCTTATTATCCGTTTCGTGCCTTTTTTCTTAAGTATTATTAAGTTATTGTCTTTTGGAATAACGACACTGTGCCACACTATTACATATATCGATAATATATATATATATATATATATATATTGATATATATATCTATATATATATATAGATATATTATTATATATATATATATTAATATATAATATAATAATATTATATAGATATAATTTATTATATATAATATATATATATTATATATTTATTTATATATATTTAGTATGTATGTGTATATATATCTAAAATATATATATATATATATATATATCTTATATATATATCTATATATAGTATATTATATGCATATATATATATTATATATATATATATATATAGTATTATATATATATATATATATATATATATATATATATATATATAATATATATATATATATGTGTGTGTGTGTGTGTGTGTGTGTGTGTGTGTGTGTATGCAGAAGCCAGGTACTATGTCGTACCTCTAAGTAAATAGGGATACAATCCACAATGAAGTAAAATCCTCTTGTAGTTTAAAATATATATCTCTAGTACAGGATTAAAGCTTTGGACCATCAACTGTGGTCTTGTTCACAGTTGATGGTCGAAAGCTTTAATTCTGTATTAGAGATATATATTTTTAAACTACAAGAGGATTTTACTTCATTGTGGATTGTATCCCCCATATGTGTGTGTGTATATATATATATATATATATATATATATATATATATATATATATATATATATATATATATATATAAAGGTTTTTTGCCACGAAGGAAAAAAATGGAAAAGCGAGATAGCCAAGTACTTTCGGTCCTGTTCGGACCTTTACTGAGGCAAACTGATTTTACAAAGAAAAACATAGTCAAAAGAAGGCTAATATACAAACTGACACTACCAGATTAGCCATAAGGGCGATTTCACTCTACAGAAAGGAGGAGCCGCCAGAGGCTAGCCACACCTTGAAGGATACCCGCATTAAACTTCTTCCAGAAAACAGTACATTTGGACCCATATATTTGTAAGATGTTTATGAAGGACCTCAGAATAAATGAACAACTAATTAATTAGTCCCACGTGTATATAGTTATTATTTCTCTCTCTCTCTCTCTCTCTCTCTCTCTCTCTCTGGTTCAATATTCTCTCTCCCTCTTTCTCTTGCTCGATATATATATATATTTATATTTTCTTTCGTCTTTTCATTAATAATAATTTTTGTTGGGAAAATTTGTGTTAAAATTCATGATATTATATTGTATATGCTCCCGTGTTTTTTTTCAAAACGTACTGTTTTCTGGAAGAAATCAATTGTTTACGTTTACTGCGGGTATCTTTCAAGGATGGCTAGCCTCTGGCAGCTCCTTTCTGTAGAGTGAAAATCGCCCTTATGGCTAATCTGGTAGTGTCAGTTTGTATATTAAGCCTTCTTTTGACTATGTTTTTCTTTGTAAAATCAGTTTGCCTCAGTAAAGGGTCCGAACAGGACCAAAAGTACTTGGCTATCTCGCTTTTTCATTTTTTCCTTCGTGGCAAAAAAACCTTTATTTATACATGTGTGTGTGTGTGTGTGTGTGTGCTTAAAAAATCACAGTAGATGCACGTGACTTCATAAAATAAAGCAAATTCCACAGGAAAATGATAGTCAAAGAAATCCAAGCGCTTTGTCTTTACTAAGACATTGTCAAAGAGCGAATGAAATACAATTGATAGAAATGTCTCAGGTACACAACAAGATCAAGAATACCAGATGGTTAATTGTCAAAAGGGTAAAAATTAAAAGAGATAATCCAGATGGAATTATTTCGGATATCACACGGTCACAAACCGTATCCTAACAGATTGACCTTACCGAAATTACAAAGTTTCTTTACAGTCCAAAATATGTAAAAACTGAATATATTAATTTTGTTGCTTATATTTATCTACAACTTTTTTCATTATGAAAGCATCAAGTTTAAATAAACCAAGACTTAAATTTAGAACATTTTTATTATTTGACTTGATGAAACAAGATTCAGTGATGTTCCTTTCAACTGTGTCATTACTTGGAATTAAGGCTCTTGCTTGACTCCAGTTAATAGGATGGTCTAAATCTCTCATATGTACGAATAATGCATTCGATATTTTCCAGTTCTCACAGAATATTGATGTTGTTTGAGACGTTGTGAAAGAGATTTACCGGTTTGTCCGTAATAGACTTTATCACACTTGTTGCAAGGAATTTCACATATGCAGCCTGGAAGATCTCAAGGAGAATTTTTGATTACTAAACTCTTGACATTAATATAACTGAAAACAACATTTATGTTAAAAAGCTTTAAAATTCTAGGAATATCTAAAGAACTTTCATCATAGGGTAATTTTAGAATGTTATGCTTACTATATTCAAGTTTGTCATTAGTTATAAAATGTTTTTCTAGCTCTTTTCCATGCCACATCTACAAAGCTCCTTGGGTATTCAAGTTTCATTGCAATATCATAAATCGTTTTAATTTCAGCATCAATAAACTGTGGGCTACAGACACATAATGCCCTTAGCAACATCCCAGAAAAAACAGAGAATTTAACATTTTGATGGTGATTGGAGTAGTAATGAACAAAAGAGGCAATGTTAGTTGATTTTCGAAAGACTGAAAAGGTGAAATTTCTATCATTTCTATGGACAGTTACATCAAGAAAATTCAAATTACAATTTCTATCTTCCTCTACAGTAAATTTTACAGAAGGGACTAAGTTATTGAGATTATTAAGGAATTCCTGGAAATTTTCGCGAACTGGCCAAATACAGAAGATATCCACATATCTAAACCAAATAACTTTTTGGGGCAAAGTTCTTGGTAAGAGTTTTGTCTCAAAAAATTCCATGTAAATATTGCTAAGGACAGGAGATAATTATATTTCATTCGCTCCTTGACAATGTCTTAGTAAAGACGAAAGCGCTTGGATTTCGGACTATCATTTTCCTGTGGAATTCGCTTATATATATTATATATATATATATATATATATATATATATATATATATATATAATATATATATACATACACACACACACACACACACACACACACACACACACACACACACATATATATTATAGAATATATTATATATATATATATATATATTCTATATAGATATTATTATAAATATATATATTATATATACCTGTATGACAGAAACTACAACCTAGCTGACGCAGAATTTAACCAGTGTAGTAGCCTACACAAGTCATTACTTCTCGGGTATATGGATCGAAAGGTGTTAAGGATTATCTCAGGTAACTCGATAGACCTTGGAAGGGCATCCTGGGAGGGAGGAGCAACGGGCATTAACCGGAATTAGCGACATTAAAAGTCTCCTTCAGGGGAGATTTGAAGGAGAGCCTAAAAGATTATCCGTGATCCTGTAATAAAGACAAAGCACGTGGACACTTGGAATAGTATGCCTATAATCTCCTAGCCGTTACTGTACCTAATAGTTTCTAATGCTGTTATGCTGTAATGACTGAATGTCTGCGTCGTAGTATAATGGTTTCGTCAATGCAAAAACAAATGAGAGGTAGGTCTGCACTGTCTTCAAGAGGACGGAAGACTGCGCAGCAAATTTAATTGTGCATGGTTTCATAAGCTTGTTTGCATCTTGCAGGCCAAAATATTTATCTTGTAAAAAAAGATTCTGAAACCTGAATGTAAAGTTGTAAGAAAATATAAGATACTGATATGAAAAAATAGTTACAACGCTACAAAATGACGTTGGATCACAGGCGCGTGCACGATGAATGCATTCGAAGGCATTCAAATTTGTTTTAGGAATAAAACTTCTTTATAAACCTACCTTGGTGGTAAGCGACATTGTAATACTATGGCAGAATGTAATACCCAAATTGTTACTACCTGTTATGCATAGGCCATAAAATTTATAACCTATTTTAAAGACGCTAGCAAAAGGATTGCCATTTAAGTAAGAATTGTTATAAACGTGTGTCCTTCAGCGCACATAAAGCATTGCGTTAAATATTGCATGAATGGTTCGATGCTGAAGAGAAAGGTGATTGTGGCAAAATGTCTCGGTGACAAACTATTAAAGAGGGAAAAGAAAACCTTACATTATTATTGAACCTAAGTTGTGTAAATGGGCGGTATAGCCATAACCAAGGGACAAGTACTATTTTCAAGGTTGAACACTTTTCATTTAGAAAATTTGAGTTATTACAATACAAAGCAATGAAAATGTAATTATGAGGTATTTATAGGAAAGTCACATGAAAAGCTAGGCAACATTTCCTCTGAGAAGAAAAGTTTGTAATTTTTTAAAACTAGATACAGTTTTCCTCAGGTTCGGATTAAACTTTTGTACCCTAATGCTTAAAATTCAGGAAACTATGTAATCTTTGGAAAAACGGCTTTATTCGGAAGATAAAATCCCAGGAAATAAATCTAGCATTAAATCCAAAAGCATACGAATGAAAAAATGCGTTTCAAATGTAATTGTAAGACAAAAATAAGTCTAAAAATACATCGTTCAGATTTACACGAGCTACCTATAAATCGGTGCTCCATTTTCTGTGTGAACAAACTTGAATGTTTTCTCTAATCTGTTGAAGCGATATTGTTTATGTAGGCGCATTAACCATCAAATAAACGTATCATGTACCTTCCTGTGCAGGTACACTGACGGTACACAGTACCAGGGGCTTGGAGGGCGGCCAAATAACTAGCCAGGAAGCCGAAAGTGAAGGTTAAAAACACGGCAATGCTCGTGGCTCCCCCACCATGTTTGTTTGCGTTTAGCTTATGTGAAGTGAGGCCGACGCATCAGGTCACAATCGTAGTGTGATTAAAGAGCAAATGTGCCTTGCCAGTGTTTGTTTGCGGCATGAGGGCCCTATGTGGTTCATGTGACACACGTTATGTGCAAAACCGTGCTTGTGATCTCGAAGTGCTCTGAGCTAAAGGCGTTTGTTTAGGTGAGTTCCATTGGCGCCCCCAGTATTTACGTGCATATTTATGTGGTTTCCCGGAGTCATTTCGGGATAATTATTCACTCTGCGACTCCGTCAGGTGAGAGAGGTGTAACCTTGACAACGGTCACGATTGTAAATGAAGGAGTGAGTAGGTGACCCGCCTTTTTTGGGGGGGCTGCTACCTAGCTATGCCTAGACCTAAGCTGCAGGAGGGACGTTAAGCCTACCGTACCAAAGCCGAACCGTTTGCCGCTGTTTTCCGAGAATATCATGTCCCAGAATAGTACGTTAGGCACCACTGTATTACGCGGTCTTATCATTAGCCAATTTGGCTCCTAAACTGCAATTTTACTACCTAAGCTAATGAAAGTAGCCTAGCTTAAGAGTAACCTAATGGGCTGGATGTCTGGGTTGCTACCAACTCCTATTTTTGTATTATTATCTAGTACCCTATATTTGCTCGTCTTAGGTTTCCAGTAAAGCTAAGATGACTTTAATACTCTTCCCTTCCAGTATTTGAACCATAGCCTAGGCCAAGTTTCTGTTCAGGATGCCGATTATGTTTTTAGTATGTTTCCCGTTCTTCGGCCCAGCCTACCTATTGTTGGCACGTACCCCAGTATAGCCAAAGAGACTGCTGCCATGTCCTTTGGTTCGGTAGCCACCACCAGTTCATGTGCAGAATGGTCACCGTGTTTACTACCAGCCCCATGGGGGACAGTTGCGACAACTCTAATGAAAAGATGGGTCGTTTGCTTAGTGGGGAGACAGGGATATTCACTGTTACTTCAAGGGGCCCTAGGGCAAGTGGCGGCTCGTGGCTATCATTCTGGGGGTGCTGTAATGATCCACGAGCCGCCACTGGCCTAGGGCACAATGCTCTAAGCTAGGTTAGGTTAGGTAGGTCATGTCTCAGGGCAAGTCTAGAGCAGTGGGAACAGGTTCCCCAGACGGAAACGGACCTAAAATTTCCTAGAATGCTGTGTCGTGACCTAACAAGACCTTCCTTTCCTAACCTCACGTAGGGTGCTGTGCCCTGACCTTACTGGAGGCTGTTTCCCTTCACTCCTCAAGTAACACTAAACATCGAAGACAGTGCATTACCAAAGGTCCTGTTCTGAGGTAGTGAATTGTCCTGTCATAAACATAAACATTGTAGCGAGAGTGAGGAACTTAGGAGTATCTACTGATTACAAAATAGATTTCGATGAAAAATCATATATATTGTAAAAACCTGTAACTATTGTATTAGAAAGAAAACATTAAAATGAAGATACTCAGAAAACAGCAATTTGTAACCAAATACTTAATGAAAGGAATACATTACCGTGACAGAATAACCCTGGCTCCCAGTAAAAGCAAGAATAGAATACAAAATACTTCTTACAGTCTTTAAAGCACTAAAATATGGTGAACCAACATATCTAAGAAACTGCTTGTTTCTTTAGACCTGAGTGAGTGTTGTGATCAGATTTGCAAGTGAAGCATATAGGCTATTAGAACCTAGAACAATATTGTAAGTCAGGTGAGAGAGCATTTGAACATTGCACCCCAAGACTATGCAACAAAATACCGCCCGAAGTGAAGAGCATACAAGAAAAAGGCAAATTTAAAAAGAACTAAAGACTGATGGTACTGATGTTACAATACTTAAAATTTATAAAATATAAGAAGCAACTTATTTTGAAAACGTACAAGGACCCACCAGAGAGGGAATCATGCCTTTGGAGGGCTGTACATAAAACCAAACAAGTGAAAAGACTGTAAACACAAATGACCATAGATATACCGGTTGCAACTAGTGGGAACCAGTCTGTGGTAATAATCTTCAGATTTACCCAAAACACTTTTGTTTGTTTTCCCAGCCCCACTCCAAAACAATTATGGTGACCCCAATGCTGAACTGTTTAGGGTGAAGAAAAACAAATGGATAAAACTGAAGACCAGTACCACTTCCTGGTTCCTGCCAGTTCTTGATCGGAATACATACCACCTTTACTTTATGGCTTCGTTTATTTTTCGTATCTTTCGTTTATGTTTATGATATTTATTGTATTATGCTTATGTTTTTATATTCATCTCCAAGGGGCTGGTACTAAATATGACACCCATTTTGCATTTAAACTGGTACCTAGGCACTGAGCCAGAGGGTTGCAGAAATAATCTTCAGTTTTACTAACCAATGGCTTTGAGAGAAGCGCTCATAAATATGCTCAAGTTCATATCAGTGTCAGTCATAGGATATGCTTTGTAACGTTATATTCTTAGACCTAACCCAAAATAGGGTGCCAATCCCAATGTTAGGTAAAAACATGCTGTGGCAGGAAGTTTATGTAGGGCAGTGCTGCCTTTAGAAATGTGATTTTTGCAACTGTACCCAGGAAAACATTGCATATGGTAATCAAGTGCATATGAAGCTAGAATCACATTATGCAGCCGTGTAGAAACTTTTTTTTATATATCCTAATTGTGTTTAGGCTTCCAAAGAATGTAAAACTTTCTCTTTGAAATCAAAAGAATAATTGTTTTTCCACAACATCAGTCCAGTGTTTGGTAAAACTGAAGACTACTACCTTGACCTGGCTCTTATCAGTCGCTAACCAGTATGTTTATTGGCTTTTGTTTATGTGTATGTCTATTTTTTTTAATGATATTTACCCTTTTTGTTTGTTTTTACATTCATCCCCATTTTGTATGTTAATTGGTAGGTTTGGAGCCAGAGGAGTGCTGTAGTAGTCTTTAGTTTTTGTACAAGTAACTTACCCAGCAGATATATACTTAGCTATAGACTCGGTCGTCCCGACAGAATTTCAAAAACTCGCGGCACACGCGACAGGTAGGTCAGGTGATCCACCATTCCCGCCGCTGGGTGGCGGGGTCTGAACTATTCCCGTTTTCTAAGCCATAATTTCTCTGTCGGTTGAACGGACAACACCTATTGTTCGTTCCTCCATCTTGGATTTCAACTCGTTTGCCGAGAATTTGGATTGGTTTTTTGGTGACGTATTCTGTTTTTTCTCTGGCTTGGCATACGCTTATGTGGACTGTTTTTCGACTTTGTTTGACTACTCTTTCACGATGTCTGACGCTAAGGCTTCACCTATGTTTAGAGTTTGCAGTAGGGAAGACTGTAAGGTTAGGCTGCCTAAATCGGCATTGGATCCGCATAGTATTTGCGCTAAATGCAGGGAGAATGAATGTTCTTTTATTAACACCTGTGTGGAATGCGAGAACCTTACGGAGCTTGAATGGAAGGAATTATCATCATATGTTAGGAAGCTTGAGAGAGATAGAGTGAGAAAGGCTTCAGCTAGGTCATCTAGTAGATCTTGCTCATTAGAACAAGAAATAACTCTCCATCTAACAATTTTCCCTTATTCCTCAGCTGCTTCTCCCTGTTCTGAATCCAAAGATTCTTCGTCAGAGAGGGGAAAATGTAAAAGCTTCTATTAAGAAAAACTTCAGCTCAGCTACGAGCTCTAAACCAAGGTAAGAGTGGTGATAGTGACTTGTGCAGTGTCCCCAGTGCAGTGGAGGGGGCGTCTGACCGGTTCCTCATTGCTCCTAGGCCTAGACCTCTTGCCAAACTCCCAGGACCAGGGGAGGAGGAATGTCGAAAGGCCGCAGGGAGGGATGCAGAACATCCCCAACGGTCAGGCGTCCCTTTCGGCAGATCCGTTGTTAAGTCCCAGGCTGCCTCGGATTGCCGCAGAAAAGGCGTCCTAAAGGAGTGTTTTTCGGCCTCAGACTCTTCCTCTCCTAAACGAGGATGGAGTTCGGCCTCCCGTTCGTTCGCCCTTTGAAGAGAGCCTGGAAGGCGCCTAAAGGAGACGCGGCTGACTCCAGCCCAGAGCGTTTTCCCGAGGATTGGCCTTCGGGACCTAAGAAGACTAGACTAGAGGAGCCTGCTCTTCAGGATCCGACCAAGAAGTTTTTGGTTAATCTGCAAGAGCAGTTAGCTTCGCTCGTAGGCTCTTTTTGCTAAGGACTCTACAAGGAGGAAGGATGTCTCGCTCCCGGTTAAGAGTTCCGCTAAGCGTCCTTCTTCGTATAGGAGAGAACTCTCACGATCTCCAGGGCGTTTATCGCCTTCGTCGAGAGACTCGTCGGATAGGAGTTGTTCTCCTGAGAGAAGAGCCCCTTTCGCCCTATAGGCTGTCTTCCCCCCGAAGCGCCCTCTTAGACGCAGCGAATCGAGCAGAAGTCTCGATCGGTTTAGGTGCAAGGAACCGGAAAACCGATTTAGGTATCAGGATCCCTTGGGTCTTCAGGACCAGGAACCAGACAGGCGCAAAGAGGCAGCAAGACGCAAGAAAGGGCGTCAAGAAGCTCTTAGAACGCAGGATTCAGGACGTCAGGATTCGGCTAGAAGGCAGGAATCAGGACGCTATGAGCCAGGACGCCATGAGTCGGGCGCAATGAGTCAGGGCGCCAGGAGTCAGGGCGCCAGGAGTCAGGGCGCCAGGATTCGGACGTCATGGAGTCAGGGCGCCAGGAGTTTAGACGCAGAAAACAGGACTCAGGAGTACGTTAGGCGTCAAGTGTTAGGGCGCCAAGAGCCTGTTAAGCGTCAGGATTCAGGACGCGGGGATCTTTTCAAGCGCCCTGAATCAGGACGCCAGGAGCCTAGCAAGCGCCACGAACCCGACGAACATAGACAACAAGAGTCTATTAGGCACAGATGTTGCCGACAGACAGGAGCCTCACTCTTCGTATAGGAGTGCTAATGTTCCGCGCTCCCCTTCTCGGGAAAGGAGTTCTTCTCCCGGGAAGAGCCAGATCACTCCAAAACGATCTCCTTCTGTAGATCAGTTGGACAGTATCGGAAGACGAAGAGCTGTAGAGTAGCAGTTTCGACTACAAGAGACTTTCTCTTTTGCTGCTAAAGGAGTTCGGAGACTCCCTTCACTCCTGCGGACCCTCCTTCACCAGGATCGTTGATGTCCAGCACTAAAGCTCTCAAATCGTCTTCCTTCGTTAAGCATGCGCCCCGCTCTTTGTATGAAAAAGCATTAAAAACTTTTCAGAGTGGTTGACTTCCAGAAGGGAAGCGGGCAAGACAGTTTTTTCCTGCCCTCCTTCCAAGTTAACAGGCAAACCAGGAAGGTGGTACGAGACCAAAGAGCCGATGGGGTTAGGTCTGCTTCTTCCGCGGATGCGGATTTTGCTTCCTTAGTGGACTCTGCTAGGAGGAAGTCGTTGCTGTCTGCTAAGGCGACTTGGGGCATGTGTGAGCTGGACCACCTTCTAAAGGGCCTCTTTAAAACCCTAGAAGTCTTCAACTTTATGGGACTGGGCTTTAGGAGCTTTAGCAAAGAGATCTCAGGACACGGACTTTGTTTCCATGGAGGAACTTTCGAGCGTCCTGGCTTGCCTGGACAGAGCGGTCATGGACGGTTCTGTGGAAGTTGCCTCTCTTTTTGGTACGGGAGTATTGAAGAAGAGATCTGTCTTTAGCTCTTTCTTAGCAAGAGCAGTATCACCCTTGCAAAGGACATCTCTTCTTTTGCTCCTTTATCCCCGCACCTTTTTCCACAAGAGACGGTTAGAGAGGTTTCGAAATCTCTTACGGAGAGGCAACTCAAGATCTCCTCACGCACTCAGCCAAGAAGTTTAGGCCGGCAGTGCCTATAGAGAAGAAGAGAGACCCTCTTTTGTTCAGCCCTTTCGAGGGGGCCTCCTCTTCTAGAGCCCCTCTTAGAGGTAGAAGACCAGAGAGAAAGAGTAGACCATCTAGAAGGTCCTTCGGGAAGTCTAGATGAACAGCAAGTCCTCCAGACGAAAGTAGGCGCCAGGCTACTCCACTTTGCCAAAGTCTGGGCGCAGAAGGGAGCGGACTCCTGGTCCCTCTCTATCCTGAAAAAAGGATACTTGATCCCCTTCAGGGAAAATCCTCCCTTGACGACAACTCCAAGGGAGTTGACCGCAAGATACTCGGATCCGGTCCGAAAAGCTTGCTTAGGTTGCAAGCAGTGGAACAGATGATTTCCAAGGAAGCGGTAGAACTGGTTCAAGATCTCCAGTCTCCAGGATTCTACAATCGGCTATTCCTGGTACCGAAAGCATCGGGGGGATGGAGACCAGTTCTAGACGTCAGTGCCCTGAATTTCTTTGTCTTGAAGAAGAAATTTTCGATGGAGACGTCTTCCTCTGTTCTATCTGCTCTTCGTCCAGGGGACTGGATGGTGTCCCTGGACCTTCAGGATGCGTATTTCCATGTGCCAATTCATCCGGCACAGCAAGGAAGTAATCTGATGGTTCATGTTTTCCAATGGGAAAGTGTTCCAGTTCCGAGCGATGTGCTTCGGACTTTCGACTGCCCCTCAAGTCTTTACGGACATCATGAAGAATGTAAGCTTATTGGCTACATCTGGAAGGGATCAGGATCTCGTTATAATCTGGACGATTGGCTAATAAGAGCCCAATCGGAGGAAAAATGTCTGGAGGACCTTTTAGTTACTCTAAAGTTGACAAAGTCCTTAGGACTTTTAGTAAATCACGAGAAATCCATGCTGACTCCCCGCAAAGTATTGTCTATCTGGGGATTCAGATGGATTCTCGGATTTTTCTAGCGTATCCTTCGCAGGAAAGGAGACAACGCTGCCTAGAAAATGTGGTCAGTCTTCTTAAGGAAAGAACATTGTTCCGCGATGGGAATGGATGACCTGTGCTGGGGACCCTCTCCTCGATGGAACAGTTCGTTTCCTTAGGAAACTTCACCTAAGACCACTTCAATTTTATTTGAAGGAGAAGTGGGATTGGAAGTCCAACAATCTGGGAGAGACTTTTCCAATCTCGAAACGGATACAAGGAGAATATCCGTTGGTGGTTAGATCCACAGAAACTAAGGCAAAGGAATCTCCCTTCGCTTACAGAACCCTCGCCTAGCGTTGTTTGCAGACGCCTCAGATTCAGGGTGGGGAGCGACCCTAGGTTCGCAAGAGGTGTCAGGCATTTGGGAAGGAGAACAAGTGTCCTGGCACATAAACAAGAAAGAGCTAACAGCCATTCATCTAGCTTTGGTTCATTTCGAGGAACAGGTCTCAGGTCTGGGGATTCAGATTCACTCGGACAACACAACAGCCCTCGCTTATATAAAGAAGCAAGGGGGGACGCATTCCTTTTCCTGTACGAATCAGCAAAGGATCTGCTGATTTGGGCACAGGAAAGGAAGATCTCTCTCCTCACAAGGTTTGTGCAGGGAGAGAAAAATGTCCGGGCAGATCTGTTAAGCAGAAAAGAACAAGTCCTACCCACGGAATGGACTCTCAATCCTCAGTTTGTTCATGCAACTTACCTGTCAGATATATATAGCTGATATTTATTTCCGACACCGACAGAATTTAAAACTTACGACACACGTAGTGGGAGTCAGGTGGTTAGTACCCATTCCCAAGCCGCTGGGATGCGGTATCAGGAGGAATCATTCCCATTTTCTATTCATAACTTTTTCTGTCGCCGGTGTTGTGAACATCTGTTTACAGCACCTCCGTCTGGATTTGGAAACTTATTGCTACTTGAGTATCCCTTTTGGTTCTTTTTTTTTTGGATTAATTGATTGGATCGGTGGCTAGGCACACGTTATTAGTGGATTGATTTGATTTTGGTTTGGACTTTTCTTGGAATAATATGTCAGGGTCTAGTTCAGCTAGCGCTATTTGGTCTGCTCTAGACTGATTGTAGAGGTAGGCTACTGAAAGCTTCAGTAGACCCACATACGGTATGTAAGAGTTGCAGGGAGCATGAATGTGTGTATGAAAACCGTTGCAAGGAGTGCGAAAGACTAACAGATTCTGAGTGGAAGGCGTATGAGACCTATCTTAGGAAACTTGAAAAGGATAGGTTAAGGAGGTCTTCCTCCAGGAGTGTTTCAGAGGCGTTCAAGATATTAATGTTTCTCCTGTTAACCCTCCTTCTGTTAATGCTCCTAACCCTGTAGTTTTGCCTCCGGGCCCTGAAACAGTGTCTGTAGAGGAGTAATACTTTTTATCCTTAATATTGGAGTCGATTCGTAATCTAATTAGAATCAAAAGTGTTGGCTCTTGAGAGCAAAAGTGACGTGCAAAAGTGCAGTGATACCCCTTGTGTAGTGGAGGGTGCGTCAGATCGGCCTCGTTTCGTTCGCCTCTAGGCCTGGACCTCTGCTTGACTCCCAGGGCCTGGGGAGGGAGCATGTCGAAAGCCGAAGGAGGGTTACAAGGAACCCCCACCGATCTGACGTGCCTTCGGCAGTTACTGATGAAAATCCCCAGACTGCCAGGGAGCGTGCGCGTGCACGCCTCCTCAAGGAGTGTTTTTTTCGTCATCGGAGGCTTCATCCCCACGTAAAGGGTGGAGTTCTCAAGGTGCTTCACGTCCGCTGAAAAGGACGGCGCTTATGTTGACGCTTCACGTCCTAGTTCGCCGCTTTTGCGATCTTCGCCTGACAGTGCGTTCGCTGCTTTTCCGCCGCAGAAAAGGCGTAGGGAGTCTTCGGACTTGGATTCAGTTAGCTCGTGTGAGCGATACGGTCGCTCCAGAGCTCGGGAAGAGGGCTGTCCCTGGGAGGAGGAGGGGGGGGCGTCCCCTCGCCGCTCTCCTGCTCACAGGATCAGTCCCTCCCCAGAGCAGGAAGATTCGCCTAACAAGAGAATGATTCAGTCACTGCAGCAGCAAACTTCAGGACGCTCTTGCTGCTAGAGAGGCTCTTCCGCGTCGTAGGAAGGATGAGAAGCTCCCGTGAAGAAGTCTAGACCCGCTCTTTCTCCTCGCTCGCCTCTCTATTCGTTTCGAGTCTCCCCTCTAGAAGTTCGATCTGCTCCCCAGCAGCTCTCTAGAGAAGGTGAGAAGTTCGCTTCTCGCTCTCAGGATGATATACTCCCGCTCGCAAGTCTTCGCATGTTCGCAAGCGAGTGATCGACGCTGAGCGCGCTTCTGTGCAAGTGGAGCGCGCTTCAGGTGCCGCCAGACGCGCACCTGTTGTGGATAAACGTGCACCAGTGAGCGGCAGCCGCTCGCTGACTGACGCTCGGCGCGCACCAGTGGAAGCCAAGCGTGCACTAGTGGATGCTCGGTGCGCGCCAGTGGACGCCAAGCGTGTGTTGGTAGAAGTCGAGCGCGCACCTGTCGGCGCCAAACGTGCGGATTCGGACGCCAAGCGCGCGCTGGTAGACACCAGTCCCTCACCGATGCAAGTTCAGGTGGATGAAGGAACCCTTCATGGGCTGTCAGTTTATTCAGAGTTTCCTCCTACTTCTCCAGTTTCTGAGGAAGGAGTTAGCGACGATTTAGTAGAAGCAGAGGAAGAACAACAAACAGCTACTGTCTCATCGGACTATAAAGTTTTGATGCGTCTGCTACAGTCAGAGTTCGGAGAAACTTTTCAACCGGAAGCCCCTCGTACTCCTCCTTCTTTCAATTTTCTTCTTGTTAAGGCAACGAAGGCATCGGGGTTTCATTAAAATGAAGAAGTCCGCTTTCCACGAAAGCAAAAGCGTTCCCCGGTAAAGTCAATGAATGGATGGAGAAGAGGAAAGCGTCAGGAAAGTCCTCTTTAGCTTTAGCCGCCTTCCAAGACTCTGCGGTAAAGGACGGGCATGTGGTATGAGACAGGAGACATAGGCGTTAAACTACCAGCCTCTGCTCAAGGTGACTTTGGGAGCATCGTAGACGCCTCCAGAAGAGCCCTTCTGTCTTCATCAAAAGTCACGTGGACCCATAACGAGTTCGACTTTCACCTAAAAAGGCCTCTTCAGGACTCTAGAGGTCTTCAACTTTCTTGACTGGTGTCTTGGAGTTTTAGATGCCAGGTCAAGGAGTTCTGATACTATTAGTCTGGGGGAGCTGTCCAGCGTACTTTCTTGTATGGACAAGGCCGTCAGGGATGGTTCTGAGGAGTTGGCTACGCACTTTAGCTCGGGGATTCTTAAGAAGAGAGCGCTCTTTTTGTAATTTCACGGCTAAATCCGTCTCTCCAACGCAAAAGGCGGACTTGCTCTTCGCTCCTTTCTCAGACCATCTCTTTCCCCAGGCTATGGTTAAGGACATAGCTTCAAGCCTTCAGGAAAAGGCAACGCAAGATCTTCTGGCTCAGTCTTCTAGAAGGCCAGCAGCTGCTTCATCTTCTGGAGCTTCGTTTGCCAAGAAATCGAAGCCCTTTCGTGGTGGACTTTCCTCGAAAGCAGCCTCCCGAGGAAGAGGCTCTTCCAGAGGAAAAACCCCTGCTCCGTCAAAGAGTAGGAAGTGAGTCGTAAGTCCTTCAGACGCCGGTAGAGCCAGGCTTCTTCGATTTGCGAGAGCCTGGGAAGAGAGAGATGCCGACCCTTGGTCGCTGGATGTCGTGAGGAAAGGGTACAGGATCCCGTTCTTGAAGTCGCCCCCGCTATCCTCAACACCAAAGGATTTGTCTCCCTCTTATCGAGGAGAGAAGCAGAAAGTGCTTTCGATCTGCTGGAACAAATGATCGAGAAGCAAGCGGTAGAACAGGTCTTCGACCTGGAATCACCAGGGTTTTACAACCGCCTGTTCCTGGTGCCGAAACATTCAGGGGGGTGGCGACCCGTCCTCGATGTCAGCAGTCTAAATCTCTTTGTAATAAAGAAGAAATTCAAGATGGAGACGACTCAATCGGTGCTGTCAGCTTTGAGACCGGATTGGATGGTCTCACTGGACCTCCAAGACGCGTATTTTCACGTCCCCATCCATCCCCAATCAAGGAAATACCTGCGATTTGTCCTGAGGGGGAAGGTATTCCAATTCAGGGCACTTTGCTTCGGTCTGACCACAGCGCCGATGGTTTTTCACCATTCTAATGAAGAACGTAGCAAGGCTGCTTCATTTGGAGGGAATATACGGATCTCTCTCTACCTAGACGACTGGCTTATTCGAGCCTCATCGCGCGAACGGTGTCTGAGGACCTGCACACGACCATGACGTTAGCAAAGTCCCTGGGACTTCTGATAAACCTCGAAAAGTCGCATTTGACTCCGTCTCAATCTTTAGTCTATCTGGGGATTCAGATGGACTCAGTGGCTTTTCGGGCTTTTCCGTCCCAGGGGGCGACAACTTCAATGCTTGGAGAATATGGCGACGCTTTCTGGGGAAGGAAACATGGGCTCGGTGAGGGAATGGATGAGTTTGCTGGGGACCATTTCCTCACTGGAGAAGTTTGTTTCTCTGGGAAGGCTCCACCTCAGACCTCTTCAATTCTTCCTAGCCAACAGTTGGAAGAACAAGCAAGATCTGGAGGCGATCTTGTGCTTAACGAGAGAGGTGAAGGATCACCTCAAGTTGGTGGTCAGATCCTCGGAGGCTCGCAGAAGGGCTCTCCCTCAAACTTCGGAACCCCGACCTAGTGTTGTTTTCCGACGCGTCGTCCACGGTTGGGGAGCAACACTAGGAGGGGGGAAAGAAGTGTCGGGCACCTTGGAGAGGGGAACAGGTGTCCTGGCACATCCAATCTGAAAGAACTGTCAGCCATTTATCTGGCTCTCAGGTGTTTCCAGGAAGAAGTATCCGGCAAAGTCGTTCAGATCAATGCGGACAACACCACAGCGCTGGCATACCTAAGAAATCAAGGGGGAACTCACTCGCCTTCTCTGTTTGCCATCGCAAAGGAACTCCTGTTGTGGGCAAAGCGCAAGAAGTCACGATCCTGACAAGGTTCGTGTCAGGAGTACAGAATGTTCGGGCGGACCTTCTCAGTCGACGAGGACAGCTGTTGCCGACAGAGTGGACCCTTCACCAAGAGGTTTGCCAGTCGCTGTGGAATCTGTGGGGCTGTCCACAGGTGGATGTCTTCGCAACGTCAAGGACGAGAAGACTTCAACTCTATTGCTCGCCAGTTCTGGACCCGGGAGCAGTCGCAGTAGACGCCCTACTTTGGAGTTGGTCGGGCCTAGACATTTACGCTTTTCCCCCGCTCAAGATCCTCGGGGAAGTGATGAGGAAGTTTGCGGCATCGGAAGGAGCGAGGATGACACTCATCGCCCCCTTCTGGCCGGCAGCCGACTGGTTCACAGAGGTGATGTCCTTCCTGGTAGACTTTCCGAGGACTCTACCCTTAAGGAAAGATCTACTCAGACAGCCCCACTTCGAGAGGTACCACAAAAACCTCCCCGCTCTGAGTCTGACTGCGTTCAGACTATCAAGAAGTTGGCCAGAGCGAGGGGTTTTTCAAGACCTGTGGCGAAGGCGATTGCCACCGCAAGGAGGCCCTCCTCGATCGCTATGTACCAATCGAAGTGGGCTGTCTTCAGATCCTGGTGCAGGAAGAAAAGGGCATTTCCTCCTCCACAACCTCTGTGAGCCAGATAGCTGACTTCCTTCTTCATCTGAGAGAAGAAGTGAAGTTGGCTGTTCCGACTATTAAAGGCTAACAGGAGCGTGCTTCGGGTAGTCTTTAGACACAGAGGACTCGATTTGTCTAATAATAGGGACATTCACGATCTCATTAGATCGTTCGAAACTAGGAAGGTAGTCCAGCCTAAAGACCCTCGTGGAACTTGGATGTTGGTACTCAAATATTTGATGTCGAGTAACTTCGAACCGCTTCATTCAGTTTCTATCAGGAATCTGACGAAGAAAACGATCTTACCTAACGCTCTGGCGACGGCGAAGAGGGTTAGCGAAATTCAGGCATTAGCAAACAGATCGGCTTTTCAGAAAGTAGTGCGGTGTGTTCTTTAAGTCCCATGTTCTTAGCAAAGAACGAGAATCCTTCCAACCCGTGGCCGAGGTCCTTCGAATCAAATGTTGGCAGATATAGTTGGGAACGAACGTGAGAGATTCCTGTGTCCCGCCCTGTCAGGGCTCTAAAGTTTCTATCTGCAGAGAACTAAAGCTTGCAGAGGTTCATCGGACAATTGTGGTGTTCAGTGAGGAAACCTGATCTTCCTATGTCGAAAAACGCACTGGCGTTCTTCATCAGGAATACGATTCAAGAAGCGCATAATAAGTGTAGTGACAGTGATTTAAAGCTTCTGAAAGTAAAAGCTCACGAAGTGAGAGCTATTGCTACTTCGGTAGCCTTTCACAAAAATATGGCTCTCAAAGATATTTTGAATGCCACATTTTGGAGAAGCAATTCGGTGTTCGCTTCACACTACCTGCGGGAGGTGAAAGTGACATACGAAAATTGCTTCTCCCTCGGACCATACATTGCTGCAGACACTGTTTTGGGGGCAGGAGGTAACACTCATCCTATCCTTTAGGGATTAGGGGGTTTTTTAATTTGTGTTTATGGTTGTGGGGTGACCGCCTGGGGCGGGTCTCCCTGCCATTAGCTTAGTTAAGTGGGATACCTTTGGTAAACTAAGCCAGTGGTGGTATTTTGGTCTCGTTGCCCTCATTAGTATGGTCCATGGTCTAGTCACGTCGTGGTCTCGCCCCTGTTGACAGATCATCTGGAGTGCACCAGCTTCATAGGTCTCTACCTTGCTGGCAACTCTAGTAGCACAAGCAGACTTACGTGGCAGTAATCACGAAGCCAGCTATGCTAACAGGTAAGGAATCAAGATATCAATTATCTACACATATTTGTTTCCTAAATCCCTCTATTCTGTCTTCCCCCCCTCCCAAAAAAACCACCCAAAGGTGGGATTCAGCTATATATATATCTGACAGGTAGTTGCATGAACAAAATGATATTGTAATGATACAATTAAGTTTGTTCATACTTACCTGGCAGATATATATAATTAAGTACCCGCCCCCCACCTCCCCTCAGGAGACAGTGGAAATAAAAATTATGAATAGAAAATGGGAATGAATGATTCCTGATACCCGCCTCCCAGCGGCGGGAATGGGTACTAACCACCTGACTCCCACTACGTGTGTCGTAAGTTTTAAATTCTGTCGGTGTCGGAAATTATCAGCTATATATATATCTGCCAGGTAAGTATGTATGAAACTTTATTGTATCATAACAATATCATTTTCATGTATGACACTTACCTGGCAGGTATATATATAGCTATATTCTCTGTTCGCACCTGGCAGAATTTTCAAAACTCGTGGCAACCGCTAGATCACTGGTAGTTCAGGTGATCGCCACCCCCCCGCTCCCGTGGCGCTGGTTGCTCGGAATCATTCCCATTTTCATCAGATTTTTTTCTGCCACTGAACCGGCAACATCGTTGTTGGTTAATTCCCTGCTAGAATTCGAAACTTGTTAGCTGACTTTCGCTGTACTTGGAGGCTTTATTGGGTATCGTATGGGAAAGTTGGATTGGCAATCGCAATTGGAAGTTATTATAATGTCTGATTCTGGTATAGTATTTCGAGTGTGTATGAAAGAAGGGTGTAAGGTGAGACTGCCGAAAGCTTCGGTAGACCCTCACACAGTATGTAAGAAGTGTAGAGAGGTTTTGTGTACTTGGGATAATAGATGTAATGAGTGTGAAAGTTTAAATGAGAAAGAATGGAAGACTTTCACCAAATATGTTGAGAGACTTGAAAGGATAGAGTAAGAAGATCGGTGTCTCGGAGTGAGAGGTCAGGTCTTCTAGTAAGGCCTTGAATACTTCTGTTATTTCTCCTCCTTCTTCCCAAGTAGAAGTTGTTAATCCTTCTCCTCAGGTCTCTCCTGCGCCCGCTGCTGTTTCTGAGGATACTAATATTGTGAAAGTGTTTGCCGCCCTTGCGTCAATGGGCGATCAGATTCAGCGTCTTACAGACAAGTGGGTACGATTGAAAGTGTCAGTGTAGTGGAGGGGGCGGCTGATCGTCTCACTCGTGCTCCTAGACCTAGGCCTCTGCCAGCTCCCAGACCCAAGGGAGAAGGCATGTCGACAGTCGAAGGGAGGCGAGAGGGGTTCCCTTACGATCAGTCGTCCCTTCAGGCAGTCCTGTTGCGTCCCAGGCTGCAGCAGTGCGCCATAGAAAAGGCGACACTGGGAAGTGTTTTTCCTCGACAGATAGTGCTGCGTCAGGCAGGTATGGACGTTATGCGGAAGCTTCGCGTCCTCTGAAGAGGACGCATAGACCTACGTCTTCTCAAGAGGAGCGTTACCCGCAAGAACGGTGGAGTAGTCCCGAGATTTTCTCTTCTGTGATGAGGAAGGAAAGGTGGTTCCGATTAAAAGGAGGAGATCCGTTAAGTCAAGACAAGACGCAAGACCTCATGAGTACGACGGTTCTCGGGATAGGAGCTCTCCTTCTGAATACGGAGCAGTCTCTCCGATATCTTCTCCTTATCGTAGAACTCAAGATCGAGTTTCTCGTGTTGATGATACGTCTCGTCGTCGTTCTCCGCTTGCTCAGACTTCCCGCCAGGAAGCAGAGACTAGGAACTTCCTTGAAGAGATGCAAGGAAGGTTAGCTGATTTGGTTAAATCGTGGGGAACATCGGAACTTCCTCCTACGAGGCGTAAGGACGCATCTCTCCCAGTCAAGTCGTCTAAGAGGACGCATGATGGTTGGCCTCCTTCTCGTCAGGCTCGGAGGTCTCGGGTGGATCGGCAGTTAACGGGAAGAAGGACCGCAGGACGCAAGTTACGGGAGCAGGACGCAGGAACGCAAGTTACGAGAACAGGAAGCAGGACGCAGTTTCCGGAGCAGGACGCAGGACGCAAGCTTCCGGAACAGGACGCAGGACGCAACCTCGGAGCTCAGAAGGACGCAGGACGCAGGCGGCAGGAGCCGTTTTCTTCCCGCGAGGTTGGAGAAGATTTTCTGCAGCAAGACCTGGGTTTACAGGATGTGTCTTCGGCAGAAGAGGAATAGAAGACTTAGAATCTGAGGAAGAAAAAGAAGGTGAAGCACCTTCTTCAGATTATAAGAAATTGACGAATTGCCTTCTTCACTTTTTGGAGGGGATTTTCAGCCTGCAGCTCCGACATCTCCCCTTTCTCAATTCTCCAAGAATAAAACTCCGAAGTTCCTCGTTTTTGAAGATGAAATTTTCGATTACGGCTAAGAAGGCTCTTCAAAGAATTGATACGTGGTTGAAGGAAAAGAGGGAAGCGGGCAAGACTGTGTTTCTCTTTCCTCCTGCCAAATTGGCATCGAAGTCCGGAATTTGGTATGCGAACAGGGGAAAATCTCGGCCTGGGAGTGCCTGCCTCCTCCCAGGGGGATTTTTCCAACATTGTTGACAGTTCCTGCAGACATGCCTTGAATTCAGCCAAAGTGTGGTGGTCTCCCATCAGAATTAGATCATCTCTTGAAAGGGATTTTCCGGACCTTCGAGGTGGTTTTTAATTTTCTGGATTGGTCCTTGGGAGCTCTGGGACGAACAGTGGAAGATAATGAAGCAACGGCTTCTCAACTCCCAAGCAGTATTATGTCCTGCATGGACAAAGCCTTAAGGGATGGAGCGAATGAATTAGCATCTCTTTTCACCGCAGGAGTGTTAAAGAAAAGGTCACTCCTATGCTCTTTTGCTGCTAAGGGCGGTTTCTAACGCCCAGAAATCCGAATTGCTTTTTTCCCCACTTTCGGAGCAATTGTTTCCTGCGGATATTATCAAGGATATTTCGCTTTCCCTAACTCAGAAGGCGACGCAGGATCTGTTAACTTCCTCGGTAAGGAAATTTTTACCCAACAAGGTAGTTAGAAGACCCCTAAGGAATCAAGGCAAGCTAGTCAGCCCTTTCGAGGCAAGTCCTTTTCTCGTCCGGCATTCAGAGCAAGAAGAGCTCCGTCCAAGAGGGGTTCGAAACCCAGTACTAAACAATGAACAGCAAGTCCTTCAGACATCAGTAGGTGCCAGACTCCAGAAGTTTTGGAGATTTGGCAAGAAAAGGGAGCAGAGCCTTGGGTAGTCAAGGTGGCTAAAGAAGGTTACAAGATCCCTTTTCTAAAGAGACCACCGCTTACGACATCGCCAAGAGAGCTGGGAGCTCACTACAGCGATCCAGGGAAACAAGAAGCACTACAAGAACAAGTGCTTTCTATGCTCAAGAAAGGAGCAATAGAACCTGTTCTGGATCACTTATCTCCGGGATTTTAACAACCGGCTGTTTTAGTAGCAAAATCCTCGGGGGATGGAGACCAGTACTGGACGTAAGTCAACTCAATTTATTTGTGGAGAAAACAAAATTTACGATGGAGACGACCGATTCAGTACTGGCAGCGGTTCGTCCAGGGGACTGGATGGTCACCCTGGACCTTCAAGACGCATATTTTCATATCCCAATTCATGCAAGATCCAGGAAGTACCTGAGATTGTGATCCACGAACAGGGTTTTTCAGTTCAAAGCCCTCTGTTTTGGACTGTGCACAGCCCCACAAGTTTTTTACAAGAGTGATGGCGAGCGTGGCGAAGTGGCTACACATTCTAGGAATAAGAGTGTCTCTATACCTGGACGATTGGCTCATAAGAGCCCAATCAAGAAAGCAATGTCTGGAGGACTTAGAAATGACGTTAACATTAACGAAAGAGTTTAGGGTTGATGGTGAACTTAGAAAAGTCGAATATGAACCCCAGTCAGGAGCTAGTTTATTTGGGGATTCTGATCTCCTCAGTGACTTTCGGGCTTTTCCGTCTCCCAACAGACAAGATCTGTGCATCCGGAAAGTGCAAGCCTTTCTAGAGAAAGAACAATGTTCAGCACGAGAGTGGATGAGCTTACTGGGGACACTCTCGTCCCTGGAACGGTTCGTTTCTCTAGGAAGACTTCACATGAGACCCCTACAAATATTTTTGAACCAAGTCTGGCCAAGAAAATCGCAACCAGATTCCTTCCTGTTTCGAATTCCTCGCAAGATCAAAGAGGAGTTAAAGTGGTGGCTAACTCCGGGGAAGTTAGCAAAGGGAGCGTCTCTCCAGCAAAAGAACCCAGACCATGTATTGTTCTCAGACGCATCGGACGCAGGCTGGGGAGCGACTCTCGGACTTCAAGAAGTTTCAGGTCGTTGGTAGCAAGGAGGAAACGGCTTGGCATATAAACAGGAAGGAACTGATGGCGATTTTCTTGGCCTTGAAGGAGTTCAACGCGGTGATTCGCAACAAGGTGGTACAAGTCAACGCGGACAATACCACAGCTCTGGCGTACATCCGCAAACAAGGAGGGACACATTCAATCTCTCTTTGCAAGTTGGCGGAGGAGATCCTTCTTTGGGCGAGAAGGAAACGTAACCCTTCTCACCAGATTCATTCAAGGGGAGAAGAATGTGAGAGCGGACCTGTTGAGCAGGGAAGGTCAACTTCTATCAACAGAATGGACGCTTCATTTAGAAGTATGCCAGAGTCTGTGGAAATTATAGGGTCGCCCAGTGGTAGACTTGTTTGCGACAGCAATGACGAAGAGATTGACGACGTATTGCTCTCCAGTCCCAGACCGTCAAGCAGTCGCAGTAGACGCTTTTTCTTTCTAGATTGGACGGGGCTAGAACGTCTACGCCTTTTCCCCCGTTCAAGATATTAGGGAAGGTTTTGAAGAAATTCAGGGAGAGCCAAGGGACAAGAATGACTCTCATAGCTCCATACTGGCCGGCCCGAGATTGGTTCACAGAGGTACTGGAATGGACAATAGATGTACCAGGACACTTCCAGCAAGAGTAGATCTACTCAAACAGCCTCACTTCAACAGGTACCACAAGAACACCCTCGCTCTGGGTCTGACTGCGTTCAGACTATCGAAAGACTTGTCAGAGCGAGGGGGTTTTCTAGAGAGGCTGCCAGAGCGGTGGCCGGAGCTAGAAGAGCCTCTACTATTAAGTTGTACCAGGCGAAGTGGGGAATCTTTCGCAAGTGGTGCAAGAGTCGGAAGATTTCTTCATCCAGTACCTCTGTGACCCAAATTGCCGACTTCCTTTTATACTTAAAGAAGGAAATAAAATTGTCAACTCAGACGATTAAAGGGTATCGGAGTATGTTGGCTTCTGTATTTAGACATAGAGGTCTAGATATTACAAATAATCTAGATCTGAGAGACCTCATAAGGTCCTTTGCAACAAGGAAGGAGCCCCAATACAGAGCTCCTTCCTGGAATCTCGATGTGGTCCTGAAATTTTTAGGAACTAGTAAGTTTGAACCGATGGATCAAGCTTCGTTGAGAGATATCACAAAAAAGACCATCTTTTGGTGGCATTGGCCACAACTAAAAGGGTGAGTGAGCTACAAGCAATTAGCAAACATATTGGTTGGAAACATGACAAAGCGGTTTGCTCTTTTTCAGGAGGGGTTCTTGGCCAAGAACGAGAATCCAGCTCATCCATGGCCAAGGTCGTTTTGAAATTATGGGTCTTTCAGATCTAGTAGGACAGGAACAAGAGATAGTTCTTTGTCCAGTAGGGCATTGCGCTATTATTTGGATAAAACCAGTAAGATTAGAGGAACTTCAGAATCACTGTGGTGCTCTGTGAAGGACCCTAGCAGAGCAATGACCAAAAATGCTATTGCCTCCTTTTTCCTTAGGGAACTAATTAAAGAATCTCATATGTTATGCCAAGAAGAAAATTTCGGCATCCTTAAGGTTAAGGCACACGAATGAGAGCAGTAGCTACTTCGTTGGCTTTTAAAAGAATATGGCCCTCAAAGATATCATTGAAACGACGTTTTTGGAGGACTAATTCGTGTTTACAAGTCATTACCTTAGAAACGTCAAAACAACGTTTGACAATTGTCAAACGTTGGGTCCATATGTATCCTCAGGAGCAGTATTGGGCAAAGGATTTTCCACCCATAACTTACTAACATGCTAGGTATTTTAACGAAGTGGTGTTGTTTTTACGGTTGTCTGAGAGGTGATTTCCTCTTCAGTCTGTGAAGTGTAGTGGGTTAGGTTAGTGTTGTGTGGTTCAGGTGGTCTAACTTATCCTAGCATGAATGCCCGTGGTAAGAGAGGGCTAGGGTTTCCTGTCAACAAATTGGTCCCGTCCAGTTGTCAGACCCTTCTATTTAGCTTCATCAACTAATAGGTCACGTCCTAGTTGGAAGCTACTAAGGCTTAGCAGGCTAAGAGGCAGGAATGCTGAAGTCAGCTACCTTAGCAGGTAAGGAATCTAAGAGTATTTTAAATTTTAAATTTTAAAACTCTTACAATGTTGCTGTCTTTGACCACCTCCAAATGTGTCAATCAGCTATATATATACCTGCCAGGTAAGTGTCATACATGAAAATGATGTTATTATGATATAACAAAGTTTCATGTATACTTACCTTGCAGGTATATATAATTAAATTCCCCACCCACCTCCCCTCAGGAGACAGGGTTCAGAGAGAAAATCTGACGAAAATGGGAATGATTCCGAGCACCAGCGCCACGGGAGCGGGGTGGCGATCACCTGAACTACCAGTGATCTAGTGGTTGCCGCGAGTTTTGAAAATTCTGCCAGGTGTGAACAGAGAATATAGCTATATATATACCTGCCAGGTAAGTAATACATGAAATTTTTCTTTGTTATATCATAATAACATCATATTTGCCAACAACTTTGGCATCTGTGGGGAAGGCCCAATATAGACCTGTTCGCGACCAACAAGAATCACAGATTAGAAACCTATTGCTCCCCGATCTCGGATCCTCAAGCAGTAGCAGTAGACAGCTTTCTGCTAGATTGGACGGGCTTGGACGCTTACGCCTTCCATCCTTTCAAGATAGTAGGAGAAGTATTGAGGAAGTTCGCTTGCTCGGAAGGAACAAGAATGACCCTCATCGCTCCCTTTTGGCC
>NC_061109.1:87417635-87440135 GCF_015104395.2 Macrobrachium nipponense
GGCGATCGAGCTGCAGGCTGGTCGAACCGTCTCGCTGTGGAGAACGGCTGACTGAGCACAGCGGCCCCGATCTCGAGTGTCAGAAGAGCTGGTGCTGGTTGCCGTAACCCGGTCGCTTTCTGTGAGAGCGACGGTCAGGCGACCTGCAGGCTCCACTGTCACAGTGAGACCGGTGCTTGTCCTCACGGCACGTACGTCGCTGGTTCCAGCCGTGACTGGCACCGGCGAACGGGAGGACCTCTTCCCACAGCCTCAGCCCGTGGTCGGTCGTGGGACGTCACGTCACGGGTCCCCGGGTAGCCAGCTGTTCGCCGCGAGAGTGAGAGCTGGTCTGGTGAGAGTCGCATGAAGCGGCTGTCACCAGTCTTCCGCCCCGTGCCGTGAACCTGACGCTGAGCGGACTCAGAGGTCTGTTCCTGGCTGCACGGTCGCTGGTAGACGACCGTACACTCGGTACCTCCCGCGAACGAGAGGCCGAGACGGACCCTGATGCAGTGGCAGAACCACTGACACCAGGCGAGGAGTACCGGTGTTAGCCGGTACCCCTCTGGTCCCCGTAGTCTTCTTCCTTGCGGAAGAAGAGACGGGCCCCGCTCCCGAAGGAGCAGGAGAGGACCAGCTGGAAGGAACCCTCCCGTCCCACCGAGGCGGTGAGACGGGTCCGAGAAGCTCCCGAGGGAGACTTCTTAGGAGGGAGGAGGCAACCTTCTTCTTCCTCGGCTGTGAAGCCTTAGAAGTCGAAGGGGAAGAGGCGGCAGCCGACGACGATGAAGAAGATGAAGACGACGACGACGACACCTTCCTCCTCTTCTTCGTCAGCTTCCTCAGGACAGACGTAAGATCTGCTATCCAGGGCGGAGCCGGGGCTGCTGTAGCCGAAGCCACAGGGCCCGGACGCACCTGTACAGACGACCAAAGTCTGGTGGTAGTACCCACCACGAACCGGGACGACATCAGCAGGTATGGGCATCTCAGGAACAGCAGGCACAGCCAGCACAGCATCGGTAGGGACAGCAGCGCAGCAACGGCGGGACAGCCACAGCAACGGCAGGGAGCCAGCGCAGCAACGGCAGGGACAGCCAGCGAGCACGCAGGGACAGCCATCGCAGCAACTGGCACGGAGTCAACCCAGAATCGGCAGGTACGGCAGGTAGCACCGGAAACACAGGAAGTGGGAGCAGCAGCCAGCAACATCCTGGTACCGGCGGCAGGTCCAGGGGTTGGGCGAGCTCTAGGGCAGCGGAAGTGTGGTCGCTGCAGCGCGGCAACCACGAGCGGCGGCGGCACGCCCCCTCTCGGTACGGCGAACGGCACTTCACAGCGGCTGTAGGCAAGACTGTTACCACGTGAGGCGAGTACACCAGGTGAGGAGGGACGTCGTCACCTGGTTGCGTGGTCACCACTCCATGGGTGACCGCAGTAGGGCCAGACATAGAACCGCAGCCCCTGGACACTAGCACGCCCTGCAAATGGAAGGACGCCCATACCTCACCAAGGTCCACCCTCGTGGCAGTAGCACCTGCGGAAAAATACAGTAGTAGCGATTAGTGGGGGGGGAAGTCCCCTCGCGCGGGGGGGTGAGCCCTCTCCGAACGAGTGGAAGACCCTAATACAATTGTACATGGGCACCGAGCGCCCTCCCCCGCGCGTCGACGGATCGGCGAGGAGAAGAAACGCCGATAACCTCCCCCCCCCCAAGGGGAAGGGCCATCTGTGGGAGCTGAGCGGGTGGGGGTTCTCGTTCCCCAACCCGCACAGTACCCATGTACCCAACAACAATATAAGAGCCCGAGAGCATCGTGCCATCGGCCCGAATGCAAGGGCATAAGGATCAATTCCTGACTGAGCGGAACTTGAACCAAATAAATATTGATGCAATCAATAATAAGGAATAAAATGAAAATGCATCTTGCATTACGATTCACTTCACAATGAATAAGGGCTCGGATCGAGCGCATTTGCGCCCTCGGTACCGAGCGCAAGGGTAAAAGGATCCATTCCTTACCTTTATGGATCAAGGTTTATGGAAACCTTGATCCATAATGAATTGATGCAATCAAAAAACTATATGAAAATGAAAAGAATACTGCGCTTGCGATTTCACTTCATACAAATAAAAAGGGGGGAAGGATCAATTCCCGGGAAATAGCGGAACATTGATCCCAGTAAACAATGCAATCTCAATAAAAATAAAAAAGAAAATGAAAAAGAACTGCACTTGCGATTTCACTTCATTCAAAATAAAAAGGGGAAAGGATCAATTTCCGGGTAAGCTCGGAAACTGATCCAAAATGAGTATTGCTACAATCAAAATAATATATGAAAATGAAAAAGAATACTGTACTTGCGATTCCACTTCCATACTGAATAAGTTTTTCCAACCCAAATATACGCTCGGAGCGAGCGCTCCCGCCCTCGCACCGAGCATACACAATACGAGGATCATTTCTGGGAAAATGAATTACCCGCACTTACGCCCTTCAGTCCGGCACTCGGGTAATCGGAGGGCGTGGTGAAACCAAGATCCTTTAATTCACAATTGAATTCAATGGGAATAAATATGAAATGATTGTACTTACAATTCAGTTTCACTAGATAAAATGAAAAAGAAAACACAATCATGCGAAGCAACGACAATGAAGCGGGCAGAGAGCGATGATACACGTCCACACGCCAGCAGGCCGAAAGCAAAAGTGATTTGTTTACCTACCAGTCGCGCGCGCGCGCCTGTCGGACAAGCAGTTAACTACGAACCCCGAACCCTTGTTCGAAAGCTTACGACCTATCCAGCTGCCGCTAGTACCTTCCTATTGTAAAAGGACCGAAGGTTTGTATGCCGTGTCGGAACAATTCTAACTTTGGAGAAAATACTTACTTCGAAAGGAGAGTAGAGGTCTTTAGCTCCATTTCTCACCAACAACAAGTCGCGACTGATGCCCATCTCCGGTGTCAGGACGCGTTATAATGTACTTTTTCGGAGGGTGGCAAGCGTTGATTGTAGGTGGCCTGTTTGGCCTGCCGTGGTGTTTTACCCTAGTATACCTGTGATTTGCATCAGCATATTGTGGCCTGTAACTAAAATAGTCTAAAAACATGGTGGTTTGTAAAAGTCTTAAAAATATGGTAATTTATAAAAAATAAAATCACTAGGCTACACTTCATTAGGGTAGCCAGTGCCTCGTGAAATTTACCTGTGAAAGTGGTCTCGAATCCTACGGTAAGCAGAGATATTTAATAAGGATTAGTAATTGTGAACTAAAATATGACTAAATTGCCAAAATACCGATTCAAACCTCCGATGTTGTCATAAAGGAACAATAGTAGCTAAAGGGGCCATCTGACAAAATTGGGCCAAGGCAAAGCTGTCACATTGGGCCCACCCTTATTTAGCTAAGTGTCTCTCCAGTTAAATTTCTCACCTGAGTTTTCACATTCACAATGAGCTGTGCCGAAGCTCCTCGAAATGTGTACAATATAACGAAGGCAATCCATTGTCGACTTAATAAATGCATTTTTCGTCCCCATTGAAGGGAAAGGTCGAGAATTTCCCGACCACCAGATGGCAACACATGCGACAAACATAAACAAACTGACACGATTTCACGATGTCGAGGAGAATGACATTTTTAGTAAAATTTTGAACAATTTTCACATTTCCGATCCGTATTTCTACACTAAAATGTCAGTTTCGACTTCTGAATTATTAGAATATTAATTTTCAATGGAATTTACGTCCATATACGAAGTAATATAATCTAAAAGTATTTCTAAATCAGCAGGTGTGAACGATTTCTTGATATCGAGGAGAATCATTTGGTAAATTTTTTTTTCAAATTCTTGATACATTTTTCAATCTCCGAGTGGTATTTCTACATCCAATTGTCAGCGTTGACGTCCAAATAATGAAAATGTTAATAGTCAGTTGAATTTATATCCATATACGACGTAACATCATTTGCACGTATTTTTAAATCACGTATTTTTAAACTGTCTAGTTTCCGAGCGTGTCATGTCTGCATCAAAATGTCATTTCAAAGTCCACAATCATGAACACATGAATCGTCATTAGTATTTCTCTCCCTATACTGCATAACATAATTCAACATTAATTTTTTAATCAACAGCTATTGCATTACCTAGGAATATTCATTTACACCTATTTATAATTTAAATACAATGCCATCAGCCACCCACCACCTGACCAATGACTTGTCACCGACACCATCTAGACTGTCATCGGTGTTCTGGTTGACACTGATGTGATGAGTCCAGTCGATCTTGTTGGTATGTTTCATAATTATAATGGAAATTGGCATGTGCGGTTAACGTTTGAGAAAACTGCTTCTTTTGATAAAAGAGGGGTCTATTATCTGAAGATTCCAACCTACTATACCTGAAAGTATATTAGTTTGTGTGACCTGTCATCTTAAAAATATGAAGTACAGTAACACCTTTGAGCTTACCTACTAGGACGCTTGAAGTTTAAGGTAACTTAGTTAAAGTTGGGTAGTTTGGCCTTTGCCGCCACACTTTCCCTTAAAAAAATGAAGCCACACCTTTCCTCTGGATTGTAGTTTGAGCTGATCTTGTGCTAGTTCAGGCTCCTGTTGGCCATAGCTTAGGTTAGCTTAGAGGCCAATGTAGGTATGTCAGACCCTATATTTGATCAAGCCTCATACAAAACGTTGAGTGATTTATGCTGACATACAGTACATTATTATATGCTTTCAAACTGTATGACCAGAAACCAGTTTACATTACCATACGCTTTCAAAATGTATGAACAAAAAACCAGTTTGCATTAACATAAGCTTTCAAACTGTGTGACCGAAAACCAGGTTTGAAAAGAATGGATATAAGTATATGGGCCCCTAAGTAAGTTGTTACTCTTAAGTATGGATAGCAATGCTTTTTATAGGTACTGACGTGTACCCTATATATGTACTAGATAGCTTTTTTATGTATCAATAACAGGTGCTTAGGAAAATACGATAAATCCTAATCGCGGAAATCAATAACTGGTGCTTAGGAATGTACGATAGATCTTAATCTCGGAAATTCCGTTATGTTAAGTAGCAATTCCAATTGTTTGTTAGTATTTTTTCAGTAACAACAAATCCATTCATGCCATTACTGATTTGGAATACAGTTCTTTAGTTTTTGTATAAATGTCTGAGTTTAAGTATTGCTTTAGTTGTTGGGGCAAGTTATTATGTAATCCATATCTATGTGACTATGTGTTTTGTGTATGGATGAGTTTGCTGGTGTATTTATGTGGTTAAGTCTTTTTTTATTGTTTATCTGAATGAGCTTAGGGAAATCCGTATACTCTATAGGATAACTTTGAAAGCTGTGCGTTATATATATTCGGTAACAATAGTACTGTTATGCGTCGGCCACCAAATCTAATAGTTATAGATATTGTTTACTTCGATTGTACAGACTGTATTGCTCAGCACGTTCGGTATCACTTTACGTAATATTTATTACAGGACACAGGACGGGTTTTTAAGTGTCATGTGTAGCCTACCTTACAAACTGCATTATATCTTGTTTGTGTTTTCATGTCGTATCGTATAAGAAGTGAATGGTTAATTCACAATTTTACGATGAGCCGGCTGTAGTTAGGCGTATAGGCCTAATCCTATACAACAGATTGCGGTATATAGTCATGTTTTTATCCTTTTTTTTCGTATTCTTACATTTTCTCATATTCCTTAATTTTCTCCCGAGTCAGCTGCAGAATTTACGACCTGGTACCATCACTCCCTCCAAACTGGTTCTGGATTTTGGGTCTGTTGGTATTCATCCCTTGGTTAATGTTGTTATTGGCGCATACTAATTTCCATGTTTGACAAGCATCTTACATGCACTCCTCACGTATGCGGCTCTGCAGGTCCGCATATATATTTATGCTTTTAAAACTTTTTTCCATTAATAAAAATTATTGAAATTATATAATATTTTTTAAAATACTAATATTTCTAAAAAATTAACCATTTTCACTAGTCTCGAGTGTTCACGCGCCAATATCAGATACGATCATACGATTATCAATTAAGAACCGATTTTGACAACAGCAGATAACGTAACCCAAGCGTGATGTCTTACAACGCATTAATCATTCTATAGGTCCAGCAATCTTCAATTTGCCTTTGTAATTATATATAGGTTAGTAAAATTTGGCTAATTTGTGAATTAATCTTAGGGTGAAGACTGACTAACATTATTGTAAACTTAGTCATGTTTAGTGAGTTTTTATTTATTTATTTATTTTTTGAGAAAACAACTGCAAATATGTATTAGGCAATTGCATTAGTTGAAGTGATTCAATTGATTAAAACCGAATAAGTTTCAATATCAGTATGCTAGGAAGTGGTGTATTATAATCGTGGATTTTCTTTATATTAATGTAGCTTACTGATAAAAAAGGGACCAATTATGATGTGCTCTTTTGCAATTTTTTAAACTCATAGCCCTGAATAGAGCATTCGTTTGGCTTGGGATTGCCACATGTATACCATAATATGCTGTCCATTCTCTTGGGAAAATATCTAATTTCAAAATATCTGGATCATAAAAGGTGGCATATAGACCTACATGTTTCATATCGTTTTTGTCTGTTTACAATGCTTGACACTGATTTTAAGCCTAAACCTATGTTATATATTAGGTTGTTTATTATCATTATTTCTTCAGCATACGTTTTGAAATTAAAAGGATTTATGGAGCTTGTCAACTTACTCTGTAGGGAACGGAAAGAAATGAATGAAAAGCAACGGTTTTTAGTAAAGAAATACGTTTCAGTAGTTTTTTTGTAAGCCCACTTTTTGCTAAAAACTTCATGAATAAATTTACTTGCCCGTGTTCACTTTGTAGCCTAATTTACGCATCAAATCATATATAACAATCAGAACTATATAACTATATATACATAAATCAGCTTCAAGACTGAACACTGTCCGCGTATCTCGTTCGATTCTAAATTTTACTATCATTAAAATTACGTAATGTTGCAAAAGAAATTTCGGAAAGGGGAAAATCTAACTCTAAAAAGGTTTAATTAGTAAACCCAACTCATATACCGGTAAAGATACGGTTAATATAATATAAGCAGGGTGACTATTTCGTCTAGTTAGTGCAGTAAAATAACATTGCTTGGTAATTAACACTACACCTCTCGGTGCGGAGCTAGTCTCTCGGTGATGTGCGTCAGCAAACTATCCCCGTGCAAAGGCAAAGTTAGTAAACTGTCCTGGAGAGTTTACTGTCCAGGATAGTGGCAAGTAGAGTTGAAATCCCGGCTACTTTACTGGCCACTTGAGCTACTGGCGCCAGTAACTATTCCGTGCAGAAGTGGAATATCGAGGATATAATGAAGTTTTTGGATAAATACGAGGAATTTGAATGTTTGTGGAACATTAGACATAACGATTACATGAATCGTAATAAGCAGGATGTAGCTCTTCAAGAAATAAGAGATAAGCTCTGATTGAATTGGAAATAAACATTCCCAACCTTGATTTTGTAAGAAAGTCAAAACTCTAAAGTGTGTTTATAGGCAAGAGTTAATAAAAGTGGAAAAAATCTAAGAAAAGTGGAGCAGGAGTAGAGGATATTTATCATCCTCGACTGTCTTGCTTTAAGAGAGCCGGCGACCATTCTTACGGGATGTAACAATAAATCGAGCCTTATCAACAATTATGTTTTTTTTTATGCGAGTTTGAAAATCATACTCTATAAAATACACATATGAAGCAACAAATAGCTTGGAGTGAAATGAAATATCAGTGTTTTGATCGAGCTCCATTTAATAAGGCCAGTCCTTCCATCACTAAATCATACTGCTACTTGATCAATGGTCCCTGGTGACATTCAAGAACCGTAATGTTAATTTCAAGTTTTTAATCTGGCTGGCGTTAATATCCGCATTCCTCATCGGTGGGTATCCTTTCTTAGTAATTAGTGGGTAAAAGGCTTCTGACTATGACGTAGCAAGTTTCCTCAAAATTTCTCCTTAAGGCCTCGTTCTCATATGATTCCTATATTCTGAAGGATCTTAGTTTGCTAATTCACGAACTAAAGTACTAGAGCCTCCTAATATATCCCCTCTTTGAATCCGTTTTCTCGCCCACATTTTGGGCTTCTTCCTTTTCTTTTTGATGAGCAACTGTACTTCCCTAGCGAGAATGACATAAGCACCATCAATTGCTTCATCTATGTCAGAAGACGTCTTGCTAGCTACTGGCGGCAACTTCTACCCAAAACGCAGTCCTCGTGCAAACGCTTACTATCCTGGAAAGTTTACTTGCCGCTGGTTACTGGCGCCAATGAACTATCCCCGTGTAAACGGGCCTTTAGGATTACCACTTTGTTGCAGACTTGTAGTCGAATGGTTTGTGGTGAACATGTGGGTTTATATGAAGCACTAGTTAGGATTGCTACTGTGTTGCTGAACTGGTATTCAACCTGTTCGTGGTGTGGTCAACAAGTTTACAATATGGTTTTATGACATTTTACAACAGTGTGGGCACACTCACACTTTATCTAAACTAAACAACCATTAGACCTAATACTAAATTAACCTGCCATTAGGCCTAGTACTAAATAAGAGAAAAGGTTCGTGAATAAAATGGCGATAAACATTATAGTTTTATTTTTCGTACAAAATTTTATAAACTTGGAATGTGACAGTGAAAGAAGGAGTGATAAATGCTCTGAAAGGAATATTACCTATGTACACAGGTCTATATTATGTTCTATTTCTTTGATTTGTAAGGGGGGGGGGGAGAATTTGAGATTCGAAAAAAATATGAATTTATTTAGAATGGGGATTCATAACTTAAGATTGACAAAGAGTTTTAAGACTATAATAAGTTTTTCCTACTTAAACTCCAAGAAGACTTAACTTTAACATCCCTAACAGTATATATGAAATATCAAATATATTTTCATGCTTAAATCGTTTTTTTAAAAATCTGGAATGACCTGGGAATGATTACGGATTCCATGATTAATCAGAGATGAGGGAAAGGCGATGAGACAGATTTCATAGATTCAAGGTATAGTGGTGGGGAAGGGAAAATGGGCGATAATATTATAGATTACAAGGGCTTGGGGAAATGTGCTGATGGAATTAATTACATAAATAATTTGAGCTTCCACATTTGACGAAAAACGAATCACAGCTGTGAATTGGCTAATTTGATCTCATTATGGAAGTACGTCCGAGTTTTTTATCCAAAGTTGAATGGGCGATGTTTGTGTTCTCTCTGATCCCTCAAACACGGAGGACTTAACACACCTTAGTTAGGCCTAGGGGTAGGGGAGGACAATTTCAAACCACTTTAAATTATACTTAAGGAAATACCCGAAGTAAACCAAACGGTTAAATTATCTACAGTTACATAACTTCCAAATGATAAAAGGTTCTCTTAAAGCTGGCTAGCAATAATAATTTAATAATGAAAGAAGAAACGAAAACGTGGTGATGAGTCTACATGTGGCGGGTGGTGCCAAAGGACATGCCAGACTGGGTGGCGCCCTTGTTAGAGCCGTACTGGAGGTTGACGATGCCCTCTGAGGCCCTGAGTTGCTCCTCGGTGAAGTTTCTGACGTTCTTCTCGGCCTCCTTGGGTCCGATGGAGGGCTTGCCGAATTGGGCTCCCTGAAAGCATGAAAAGTTTAGAATTGGCGATCTATTTTGATAGGAGCAGAAACTACTTTCCTCAACTCTCTCCTTATTGATTCGTAGGGCAACTGCGAGGTTTTCCTCCTGTTGCACCTTTTTAAAAACCTTTGAATGCATTTCCCATTAAGTCCTGAATGTCTTCACAGGTCCCAGCGCTTTGCCTTGCGCCTAAATTCTAAATTTTATTTTCTTCTGTTCCGAACTAATCAACAATCACCACACATACACGATCACTTTAAACAAAGGAATTCTCGTATTCTCCGCACTGTCCTGCTTAAAAACCAGAAAGTTACAACCATGGACATCAAAATAACTTGAGTACTGATTACATAGGAAATTTCGTAGATGTAAATAACATGAAATTACTTTGAAACGCCAAAAACAAAAGTTGGCAACACTAGCTATGATCTACCTAATTATCTACACATCCTCCTCTGGGTAACCTTGAAAGCAGGTGAAACTGCCTGTGTATACTTATTTCGGGGAAGTCACCATGAACCTGTGTAGTATACTTATTAACATTCCACTATGATAGTCATATGTACGTTACATAAACCCGCTTTCAAATTCATGAGATTATAATAGATTTAAATTTTTGAATATAACAGTACCCAAGCCTTTCCTTTCCAATCCTGCACCTATGTACGTATATCCAAGTACTCCGTTTTAAACCAAACTAATACACATTACCCCCTATTAAACTAACAAATATATACACACAGCCCCTTATGAATCGAATACACCTGTATTTTTAAACCAAAACGGTACCTATGCCTTCCATTTTCAACCGTACACCTATATCCAAGTCCTTTTTAAACCAAAGAAATATACATTATCCTCCTTTTAAACCAAAGAAATACACACACACCCTTTTAAACCAAATATACATACACCTTTTAAACCAAAAATACACCCTGTATTTTTAAAACAAACAAATACACAAGCTCCTCCTTTTCTTTCAACCCTCCTCTGGACCTACCTTCCTTCCAAGGGACTGCAAACAGATCACGACGGCGTTGAGGTTCTGGCGTTCCCAAAGGTCGACGGTCTGGAAGGTCTCCTCGGAGGGCACGCCGCAGGCCTTGGCGCCGTCGACGAACTGGTTGATGTTCTCCATGCACTTGAAGGCCATCTCAGACTTCTGGATCTTCTTGATCTGGCCGGGTTTCAAGGTATTGATCAGTCTGCAAGACACAAGAGAGAAGGGGAAGTTGATATTGGGCAGATACCTGCAAGGTTCTTTAGAACTGGAGAGAGAGAGAGAGAGAGAGAGAGAGAGAGAGAGGTTGGTTCTTCAGAAGAGAGGAGCACAGAGGAGAGGGAGAGAGGATAGAGTTAGGAGAAAAGAGGGAGGGAGGAGGGAGGAGAGAGAGAGAGAGAGAGAGAGAGAGAGGTGGGGGTTGGTCAGTGTGCACAGCACAGAAGGGAGGTTGATATTGGGCAGATACATACAAGGTTCTTCAGAGAGAGAGAGAGAGAGAGAGAGAGAGGAGGGGAGGAGAGAGAGAGAGAGGGAGAGAGAGAGAGAGAGAGAGGAGAGAGAGAGAGAGAGAGATGCAAAGCACAGAGAAAGGGGACCTGATTCTTGGCAAATTCTTCAATTCTTTTAAACTGCTGTAAATTAATAATATTTCTGTTCTTTAGAACACACACACAGAGACGCATGTGTATCAAATCACAACCAACACAACGCTCTTTATCACAGACAATCAGTGACCCTAATCAAGCCTTCCAGAGACTAAGTTAGACCTGGAACGGTTAATGAAGCTCTGGAACGGTTGTTTATTAAGTCCTGGAACGGCTATTAAGCCCTGGAATACTTACTCGCAAAGCAACTGGCCGTTCTTGAGCACCTCGTAGAAGTTGTCCATGTCTCCTGACTTGTTGATGTCAGCCCCTGTGATGAGGGCAATCCAATCCAGGCATTCCACAGCCTGCTGTTCGCTGTATTTGGAATTGATCTGGAAGAGAAATCCAGGAGATTGTTAGGATTTTGGTCAAGAGGAATACCAAATTTAAAAAAAATATATAGTATATATAAAAAAGAAGAAAAATGTATATCAAATTGACAAACTTGATTCTAGGGTGTTGAACTGCCTCTTTTGCAAGGCCTACAAAAATTATCTAATAAATATATAAAGATAAAAGGCCCATAAAACACTATTTGAACGTTGCAACGACATATTTCGACCACTTCCTTCTGTGCTCCTGATCAGGAGCACAGAAGGAAGTGCTCCAAATATATGGTTGCAACGTTCAAGTAAGTGTTTTATGGGCCTTTTATCTTCATATTATTACTATTGTATTACAGCAAATATATATACTATATATATATATATATATATATATATATATATATCTATATATATATATATATGTATATATATATATATATTATATATACTATTATATATATATATATTATATATATTATAGTATTATAACATACTATCGCTGTCGACCACAATTCCGTATCAAGTCTTTTAAAAGATGCGGGCAGTGACGTTCCCCTAAAATAATAGCACCTCCGTCATTAACCCCTGACAATTTGATTGCGTGCATATTATACGCCTGCGACGCACGAGAGAGAGAGAGAGAGAGAGAGAGACCCATCAGTTTATTACCCCCTTGTCACTTTCAAATGAACGCCATATTCTTTGGAGGCTTTAATTTCAAAGTTTATGGCCCCGGTGGTGGACTTTTTCCGTATGAATAGGGTTCACCTTCTGAATAATAACAATATTCTAACCGGACCTGATGGATTAAATGTGTGCTCACGGGCTGCGACGCAGTAGGAAGTAGGCCTATGCGTTCTCCCAAGTTAGTTCTAAATGGCACTAATGCTCTGAAACTGATCCCCACGTTGAAAGGCGGCTCTGATAATATTCGTATAATGTCAAAACTAGAAAATAAATTATCTTCATACTGATTTCCTAACCCAAGAGTGAATAAGGAAATTAATACCAATTATACGTAGCCCCTGTCCCTTCAATCTAGCAACCAAACGTATTTGGCTGTCGATTATACAACGTAAGATTAGAGAACGTCATCCTGTCTTGTCTAATCTTCTCGAGGTATCCGGTCCCAAGACAGAGTCGCTATATAGCGTCGTTATGCAAGCTATAAAAAAAAAAAAGATCGGGGGGGGGGGATTTTACTCGTTCATCAATCATCTTGCTTTCATATAAGAAAAACATGCATCCAACGTTCGTGTTTAAAAAAAACAAAAACACGACGATAGTTAATCAAAATCGCCCAACTTTCACGTAAGATATATGAAGATTTTCGTGGCAACCTTCGATGATTCAGGTGATAAACAATCTGGTCTTAGACGCAAAAGTAATATTCATTATAAATGGCAAAGACGAGATTCTAAAATCTATAATCGCACAGGACTGCAGACGAAAATATCTGGGTCAGACAGTGCAACAGTGTAAGTCTATCCCAGTTTAACAGTCTATCCCCACCCCCCAACCCCACCCCTCAGAGCCCCAATTGCACACTTGCTTCGTGTGCAATTGCCATTACCCGCATGCATACATGCATGCATGCACGAAGGAACTCTTGTTTTTCTCTTTGAATGTGCATTCTGCGTCTAGCGAATACAAACGAGTTTGGTCTTTTGACTATCAAATGCGAATATGCTAGATGTCTTAAGACTTTTACAATCAACGCTAAGCGGATGCAGACTGCAAGATTTAACTGACAAATTCCCTTTACCCAGAATGAAGTTACTGATGGAGCTAGCATGCAAAGCGTGTTGAGAGAGAGAGAGAGAGAGAGAGAGAGAGAGAGAGAGAGAGAGAGAGAGAGAGAGAGAGAGAGAGAGTGGGCGTAAACCTTTACAAAACACCGGCTTCCACAATCTCCTCCCACCCACCCCTACACCCGCCCAAGCTCTCCTCTACAACCCCTCCCTCTGCTTCCCGCCACAATCGGTGGTGACTTCATCTAGCGAATATGTCTGGTCATGACAATGGGGGCTTTTGATTTTTGAAAAATAATCTCTCTCTCAGAATCTGCTCTTACCCGACATCCTGGTATCAAAACGGTTTTAAACATGGTTCGAGTAATCTGCTTACGAAAGTGTTACGTAAAATCTCCGTCTTTCATTGTTAAAATGGCGACGATGTTGTAAAACCATCCAGTGTTTTCACGGGGGTTCGTATTTTATGTTCATCACACACTGGAACGTAAGGTCATGTCAAGGCTGAGCTTAGGCCTACTCAACCTCTCCGCCCACAATACCGTGGGCCTAACGAGACGACAGAATTCAAAGGCATTTATACCCTTTAGCTAGAACGAGTTATAGTCTACATAAAATCCCGATGTCGCGAGATAAGTCAACATTGTCTAATTTATTTAGAATGTCACCTAACCAGTAGTTGGACCAATCTCAAAAGTAGTATTAGTTCAGAGCCGTGAAAAGGATACAGTATCAGTTTAAACCGGATAATTTGTATACAAAAGCACAGCATAAAAAATCAATTACGAGTAAGCATGTACACACGTACGTACACAAACGTGATTACATTTGATATACCTCAACCGGCTCTGGATAAGAATACTTCACACATTTTGAAGAAAACTTCCTACTTCAAACTGCTCAGAGAGATCAAGATAAAATCACAAAAATACGCCCACGGTAAAGATTAGGATAATCCTGTCTCCGATTACGACCACAGAGCTGAGTAAATATGGATTACAGAAACCACATCTATAATATAACAAAGTTTCATGCTTGGCTTTCAATGATTATTTTTCAGGATCAGATGTAATAAAAAATGTCTCCAGTAACCCCCTTAATTCTGAAAACATCCAAGACCTACAATTTAAAATTTAAACTCGAACTTATCCATTTACCCCAAGCCCAATTTAAAATTGTAATTAACCCGTCTGGTTGCAGGAGACGCAATACTTTAAATTCTTCCTCTTGCTCGAGTCTAGTAGGAAACTGGGCCCGTCAAGAGATCCAGATTCCTCGTCGTGGGACCTTTGAATGGCTCCTCTTGTCAGAAGGAGATATACAGAGAACTACTAACTTCTAAAACGACTACTCGGCAGGCCATTTCTAGAGCCACAATTGATACAAGTTCTCAAGCTTGTTCCCTGTAGAGGATATAAACGTTCTACTAGAACTAGACCTTGTTGCCAGAGCAGCTTCATCAAGTTTGGTTCTTTTATTTAAAGGCGTGTCATTGCAGAAACCGTCTGAGCCTTGAAATTGACAATTAGACTATACAGTACATTTCAAGATAATAATTACTCCAGTTACAGAGCAAAAATTAAACAACATGCAGTTCCAGCGAGACACTGAAGGAAGTACATTGCGTAAATCAATAGGTCTGTCAGTAGGTACTGTGTACGAAATCAATATGACTCCCGCCTTGAGGAAGGCGAAGCAAGACAGTTACGTTTAACTTCAAGTTACGGAGTTAAAAAAAAACCTCAAGTTATAAGTTAAAAAAACACCCAAGTTACAGAGCTAAGAGAGCTAAAAAAAAACTTGTTACAGAACTTTTAAAAAAACCTCAAATTACAGAGCTGAATATCCTCAAGTTACAGAGCTTAAAAAAAAAAAAAAAGTTAGCTCAGAGCTAAATTGACGAGCGATGACCAGCGTAAGCTCTCAAAACAACCTTCATAAAAACGCCCAGTTTTTCAGTACAGAAACTAAGACATCATCGTGTCCTTCAGTCAACTCAAAGGAGGAAGCGAAATAATCCCTTCTCTTAAAATATGCCATCTTGTTGAAATCAACCCTTCGTCTCTTTAAATATGCCCTCTTGTTGGAATCAACCCTTCGTCTCTTAAAATATTCCATCTAGTTGAACCGATATCCCATAAATCCATCGGCAACGACACAATCTCCCAAGAATCGATCAGTTATTTTCATATATTCTCGCTAGCAACAAGACTGCGAAGAGAGAGAGAGAGAGAGAAGAGAGAGAGAGAGAGAGAGAGTCATGGTACGATAGGCTTCTCTCTAATCATCTTACCGATTGGAGAGTATTTTTAGCGGTAGGGCGGACGCTTATAAAACCAATTAAGCATTCCATTTTGAATTTAACTAATGCCGTTAGATACTATAAAAAAAGGGGACAAACTCGACATTGACGACTTAATGCCAGCAATGCCTGACGTTTTTCTAGACATACTTTAAAAAATAAAACATTTTAATATTCTTTGCCTAGACTAATAGGGCAGTCTTTATGTCAGCGCCAGATCTGAATGTGAAGAATCTCCTTGGTACTAATCTGTAACTACCTGTAGTAATTATGGAAGTTCATGCCTTATAATTAGTCTGGAGTCGAGTAAAAGGGATCTGTGTAGGACTAAGAAAGATTTTAACGATTTTCCTCGGTACGAGAAGAGAAAAAGTGTCAAGTCACGTACACTAACAACCACGCTAGTCAGAAGACAAATTGACAACATATATATAAATTGCACAAACATTTGCATTTCACAGCTTATTCGTACACTAAATGTATTAAAAATAAAGGTAAGCTGCACAAACATTTACGAATCACAAACTGTTCGTACACTTCTAGAATACAAATACAAAGCAAAACTAAGCGGTGTTACTATATCCGGGTTTGTAAACATTAGCATTGTGTTTACTGTGAATACAAACAATTACGAAAACAGGAATTAAAACCTTTGATATCCGTACAAGGCAAAAACGACAGAAAAGAATAACAAACTAAATATTTTACAATAGTCCCCTGATATTGTAGAGCTATGATACTCAAATACTACTTACGACTACGTATAGCCCAATGATGTTGTAGCGCTATGTTAGGTTCGGTCGTATAAGGAATGAGGAGATAAGTTTTATCTCGTACTTATCTTGTTCCTCGCCCCAAACACTGGTCAGGTTCGCGGGAATGATAGCCTGCCTTGTTTTAGTATATATTTTTTTAGCCTTTTTTCTTTATTATTTCCTAGATTAATCAAGTTCTTTGTCAATATAATGAATTTCGCTTATCTTTCTATGTGCTTTTGATGGAAAAGGCCTAGTTTATAAATTTATTATTACTATTAACCAGAAGACGAACCATACTAAAATTCACTATATATATTGCTGATGACCATAACGTGAAGATATCTGAAGTAGTCAAATCGTGTCAGTAATTCTGTACAGGTATAACACATATTCAGCCGTTAAATGTATGTGTGACAATATAATCACTTGGGTTTTTCCTCATGGCCCTGTCCTACAGAGAGAGAGAGAGGAGAGAGAGAGAGAGAGAGAGAGAGAGAGAGAGAGAGAGAGAGAATATACAAACGGGAGCGTGCTGACCTAAATTACTGTCATTGTACGTTAAGCTTCACGTATTTAAGTCACGAAAATATTTTGCCAGTAGCGTGAACGTACACGAAAGTATGTTACTAGTTTCGTTGTTTCATGCTCTTGAAATTAACTAAAATTCTGTTAAATATATAATTTTCTGAACGGACATTTAAGTCACAAAATCTTTATACAATATATTATAAACGCATACAGTTAAATGTATAGGTTTTCGATTGCCAAAATACAGACATGAAAAAAAATCTTACAACTTATTACTGTAAACAGTTTACGGACTTTGTAAACGGTTAAGAAAATCACAATCATTGAACGTATGACTTACACTTTATAGAAAGCAAATGTACTTTTTAATTATCGTACACGTTAAGAAATCTGTTCTCGAAATTATTATAGTTTGAAAACATACAAATTGAGAATTTAAATCTTATGAAACGGCTAGACAAAGAACACAGAATTTACGTATCTTAATAGACAATAACTGTATAATAGGGGAATTTTGATATATTTTATCGATGGCAATTACGGGTACAACGTATTCCTTGACGTAAAACGAAGCGGAATTCAAATAAACCGCTGTACTGTACATTCAGCAGTTTTGACGCGTGGCAAAGTACATAAACACACCCACAGCCTTTGCTGTGTCGGCTGTCTACCGGCATTCGTGTATGACAGCCTTTTAGAAAGCCTCCTCGTCGATTGCCTTTTAAAGTACGATACTTAAGACAATCACCTACGATTTAACAAGATCGTGGAGCAACTTACGATTTTAATATCCTTAAAAAAAATAAGGCAGTTTTCGCAGTCAGCCCCAAGCATCGTTCGGATTAATCAATAGCCTATCTCCTGCCGAGGCGAAATTCGGAAGCTTACTATAGCAGCAGCCAACGCTGATACATCTTGGTTACTTCGACTTTATCTCACCTTAGACTGGGCCTCGGCGGCAATTCCTGACTTGGTAGCACGGTTCATGGTGGCTTTTTGGTCAAAAATGAGGGGGTTAGGTTACGGAGGAACGGGTGTGCGTGTGAGAGAGAGAGGATTCCGGACGTACTTCCACAACGGCGACGAGCTGTCAACTGAGCCAGACAGGGGCCCCGTCCGCCCTTTTACCTTCGACCGAAGCCATGACGTCATGGCTGTTTTTTTTTTTTTTACTTCATGTACACAATTTTTCTGTCATCATTTCCTGCCTATTCATTTATTTCGGGGGGCATATATGACCGGATAATAGTTTATATTTAGAAATGGAATCTTAGCTTAGCTCATAAGTGAGCTGTTGGACGAATTAAGTATACTGCAATTTTCAATATATAGTGCCTTTGCAATTCTTTTTCACGGTCAAGGTTGGTGTAATCTATTAAATGTTCGGAGATTTTGGCCGAGGTCACACCTTTTAAAGGGAGTTCCACGTGACCTAGTCACTATGTGGCATGGACCCCCAATCCCCTAAACTAGCAAAGAATAATTAAATAAAAAATAAACTACCCATAGGTCCCGGAAGACGCGACGATAAAAAAAAATAAAAACATCAGTTGGCAACTTTGAAACCTTTTCTTCCTTCCGAAGTGAACTGTGCATTTTAAATTTTAAATTCCCTTGACGGTTATAAGATAACCAACTGTCATATTGGAGGACAAGATTTAAACATCTCGGCTTGTTTCGTTGTAGTATTTATAACGTCATGGGCAGAATTTGTTTTGACATTGATAGTATTTATGACTAGGGCAGAATTTGATCTGATATAATAATGTATATAATGCCTAAGACAGGTTTTGATCTGACATTGATTAGTATTTATAATGCTTAGGGCTGAAGTCGCTTCGTATTTATAGTATTTATAATTTCTATGATAGAATTTATGCCTAGGACAGGATTTTATCTGGTATTTATTTGTAATATTTATAAACCCTAGGACAGATTTTTTTCTGTATTTATAACGCCTAGAACAGAATTTGATAGCATACGATAAGATATTTAATAGTATTTCTAATGCCTAGGACAGAATTTGATCTGATATTTATGGTATTTATGATACCCTGGGCAGAATTTGATAGCATACGATAAGATGTTTAATAGTATTTACAATGCCTATGACAGAATTTGATCTGATATTTATGGTATTTATGATACCCTAGGCAGAATTGGATAGCATACGATAAGACATTTAATAGGACAGAATTTGATCATACGTTGAAAGTGTTTATAATGCCTAGGACAGAATTGAATCAGATATTGATAGTATTTATGATGCTTAATACGGAATATATTGTAGTATATAACACCGTCACTTTCTCCAGTAATGAAAAACACCACAAAAATGATTCTCTTACAACTGGGTTCCTGACAATAATCATTTACCGCCTTGCACACACGGTGCATTTGCATACTTGCATGCAATTTGTGCTTAACGACCCGTGGTCTCCTTCGAACCATTTCGGGCGGTGAAATTGCTATGGACGGTGGGCGTGAGGCATCGAATGCTTGAACCTTCTGACGAGATTAGATCTTCGGAATTGATTGAGTGGGTTCCTTAACTTGCGCATTTTTGTGGGTGTGCTTATGTCATTTCATTTTATTTTTTTGAAGAAGAGGCCCTGTTTTTTTTTTTTTTTTGAGACATTATGTTTAGTTAAAAGTTCATTTAATGATGACAGTTATTTTATATTATATTATTTTATGTTTTTGAAGAAGAGGCCCTGTTTTTTTTCTTTTTTGAGACATTATGTATAATTAAAAGTTCATTTCATGATGACTATGCAACCTCGTCTTGTGGGCTGGGTTAACTTTGTATATATATATATATATATATATATATATATATATATATATATATATATATATACGTATATACATTCCTGCACACTCATGCGTATTGAAGACCCAAACAAAATACAGAATTCACCATTAATTTATTACCATTGCAAGAGAGAGAGAGAGAGAGAGAGAGAGAGAGAGCGCTGAAAAAAACTACTCTACTTTATTCAGCATTATTTTCCTGACCTTTCTTTCCCTTGTACGTCATGGTTGGGAAGACCTCCCCACCCACCCCTGCCCAAGAAAGCCCAGGGTCTCTCTCTCTCTCTCTCTCTCTCTCACCGCAAACATCTATCATCTTACAATATAGGACAACGCTGCAAAGACTCTCAAGGCACCTGTGACCTCGTTTGACCCTTGTTTTGACCTTTGACCTATATGACACCATCCTCGAAGTCCCTCGCTGATGATAGGAAGAGACCAGACGGGAATGGGCTTTGACCAGCCCCAGAGGGGGGTGGGGGAGGGACGCGTCTTTTTGAAAGCCTTAATTCATGGTTTGTGGGTGAAGGCTTAAGATGGGGGTAGGAGGGTGGTGGATGGGGGTGGGGGGAGGGGGGGTTTCTATTTTATGTTGTAGGAGACGGTTTAATTGATTGATTGGTTCATTAGAAAGGTTTATTGGAGAGGTTTTAAACCGGGTTGTCTGAGAAAGGGAATAAATAAATAAATAAATAAATAAATAAATAAATAAACAAAAATAAACAGGCAAAAAAACAAAGATAAATAATTAGATAGATACATAGATAAATGAATAAATGCTATAGAAAAATCACAAAAATATGCAGCAATGCAGTTGTCTGAGAGAGAGAGAGAGAGAGAGAGAGAGAGAGATGGGCACTATTTTCTTGAGGCGAGGAGAGGATTGATGAGCGAGAGAGAGAGAGAGAGAGAGAACCATGATTTCTGAGGGCAGGCGAATCAGGTAATGAGATATCACGTTTTTTTTATCACATTCCATCTCATTTTTGTTTCTGTTTTATTCTGCATTTTTTCTCTTTCATTTTTCCCCCTTTTCTTTTGGGGCATTATTTTCTCACCCTTTCTTTGTGTCTTGTACGTTTCTTTTAACCGTTTCTTTCGCTGTTTTGGTAATTAGTACGTCTGGGGAATTAGGCTGTGACGTCACTGAATTGTTTCGTAAATATTTCAAGAAATTTTCAAAATAGAAAAATTATCTAAAAATCCTAATTAAAAGAATAAAAATGTCTTTAAAAAAAAAAATGGAAGATATTTTGTAAATAAAAAAATTAAAAATTCCGATTTAAAAATTAAAAAAAAGTAAGATATTTGAACAATTTAGAAAATAGAAAAAAATTAAAAAGCCCTAATAAAAAAAAAAAATCTTAAAATGTAAGATGTTTAAAAGGAAATTTTAAAGATAAAAAAATTATTTAAAAATTTTAATTAAAAAATCAAAATAATTTTGTTACATGTAAGATATTCAAAGAGAAATTTTAAAGATACGAAAAAATATTTTAAAAATCCTAATCAAAAAATAATTTTTTTTAATTGTAAGATTTAAAAAGAAATTTTGAAGATAAAAAATTATTTAATAAATCCTATTTAAAAAATAAAAAAAATTTTAAAAGTCACATATTTAAGCAATTTCAAAAATAGGAAAAAAGAAAATTTCATCTATGAACCGTTCAAGCGTCATCTTCGCCCTATATATACAGAGTAATTAAGCACAACCCAAATACGCTTGCTTCACGCACGGACAGGTCCATTGTGCCATAGAAGAGTAAACAGCTAGAGAAAGTCTTGCATATGCGCGCGCATCAGTGCTTGCACCTGGTGCTCTTGAGAGAGAGAGAGAGAGATCAGGACTCCACATAGTCTCGTATCTTTTATCAGTTTAGGGATCAAACATAAGTTCCTCAGATATGAGGCTGACATTGGGCTACGAGAGAGAGAGAGAGAGAGACAGAGAGAGAGACAGAGAGAGACAGAGAGAGAGACTTATAGATTACGAAAAATTCAAAGTCGTCGGAAAGTTGAATTGTATGAGAAGAATTTATGAAGTATCAGAAGTTCCAAAGACGTCGATTAGAGAGAGAGAGAGAGAGAGAGAGAGAGAGAGAGAGAGAGAGAGCATTCCCACTAAGGCCAAGGACCTGATTTATTCAACTTTTGTGCTTGAGGGAGAAAAATAACCGGTGCTTTCACGCAATTCATATAGGAATGCCATTGTTCAAGCAGTGAAAACTGAAGATTGATATCACAGAGGAAGGAAATCCATGACTGCATTGCGTTATCGTATCGTTTAACGCTTCATTTTTTATTAGTACAGTAACATCCTGCAGAGATTAAGTATAAACGAGACCTCACTACTACATATAAGCCGATAAATCCAGTGATAAAACAAACTTTGAATTTTCATTTGAAACATCCTAAACTTACTTTATAAGTTATTTATATAATTTATTACAAGGAAATCTCCTGCATTTCGGTATAATTCTTTACTCAGATGATGGATTACAATAATTGATTAAGATTTTTTAAAATGGTATTTTCTTGTAATTTATTACAAGAAAATCGCCTGTTTTTTCGATAAAATTCTTTACTGAGATGATGGATTACAATAACTGATAAATTTTATAGGAAAGACATTGCTTCTTAAGATTTTTTAAAGTGGTTTTGGTATAATGTTCCGGTCTTTGAGACGTTTTTTTTTTAATTT
>NC_061109.1:87447635-87457635 GCF_015104395.2 Macrobrachium nipponense
ATTATGGTCTACTTTATCAAAAGCTTTTGCAAAGTCTAAATAAAACCACATCTGTTTCATTTCCGCTTTTCATATTTTTGAATATGTTCTCACGGTGGACTAACAGTTGGGTTTGTGTACTTTTTCCGGGTACGAAACCATGTTGTCCTTTATTAAACAAATTATTTTTATTAAATGTTTCATAATATTTTTCTCATTACCCTTTCATACACTTTCATAATATGTGATGTTAGACTCACAGGCCTATAATACTTGCCTCTAGTCTTGATCCACTTTTGAAAGTAGGGGTAATATATGCTAATTTGTGCTCCTCATAAATCTTGCCTGTATCTACCACTTTGTCTTAATAATATTGCAAGTGGCTTTGCGATAGAATCTGAAAACTACTTTCTTTAACAAAATAGAGGAATTCCATCAGGCCCTGCAGCAGCTCCATTTTTAATTTCATTAATAGCCTGCCACAATATCAGCTCATTAATATCTATGTCGCTAAATATTCACTATTCATCCCTTACTCTATATATTATCTTCATTATCTATTCTAGGGTGAATTCTCTCTTATATCGTTCTGCCAGTATGTTGCAAATTTCCTTTTTTTCATTCGTTAATCTCCCTTCAATTCTCAGAGGGCCTATTCTATTCTTTCTTTATTCATCTTCTCGCATTGAGTATAATAGCTTGGGGTTTTGCTTGATATTTAATAGGGTTTTTTTCTTCCAAGTCCCGTTTTCATTTTCTTTTGATTGTATAATCTTTTGTTCTGCATTTTCTATCTTACTTTTTAGTTCTATAACTTTCCATGCATTTTTTTTCTTTTGCAAGACCTTTTTTTCCACTTTCTGATTTTCTGGAACAAGATCCTTCTGTCTCTTGGTATGCATGAATGATGTTTACTTTTCTTCTTCGGTATATATTTATCCACTATTTTCTCCAATATTTTATAATAATATCTCCGTATTTTTTACCCCTTATGTCATCACTCACGAAAATGTTATCCCAATCTTTGTTTAATTCTTCATTAATTTCTGACCATTTTATATTTTTACTGAGAAGTTGTATTTTCCATATCCTTCCCACTTTTTTCATTTCTTGCTTATCTCTATTTTCACTTGCTTTGGAATGAAACTGTTAATTCTATGACATTATGGTCTGAAATATTCGCATTATAAAAAACTATTATTTCTTTAAACATAATCATCATCGTTCACAAATATATAGTCTAAAAAAGTATTTTCCTTTCTTGTTGGCAGGTGATTTATTGTTGAATGTTGTATTCTAGTAGCATATCTAATAGCTTTTCAAATTGCCTCTTATCTTCTGCACTACTATTACTCTCTTTTTTATATGAGAGAGAGGAAGGCAGAGTGACTTTAGAGATAATTCTAGCATATGATTCACCAGTTGGTGTGCTTTTTTTCCTTCTCATTCCTAAATGAGATGCGAAAAAACTGAATGAATATGAGAGCAGAAATTGTGATTCATCTGGAGCCGTTGTAAGATTGCATGCAAGGGGGATAGTGAGAATACTGTTCAACACTGAACTTTTTTATTTTATATTTTTACTAATTATTGTATTAATTTTTTCTGTCTATGTTCTTTGTTTGGGTGTTCACAATATGTCTCTAACAGTTATTTATTATATTCCTTAATGATATTCTGTTGACGCGTGTGCAATAGGCCTAGGAAGAGCTAACTCTTTGACGAACGTTAGGCCTATGTTAAGATTCATATAAGCTTGTAACGGAATACCAATTCCTATAATATATATATATATATATATATATATATATATATATATATATATATATATATATATATATATTATATATATATATATATAATCATCACCACGTATGAATCTACCATTTTATTCAACTGTTCTCTACTGTATTACCTTTTGTACCCTGACGGAGCAAGTATGAATGCCCTGGACAGGGCAGAAGTATGAGAGCCCCCATATGGGGTAGTATGGACATCAGTACATTCCTAATGTGCGATATGTTCTTGTGTATATGTGTGTGTGAACTCACGAAGCTTTTATATTTATCGTGTATTTATCTCATTTCTATTTTGAGACTAGTGTGATATCTTGTTGGAGAGAGAGAGAGAGAGAGAGAGAGAGAGAGAGAGAGAGAGAGAGAGAGAGATTTTTGCTAAAACGGTTCACTAAAAATTTAAGTGTACAATATATATACAATAGATTTATATGATATGATCTATATATAATAATATATATATATATTACTAGATATTAATACCGATACTATGATGTATGGTATGTATGCATGTATGTAAAACGATTGTGTTGCTTTTATTCATTTTAGCGGAGATTGCTTTGCAATTATTCTCTCTCTCTCTCTCTCTCTCTCTCCTCTCTCTCTCTCTCTCTCTCTCTCCCTCTATATATATATAATATATATATATATATGATAAATTGTATATATAACATTAATATATGTATATATAAATATGTATACCAATATAAAATAGTGTCACCCAGGTTGTTAGACATACTAATACCCACAAGATGATGATAATAATAATAATAATAATAATAATAATAATAATAATAATAATAATAATAATAATAATAATAATAATAATAATAATAATAATAATAATAATAATAATAATAATAATAGCCTCTTTGCAATTAGAATATTACTCACCATTTGTTAATAAAGTTGACGATGGTCAGTCCTAATTAACTCCCCATATAAGGTCATAGGAAACTGAGGGACAATAGGTATCTCGTATCATTATGACGTCATCAGGGAGGAGTAGCTACACACCTACATACATTTGTGGGGGTGTAGCATAGGTACAACTTGAGAAAACAATTTCCGCTGTATAGTAATGGTCATATTTATAAGTGGGCGTCTGCCTCAGTAACTTATGAATTCATTTTTAATATCTTACAAAGAAATATTCTTACACTTGTTGCTCTCTCTCTCTCTCTCTCTCTCTCTCTCTCTCTCTCTCTCTCTCTCTCTCTCTCTCTCTCTCTCTCTCTCTCTCTTTCATGAACTTGGCCTATCTAAAAACCCAATAAATGTGGTTACTTTTAGTGAGTTTTTTTTCATCGAAGGTACAAGCCAGGATTCTTTATTATAAAAATTCCTAAATCGTGTGGTCTCATTTCCGCTCAGATAGCCTACGAAAGGATTAATTTACTATTATTTTTAAATATTTTTGATTGTATATTGTTAGGACAGGGCAAAGTTTGCTGAATAAAGTTCAAACTTGGTCTGAAACTCTCTGTACAGTGACTAGGATTAGACGCAACCTGGCTTGCTCTGTAGACTACTAAGCCTCATTTTAGCTCATTTCGTTTGCACCAGGCTGTTAATTATTTATTTTAATGTAAGATCATGACCTGCACTAATATGTAAACTCACTGAGCAAAGTTAAGTCCCAAACTACACCAGCTAAAGTGGTGGTCTGTGAATTGCTATAAAGATTAAAAATCTTTTGGGTCGTCCAGTTGAACGCCAATTCTTTGATGTTTGCAGCCAGCGCCTTTCAACAGAGCTGTACGTATATAACATGGGACCCTGACATCAATCTGACATCAATGACGGCAAACCCTCGCTTCATCAAGAATAACAAAAGCCTCGTCGAATACTGCGTCTCATTTGCGCTATGTGTCATAAGTGAATATTTTGTTGCTCCGGACAATGTGGAATCTCTCATCATATCTGCTTTTCTTACTGCTCAGGTCTCCCAGTATTATCAAAAGATTGACAAAACGTTCTTTATCAAGTCCTTTATCAGTCAGTGGACAAAGGCAGCCACGGGGGTTTCGTCAGCGGAGCTGATATGAAATCTATTTTATCGTTATCGTACTACTAAAGTGTGACGCATCTGTTTGCGTGTAATCCCAGGATTTATTTATTTATTTTTTTAGCAAGGCTTTTAAGTTGGCGATTTTGTTATCTCGTGATTTACACTTTTTTTTCATATTCGTCATGATATGTAAATGTTTTCCCAAACGTGAATCACTTATTAAACACTTTGCAGTTCTGTATCAAATGATAAGCTAGCGTAGTTTATGTGTCTATAGTTACGTGGTTAATCGTATTTACCTGTGTATCGGAAATAGTTCCTTGGATTCCTTACTTGTGATATACTTTTGTGCACTATGACCCCCATAAAGCACTATTTCATAACTAATAATGGATATGATTGGACATTTACGATATACTTATTATTAATCTATATTTAGTGGAAGGAATCCGTATAAGACTAAGTTTTAACGGAAGAAAATGAACGTATTAATCATGCAAAAACGAAGTTGATATAATGAGCATCAAATATGACTCATGCTAATCATAAAAAAAGCAGCAAAGGGGGCAAAGGGGGTGGGGTTGTTTGGGGTAAGGGGGTTGGGGGGAAGTAGGGTGGGCGGGAGGAGGGATGTTAGGAAATTTGGCAAAATGAATTAGACATTCACCTCCTCTCGGCAACCCGTCAGCTATGAACGCCTTTATATGGCTGAATGTATTCAAGAAGCTGTCACCAATGGTGGATTTCTCATTGCAAGAAAAAAAACCCGAAGAAAAACAAGACTTCTCTGAATAAGGTTTGACTTTTATTATTATTATCCATTATTTATTATTATTATTATTAATTATTATTATTATTATTAAGCCCTGTGTGTCTCCAGAACAAAGACAGTAAGTATTTACAAAAGAAGATAAGTTAGGCCGACTGTACTGCAAGCAACTTGCAATATTATGTAGAGTTGCATTCATGTACCCTGTTTGAATGAAGCATTCAACTGAACCTACGAAAATTTACTTTCCATATTCCTGCTAGTATTCATCTTCCTATTATTCACTTCTAGATTCCTCTTTGCCTTACGCTCGCTTGGAGCTTCAGCTAACTAACAACTGATAATTAGTATACCAAGTAATTCAACCAGATATTCGTGCGTTAGTGATATGTTATTCTTAAGACTGGCAATCAGTTACCGAGGCAATGACGTATTCTAAATGAGAGAGAGAGAGAGAGAGAGAGAGAGAGAGAGAGAGAGAGAGAGAGAGAGAGAGAGAGTCATCCAACGATAGCAAACTTGCATACTATACGTCCTTGCAAGCCATCATTAATTAAGCCGTTTCCCTTGACTAGGGGTGGCTTCGGAAAGAACGTCGAGGGAGCCATTATCATCAGGCTTCAACTTCTGAATATAGTTTCTGTTTCTTAAGAGAATTTGGCTCATTTTGAATGAAAAGGTTATGAGTTACAAGGAGTTACAAGGATTAGGATGTCTCAAAGACTTGCTAGTCCATCCGAGGAGACACCGTGTGCTCACTTATCTGTAGGAGAAGGTTTTACTGTGCACTCACAGTGTCCTTCTCATGATTTTATCTAGCTTTCTTTTAAACTCTTCCACACTGTCGCTGTTTACTACTTGTGGTAGCCCTTCATAACCGGAGATGAATCCGTTTCAGTATATAAATCATGGGACAGTATATATTATTCTGTATCAAATGTTTTGAATTAATACTATTTTTTTTTTGACCTGGTTGTAACTATCATAGAGTATACAAGAACATTGCTTCAATTTCAATATATTTTGTCGCACCCAATGACAGTGAAACGTATTTAATGTCAAAGGAATTATTTACACGAAAACTGACATTCCTAAAAAGATATGTGTAGGCAAAGCTATGGCATGCTTCTGTATAGAGACACCAATGCACGAAGCAAGTTTAATTAGGCCTATAGGCCTATGTTGGGTCATGCAACCTTTGTTACTTCTGTTTTCTTTTGACTTGTAATTTATAGTACTGCATAATCTAAGCGGCTTTAGAAATGGACAAATCTTCTTGGCAGGTGACTGATGATTAATTTTATCTCAGAGCTAAAGAATTGATTATCAGCAGGTAAAACCGGACTATATTGTCTGAAAGAAAAACTGAACTTGTACCTTGACTTTGCTAGATTTTAAATATCTATCTATCTATCTATTTGTTGGTCTCCCCCTGATCGTGGTTTGGTACCTGGGAGTTATAAAAAAAAAAAAAAAAAAAAAAAAAAAAAAGTGGAAACATTCCTGAACCAGTGTTACCATGCAAAAGCTCCAAGCTTGATGCATTGCAGTCGGCTTGAATCAAAGGCATACCTGGCATATTTCCATCTCTTGTTTTCTGTAATCGTACGCTGATCTGCATTCCTAAGACAAACATTCTAAAACTAACGAGGCTCGGTGTTTATTATCTAGCCTGTTAGGATCGAAAATCCCGCGTTTTTTCGTAGATAACGAGACCAAAGTAGAAAGAACCCGGGCCATTTGAGACAAATTGTAAATCAAGGGTGAGCGTTACACCGGCTCTCCTCCTCTTCCCTTTCCCTTAATGGGACATGCCACCCAAGACTTCGATTAACAGCTTAGCAACAATGGCTATACTGGGCTATCTTGCGCATAAGGTTAAGCTACGTTCATTATACATATCCTTGGCGCATTACAGGGGGTTTGGGAAGGGGTTTGGAGGTTGGGGAAAGGGGTTTGGAGGTTAGAGGTGCGGGGTTTCTTCAGACAAAAAGTTTGGAAAGAGAGATACTCCATTCACATCAGGCCACTCGAGCTGATCACGTGATCTGGCGAGGTTGGTTATCAATGCGGGTTTTAAGTCAGGCGTTCTCTGGAATGCGAGCTGGTTTTCTTTCGCTGTTCAAGCATTTGTGTAGTTAACGTCTGTTATTCGCGTCGTTATTACAGTTTATGTTATTAATGAAGCACCATCAACTTTATCATTTGTTTTCTTCCTTTAGTTTTCAGTAAATATTAAGTCTGGCATCTCCGGTACCAAAGCTGTTAGACCGAAGCGTGCATCGGTGAGACAGATCAGACTTCAGGTCCCATTCAAACAAACATTTCTCTCCTTCTCTCTTCCTCTCATCCTCCTTCCTGCTCCTCCTGATCCTCTCCTTTTCCCTCTTCTCCTCTGTGTGTGGTGGGGTGGTGGTGTTGGTGAGTAGCTTCACTTAACAAAATTGCCCACTGTTACATAATCGCGGAAAATAGCAGTAGAAATATAAGTTGTGTGAACTGAACACCTCTTCCATCATCGAGGATTATACGCTTTTATCAGCAAATTTCTCCTGATTAATTAAATTACTTCGTTATCGGTTTAAAAGTAGAAAAAAAATAAGGCTCTGTAAAGATGAGGCCACAGAGTTAACTTAACGTTGCTAAGTTATTAATATAATTTGCCTAAGAAAAATATTTGTTCTTTAAGAATATAAGCGCATTTTTTATAATAATGATTACCAATTTCACTCGAACCTAGACCTATGATTAGTCATATTCAGTTATCCATATCTGAGCTGGTATACACTAGGGATCCAGGGGTTGGAATGGTAATTGTTGTCAATTTCATAATTTCTACTTAATGATATATATACATATTTATGTGTCTAGTCTGCTTGATAATAATTGATGGTCCCCACCCCCCACCTTCTGGATCCGCTAGCGCTGGTATACACAGCTGTTATAAAATATGTGGAAACTTTCATTTTGTGCGCATGCGCCATGTCCTCCGTTTTAAATTTGCGAAATGTGAGTATACGGTGGGGCCAAATACCGTCTCATACTTTAGGACAGTAATCCAACTGGGTGTTGACAGTTTGGGGGATAATATTGACAGGTCCGAATATTCGTCTGGAATGAAACTGGAATTTTACATGGTTATTCATCTTTAAAGGAGTATTTATAGAAAATAAAATGTTATTTAAACCGAATGACAGAATAATATTGTTTTTGTTTTTGATAGAATCGCATTTAAAATCATTTCTTACTTTTTACATTGAATAATAGCCAAAAAAGTGTTTTTTGGCTTATTTCTTTATTTATATATTTATTAGTCTAGTTAAACATGGCGTGACGAGCAGGCATTACTAGAACAGAGAGAGAGAGAGAGAGAGAGAGAGAGAGAGAGAGAGAGAGAGAGAGAGAGAGAGAGTTTTCATTGTCGTAGAAATATGATCCAAGATTTTTCTTGTTCCTGAGAGAGAGAGAGAGAGAGAGGGGATGCTCTCTATGATTCCAGATACAAAACACACACACACACACACACACACACACACATACACAGAGAGAGAGAGAGAGAGAGAGATAGAGAGAGGACGCTCTCTAAGATTCCAGATACACATCCCTAGTTTGCATGGAATTGTTTTTCCAGTTTTTCTACTGAGTCTGAAAATCAAGAAGACGGGTATTTCTGGAGACGGGACTCAGGTGTAGGAACGAGTATCCTACGCAGAACCCCGCGTAACTGACCAGGAGTCCTTATTCTCAGACAGAGAAGAGGATGACAATAGGATCCTAAGACATTTGATCATAGGATCATAGGACATAGGATCTGAGTCAGACATCCGAGGGCATCTAGGATAAGTCTTTGATAGATTTAATAGGGTGCGTGGAATAATAGCAGGATGCAAAATGATCTTAAAAAAATCCTTTTTATATTGAATCTTACCGGCGAAGAATATGCCAGGTGGGGGCGTAGGAGATAAGATTTGGGAAGATAAGACCAGACCCGCTGATGATTAGATCAGGGTGAAGGTGATAATATTACTGGATTTTATTGTACGGTATAGTGATTGCCGTATAAAGTGGACATAAAATTAAATATTTTTTTTAAAAGTCAGATTTCCAATAGTTTTTTCCTTGTGTCATATTTGAGTTTTTTATATATATTTTTATTTTATAATAGAAAAATAAATCTTGTGTCCAAATAGCACTAGGGAGAAATTTATTAAACTTATTGATAAATCCAGGTGCAATAATAAGAGAGAGAGAGAGAGAGAGAGAGAGAGAGATGAGAGAAGAGAGAGAGAGAGAGAGAGAGAGAGAGAGAGAGAGAGAGAGAGAAAATATTATCCAAGACTTTTTCTCTTAGATTCCTTATGCTAGAATTATTATTATTATTATTATTATTATTATTATTATTATTATTATTATTATTATTATTATTATTATTATTATTATTATTATTATTATTTTTATTTTTTATTATTTTTATTATTATTATTATTATTATTATTATTATTATTATTATTATTGGACAATCTCACTGACTTGAAATTCCATCTTCAAAAGAATATTATGGTGTTCATTTGATAGAAATAACAGAAGGTAACAAGACACAGAAAGAAGCGCTCAGTTATTAGAAAAAAAATTTACATTAATAAATCAATAGATAAAAATGTCAGTAAATTATTGAAATAATATATACAAGGAGAATTATTTTAGGGTAATAATGCATTAGATATTTGCTTGAACTTCCGAGGTTCCAATTGTACGATAATCTTTAAAGAACTTGCAAGCACAAATTTATTGCATAATGGAGTTACTGCTTATCCAAATTTAAGAAAATAACAAAACATAACACAAATAAAACTAGTGTTATTGACATAACATCCGCTGTTATTGAGGTTTTAAAAGAACTTGCAAACACATATTTACTACACCATGCTGTTATTGAAGCTTTAAAGAACTTGCAAGCACACATTTATTGCAAAATGGAGTTGATGCTTATCCAACTTTATGTAAATAACACAACATAACACAGGTAAAACTAGTGTTATTGACATAACATTTTCCAAGTTATTGAATCTTGAAAAACTTGCAGGAACACATTTGTTGTATATAGGAGTTACTGTTTATCCAAATTTATGTAAATAACAGAACATAACACAAATGAAAGAAGTGTTATTGACATAAAATCCTCTTGTTATTAAATCTTGAAGAACCTGCAAGCACATATTTATTACACCTTGCTGTTACTGAAGCTTTAAAGAACTTGCAAGCAAACATTTATTGCATAATGGAGCTACTGCTTACCCAACTTTATGTAAATAACAGAACATAACACAAATAAAACTAGCGTTATTGACATAACACCTTCCTATTATTGACGTTTGAAAGAACTTGCAAGCAAGCAAACATTAAAAAAAAAACACACATACACACACAAGACCTCACGTGTATTGG